>NW_028318086.1:2507500-2812500 GCF_062004578.1 Staurois parvus | reverse complement strand
GCGTTGCTGGGGCTACGCAGATCATCAGGGCACACTGATCATCAGTCCTCTGATCTGTTTTTGATTGTCCTCCCAGAACAAGAGAACCACCTTGCGTCCGTCATATTACTATATGGCGGGTGGGAGGCGGTTCAAGTGTGGTAGGCAACCCCAGAGAGGCGGAGATATAAAACCATAGATCACCTTCGGGGTTGTCAGTTTAACCCCCCCCCCCTCACATCCACATAGTGCTTTTCTTATATGCTCAGTGGGGAGCCCCAGTGATATCTTTTTATATTATTTGTCAGTGGCTCCCCCATAATTGTGATCCTTATGGCTTAAGTCACTCCTCCGTCAGGCTTTGCAGGGAAGCTGCAGTGAGACCCCCCCCCCCCCACTTCCTTTTCTACTGTGCTGGTCCCCGCAATCCACATCTCACATCCCAGAAGTTTGGTGTCACATACAAGCGCTAAGGTTTGATGCATGAGAGGAGTTGCGGGGTCCAGCAGAACGGGTATCTTAGTCTTGCTGCAGCTTCCCTGCGTCGCTTCTGACAGTCTGCATGGCGACCACCCAACCTACCCATCACATGACCATGATCAAACTGTTGCCAACCCTATTTTAAAGTGTATGCAGGAGCAAAACAGATTTTATTTTTTGTTCTTGATGGTGGGGTTGGAACCCCTGGCAAGTTTACTTTATCTTTTTTTTTTTGGTCTGTCCCCCTGCTAAGTAGTCATGTGTTTTTTGGGGGGGTTTTTTTGCCTGGTCACCAAACCAGAAATGGTATAGTTGGCATCCAGTTGAGTCTTCTGAAATAGTGACACTGCTGGGAATTCCCCCTCATTTTGTAGATTTCTGGGGGGGGGGGGGGGGGGGGAAGGGGGGAATACTTTTTTAATTTTAATGCACACAAGCACAATATAATACCCAATTTTTTGGTAAAATATAAAATGTTACGCTGAGCAAATAGATACCAAACATGTCATGCTTTAAAATCGCGCACGCTTGTGGAATGGTGCGAAACTGTAGTATTGAAAAATCTCCATCGGTGACGCTTTATAAACCTTTACAGGTTATCAGTTTAGAGTAACAGAGGTCGTCTGGCGTTAGAATTACTGCTCTTGCTCTGACACTCACGGCAATTCCTCGTCTGTGGTAGCTCCCTGGTCTCCACCTCCCACGCCTGACTGCAGGACTTCTCCAGAGCTTCCCCCATCCTCTGGAACTCGCTTCCCCAATCCATCAGACTGTCACCTACCCTCCTCAGCTTTAGGCGCACTCTGAAAACCCATTTCTTCAGGGAAGCCTACCCCACCCTCACCTAACAGCTGATCCCCTCCACTCCTCACTCCACTCCATCCCCCACAGCCATCTCCTCCTGTATCGCCATCCCCTCCTTCCTAGACTGTAAGCTCGAAAGGGCAGGGCCCTCTAACCCCTCGTGTATTGTATTGTTTTGCTACTGTATTGTCTCATGTCTTGTCCCCCATTCTAATGTACAGCGCTGAGCAAACCCTTTGGCGCTATATAAATACTCAAAAATAATCGCTGTTTACATATGTGTGGTACCAACATATGTGTTCACCTTTGCACGGGGGGATGGGGCACTTAATTTTTTTTTTCTTTTGTTTCTTTTCTTTTTCCTGTCTCAAGGAATGTAAACATCACTTGTGACGGGAATAGGCAGTGACAGGGACTCTTTATGAAGAGATTTAATCAATAAGACCCCAGACCTCTCCTCTGCCCTAACAGCAACTGATCGCACCAAGATCGGTGTGATCTAATGCTTTCGAGAATTAGAAATAGTGCTGTTTAGTTCCAGGAAAGCTGAAAGTGACTATAGTATTTGTGGCTTCCAGTTCCCCATATCAATAGGCTCATAGGAGACCTCCATGGGCTCTATGGTAAGCTGCCCTCAGTTCGGAGATCTTCAGTGGGACAGAGATCCCGAAGAGACTGGGGGATGGGGGGGGGGGGGCTTGTAAAGCCTCCTCCCACCACCTGTTTACTAAAAAAAAAAAAAAATAAAAAAAAATCCAGCAGCTAATTAGCTGCTTGGATGGCTACTACAAGGCATCATCCTGGTATTGCATTTGAAACCCGTAACATGTATCGGACCAAGTGGATAAGAGCATTCATAGCAGTGAAATTGCAGTGCTACAGAGCAGGCTAAAATCAGTCGATCCGTATTCCCTAACTTGGTGATGGAGGAAGGGGCGGTGAGTGGGTGGGAAGGGGGCCCTCTGCAGGTCCATTGTTGCTTTGCACTGCACAGACAAGGTGCATTTTTAAAGATCCTTTCCACCCAATATCTCATTTTTGTTTAGTATGGATATCAGTCTCAGGAGTTCCTGAGATAAACCAGCCAATAGAGTTCTGACTTCTCTCCAACTGATGTCAATGTATAGTATGTAAAAACATTGCATGAAGTGAGAATTCAGCTCTTCGAGGCTTTCACCTTTATTGTGGGGGGTGGGGGGAGGGGGAGGTCACAGACCATCAGGGTAAGTTCTTGCCAGTGGAGCTTTCAATATAAACGTTTGTGAGTGACGCTCCATTTACATTTCGATGGCTCTTGTTCGGATCTATGTGAGTCCCTGTGCTACTCTGATGCAAACTGAGTGCCTGAGAGTGTAAAGTCACATCAAAGTTACAGTGGAAATTGTGCGACTTTGGAGTTGCACAAGTGTGAACAGAGCCTTAATGAACCAGGGAGTGTCTGACGAAACCTGAAATACCCGTTTTGAGTGCAGTTGTTCAGGTATTTTGTCTAAGGCCACTTACCAGATTTAGGTGTCCTTTCTAAATGTAGCCAACATCAGATTGTCTTGGTTTTTGTTTTTTTTTTTGCATTGTTTTGTAATGGGTTCTTTTATACTTTTTTTTTTTTTGTTAATGTTTTCCTGGTTTTGTTTTGAACAGGTGAAGGGAGAAGAGGAGGAGGATGGTTACTTGGAAGTGCAGGAGCTAAAAGGGAAAAAGTAAGTGCATCCCAACAGACTTCAGGAGGGGAGGGTTCTTAGCTCAGCCAGTGCCTGAGCTAGGGGTAGATAGATTCAGGAAGTAAATGCTACATGATCTTTATGCCAAAAATGTTAGGTGGTGTTTTTCAAAATTTTCTCAGCAAAATAAAGCAAGGAGAAATGGATGGATGGGTGAGTTTGCTTTGAGTATTCACAATTAAATAGCATTTTTGGTTTGTGGTGTTCAGATGCAGTGCAGTTACACTTTAAAAATAATTCCACACATGGATATTTTTACATGCTACATTGGCCAAACTTGGACCAGTGCAACTCTGCGTAAATGACACCCGTACAGTCCTGGAAGTCATTGTAGTAGGCACCAGTACTACAGTGATTTCCACTAGCTTCTGGGTCCCATGCCAAGCAGTTGCCCTGCTGCACTGTTAACACAAGAGGTCACCCTTTTGGCATGGGTGCAGTTCAGAGATTGCTTTGTGTTTTCTCAATGAATGCAAAGCATTCTCTGATTGGATGAGGTGGAGAGAAAATGCAAAGCTTTCTTGTGTCTGTGCCAAGTGTAACCTCCTTTCCTTTTTCCCTCCTTTTCCTTTTTCCCTCCTTTTCCTTTTTCCCTCCTTTTCCTTTTTCCCTCCTTTTCCTCCTTTTTCCCTCCTTTTCCTCCTTTTTCCCTCCTTTTCCTCCTTTTTCCCTCCTTTTCCTCCTTTTCCCTCCTTTTCCTCCTTTTCCCTTTTCCCTTTTCCCTTTTTCCTTTTTCCTTTTCCCTCCTTTTTCCCTTTTTCCTTTTTCCTTTTCCCTCCTTTTTCCTTTTCCCTCCTTTTTCCTTTTCCCTCCTTTTTCCTTTTCCCTCCTTTTTCCCTTTTGCCTCCTTTTTCCCTTTTGCCTCCTTTTTCCCTTTTGCCTCCTTTTTCCTTTTTCCCTTTTGCCTCCTTTTTCCTTTTTGCCTCCTTTTTCCTTTTTGCCTCCTTTTTCCTTTTTGCCTCCTTTTTCCTTTTTGCCTCCTCCAAGGTAGTTGTATACTAATTCAGGCCACTGATACTATGTAGAGATGACGGTGGAATAACTGAGCCTCCACTGTCTGCAAGCATTTGGACCACAAAGCATGTTTGGTTCATACGGTGTTCACCCTGTCCAAAAAACAAAGGTTTGGCTGGAGTTGTGCTGTCAGTCAAAATCTAATCTGCATACGTGGAGGTTTCCAGTATTCCAGCAGTTTCCATTATTAGCAGTCAGGTAACTTCCCACAATTTGTGTAAATGTAAGTGGCAGTTTTTTGTGGTGTTGGTTTTACTTTACAATGTAGCTGCACCATCCACTTCAGTGAGGCATCATCTTAAAGTGCCTTAATTGCATGGAAAAACCCCATGCTTCAGCATGAATTTCAATTTTGAATTTTGAGAAACGTCCATGGGGTCCAAAAAGCGTCCCTTTAGGTCAAAAGCGGTTTTAGACCGGCTAGAGAACAGCGATAGTAAATCAGAACCACTTGCAGAATTGAGTGATAATGATTCGTGGGGGAAATTCCTCATCAGACACTGAAAACGATTCTGCGACTTTGCTCAGATGTGCGAACTTGGCGCTATATTTCAAATTTCAGTGATTTTGGTTTGATTATATTATTGAATTAAATTTATTATTATATTTTTTATGATTATTAAATTATAGTTTATGATTTTGTGTTTCAAATTTTATCATACCCGGGATGTTTACTAGACTCTTGTTCGGACAGATTTCAGTGAGTTATTCCTAAAAATTACAGCCTACAATAAAAAAAAATACCTATTTCCATGCAAAAAATGTACCGCTTTGAGCACAGAAATATGGACATAATCAGACCGCTAGGGAGGTTAAAGGCATTCAGATGGATGGTGTGGCTACATTGTAACTCTTGGGAGAATTCAAAGGATCCTGGGTATAAGGCTACGTTCACACTAGCGTTGTGTACAGGCGGCAGAGAGGCGTTTGGGAAGCGTTTTTACCGCTTCCCAAACGCCTCGGACAATTCTGCACATTGCAGCACATGGTGCTGTTCTAACGGGAGCGTTAGTGTCGCGGCAAAAAGGACACCTCTGGTCGAGTCAGGAGGCGTTGAAGCCTCCTATTCAAGTCTATGGTGCCGCTCCGCAAACGCCGGTTGCGGGGCGTTTGCGGAGTGGTAACACCATTCAAACTTCATTATAGGTGTTTGTAGGGCGTTTTTAACGCTCGGCAAACTCCTAGCATCCACCACTAAACAGCGCAAATGCCGGACCAACGCTTGCCAAACACTATAGGGGCGTTTGGCAAGAGTTGGTAAAACAGTCAAGTGTGAACGAGCCCTTAAGGACACAGAACGTACTGGTAAAAGTTGCCTGTTATGCACATGGCTGGAAAAGGGCAGAGGGGGGTGTAGGGGCGCATGTCCACAACAGCATTCTGATGGGAGAGAGGCAATCACAGATGTTTGTCCTTATTTTGTGAAGTGTATTTCTTGTTTAAACTGCTTATTGATCTGAGTTTGATTGGTCTCTAATAGAGGAAAACAATATTCAGTCATCCTCCCGTCATCTCTTTCCCCTGGAGCCAAGACCAAGGTCATCGTTGAGGCTGTTTATACACATGTCCTGCATCCGTACCCCACCATGATCACACAGGCTGAGAAGCAGTTTGTAACCTTTGAAGGAAACCATTACTTCTACTCCCCATATGCCACCACGTCCCAAACCACACGTGTTAAACTGGCCTCAAGAAATGTCGAGAGCTACACCAAGCTGGGAAACCCATCCCGATCTGATGACACCATCGAGTATGGTCCATTCAAGGACATCCCTGCCTGGAGTCATGTAAGTGCCATTCAGCCCGCTATGTTGATTTCTTCAGCATTGCCGTTCATTCATAGTGAATAATGTTACCACTCTGTTGCCTGCCAACAAATTAACCGTGTAACCTCGCGGCAAGTGAAGTGCATCCGCAGAAAGTTTTTTTTCTGTTAAAGTAGGGAAGGGCTAGGACACTTGTTGGTTTTATTGCCGTGTGTGTCCCCACTGGAGGAAATTTACCTTCTCTATGTGATCTTTTCCTCTTTGACAAAAGCCTAATCTGCTAATCTAATCCTCCTTCAGGACCCCCTGAAGATTCACTATGAGAACAACAGCCCCTTCCTGACCATTACCAGCATGACCCGGGTTATCGAAGTCTCTCACTGGGGTAACATTGCAGTTGAGGAGACCGTTGACTTGAAGCACACTGGAGCCAGTCTAAAAGGTCCCTTCTCCAGATACGACTACCAGAGGCAGCCAGACAGCGGCATTTCATCTGTCAAATCCTTTAAGGTAAGTAATGGAGGAGATCTGTAAACTGTAATCAATTTGTAAAAGGAAAGGTCGCTTTTCACTTGACTATTTTTTTTTTTTTTTAATGCAAGAATGCAGTTAACAATGAAAATGTAAACAAAAGGAAAAAATGCAATCATTTGGGGTGTACCCACCCATCAAAGGGATCTCTCTGACTCACCCTATCTTGGTGTGTGGATTATAAACCGAATAGAGCACATTAAAAAGCTCTGGATTCGAGGGGAAGCTCTGCTGATTTCTGTCATCCAATCATGTGCAAGTTAAAATACTGTGTGGTGTTTTGCTTTTTTTTTTTTTTTTTTTTTCCCCTGCATGTGATTGGGTATTCTTTGCAAAATAAAGCTTTACCTCATTTACTAAGCTCTTGGGCAACTGCACTTGCAGAGGACACTGTATTTTCCTTTAATACATCAGCCCCTGTGCCTCTTGTACTAAAATCTCAAGCAGTTACACTATATTGCCAAAATTATTGCCCCCCCCCCCCAAATCCTTGTATTCAGGTGTTCCAATCCACTCCATGGCCACAGGTGTATACAATCAAGCCCCTAGGCATGCAGACTGCTTCTACAAACATTGGTGAAAGAATGGGTTGCTCTCAGGAGCTCAGTGACTCCAAGCGTGGTCCCGTGATAGGTGGCCACCTGTGCAATAAGTCCATCTGTGACATTTCCTGGCTACTAAATATTCCACGGTCAACTGTTAGTGGGATTAGAACAAAGTGGAAGCAACTGGGAACACCAGCAACTCAGCCATGAAGTAGTAGGCCACGTCACATGACAGAGCAGGGTCGGCGCATGCTGAAGTGCGCAGAAGTCTCCAACTGTCCGCAGACTCAATGGCTAAAGACCTCCAAACTCGGTGTGGCCTTCAGATGAGCCCAACAATCGTGCATAGAGAGCTTCATGGAATGGGTTTCCATGGCCGAGCAGCTGCATCCAAGCCTTACATCACCAAGTGCAATGCAAAGTGTCAGATGCCGTGGTGTAAAGCATGCCGCCACTGGACTCTAGAGCAGTGGAGACATGTTCTCTGGAGTGACCAATCACGCTTCTCTGTCTGCAAATCTGATGGAGGTGTGTCTGGGTTTGGGGGTTGCCAGAAGAACGGTACTTGCCTGATTGCATTGTGTAAAGTTTGGTGGAGGGGATATTATGGTGTAGGGTTGTTTTCAGGGGTTGGGCTTGGCCCCTTAGTTCCAGTGAAGGGAACTCTTAAGGCGTCGGCACACCAAGACATTTTGGAAAATTTCATGCTCCCAACTTTGTGGGAAGAGTTTGGGGATGGCCCCTTCCTGTTCCAACATGACTGCCCACCAGTGCACAAAGCAAGGTCCATAAAGACATGGAGGAGCCAGTTTGGGGTGGAGGAACTTGACTGTCCTGCAGAGTCCTGACCTCAACCCCATAGAACACCTTTGGGATGAATTAGAGCTGAGACTGCGAGCCAGGCCTCCTCCCCCGACATCAGTGCCTGACCTCACAAATGTGCTTCTGGAAGAATGGTCCAACCTTCCCATAGACACCCTCCTAAACCTTGTGGACGGCCTTCTCAGAAGAGTTGAAGCTGTTATAGCTGCAAAGGGCGGGGCCAACTCAATATTGAACCCTACGGACTAAGACTGGGATACCGGCCTTTTCGTGTGTGTAAAGGCCGGCCGACCAATACTTTTTGGCAATAAGTGTATGTCAACCCTGTCCAAATAACCCCTACTAGACCACAGAGCACTAAACCCCCCCCCCCCCCATTTCTTTGTAACATAAGGGTTAGGAGTTCTGTAGTCCAGCAGGGGAGAAGTAAGCAGTTCTGGCGGCAGCAGCAGGGGAGCTTTGTCAGTTGAATTAGGAAGTTAGAAGCTCACTGGGTTTCTGGACGCTCAGTGGGTATTTGTACTTCTAATTGCACAATTTCCCCATGTCATATCTCTATAGAAAAAGATGTACTGAATGTATATTTTTATGTTCTGTATTTATCCGACACATAAAAAAAAAAAAAAAAAAAACTCGATGATAAGCAAATATTGTCTAAATACAAGGGGCATATACTGTATGTGTGTTCCTACTTGAATCCTGGTGTGCTTTGTGCATTTTTCAGATCTAAGCAGTAATCCAGTGTGAAACTTTCTCTTTATGCAGGAGCTTCCTCTAATAAAGACCAGTCACTGCTGCTCTCTCTCCTTGTGCAGGGTGACTGGTCTTGTCTCCTCCCCTTCCTGTAGTTTTCTGCAGGCCTACTTTAGTAGGTGGGGCTTCTAAGTACCTCCCCCACAGCATTGCTCTCTACATAGGCATTCTAGCACAGTGGTGAGGTCATTGTTGATTTTACAAAGCAATATCTGCATTTGCAAAGGCATTTGGTGCACACAGTTATTAGTTTTATTTATATATATGTTTTTTTATATATATATATATATATATATATATATATATATATATATATATATATATTCGTTGTTGTTGTTATTATTATTATTATTATTATTATTATTATTATTATTATTATTATTATTATTATTATTATTAATAATAACATTATTTATATATATATATATATATATATATATATATATATATATATACAACAAATATATTAATAACAATAATAACAAATATATAAATAACAAATATAAATATATATTAATAACAAATATATATATATATATATTTTATTTTTTTCTTATGGAGTTCAACTTTAACTCTAGTGTCCTACATCTGTTCTGAGTAATTCTTTTGCTTATGAGAAGGTTTTGTCTTCCAGACCATCCTGCCCGCGGCTGCCCAGGATGTATACTACAGGGATGAGATCGGAAATATTTCCACCAGCCACCTCCTAATTCTTGAGGACTCCGTGGAGATGGAGATCAGGCCCAGATTTCCACTATTCGGAGGCTGGAAAACACATTACATGGTTGGATACAACCTGCCAAGTTATGAATATCTCTACAACCTTGGTGAGTCAGATAAAAATCTTGTCGCCAACTGAACTGTCTGTATTGCTTCATAGCATGCAGTCTCGGATGCTACAGTTAACAAGGCCCAGCGTGATTAGCAGGATTTGAGACGTAGCCTGTGCAGGTCCATATCTGTAAGCTGAGTTTGTGCTCGTTGTTGGTTCAGGTGCCCAAATCATAGAACTATGTTGCCACCAGCTATCATTCTGATGTCCTCCTTCCCCACAGGTGATCAGTATGCTCTGAAGATGCGCTTTATTGACCACGTGTTTGATGAGCAAGTTGTGGATTCGCTGACCGTTAAGATCATCTTACCTGAAGGAGCAAAGTAAGCTATCATAATATATACTGTTGTCTAAATGTACACATTGTTTTCCTGTGGGACACGGCTTGATAATTAAGTAACTTAGTGTTCTACTGCCACTTCCCACCTGTATGATGTCATATGACATCCTGGACTTTGAGTGACGATGTGGAGATATCTGGATGATATATATATATATATATATATATATATATATATATATATAAATAAATTTTCCTAGATTGTAAGCTCGAAAGAGCAGGGCCCTCGATCCCCTCATGTTTTGCATTGTATTGGTATTGTTCTGTCCCCCTTTGTAATGTACAGCGCTGAGCGAACTATTGGCGTTTTATAAATACTGTATAATAAATATATATAGTATAATTGTGTGTGTGTGTGTGTGTGTATGTATGTATATATATATGTGTGTGTGTGTGTGTGTGTGTATATATGTGTGTATGTATATACAGTGGGGATCGAAAGTTTGGGCACCCCAGCTAAAAATTTGTATTAATGTGCATAAAGAAGCCAAGGAAAGATGGAAAAATCTCCAAAAGGCATCAAATTACAGATTAGACATTCTTATAATATGTCAACAAAAGTTAGATTTTATTTCCATCATTTACACTTTCAAAATAACAGAAAACAAAAAAATGGCGTCTGCAAAAGTTTGGGCACCCTGCAGAGTTAATATCTTGTACTGCCCCCTTTGGCAAGTATCACAGCTTGTAAACGCTTTTTGTAGCCAGCCAAGAGTCTTTCAATTCTTGTTTGAGGTATCTTTGCCCATTCTTCCTTACAAAAGTCTTCCAGTTCTTTGAGATTTCTGGGCTGTCTGTCACGCACTGCTCTTTTAAGGTCTATCCATAGATTTTCAATTATGTTGAGGTCAGGAGATTGTGAAGGCCATGGCAAAACCTTCAGTTTACGCCTCTTGATGTAATCCCCCGTGGATTTCGAGGTGTGTTTAGGATCATTATCCATTTGTAGAAGCCATCCTCTCTTTAACTTCAGCTTTTTCACAGATGGCATCAAGTTACCATCCAAAATTTGCTGAAATTTTATTGAATCCATTTTTCCTTCTACTCGTGAGATGTTCCCTGTGCCACTGGCTGCAACACAACCCCAAAGCACGATTGATCCAACCCCATGCTTAACAGTTGGACAGAGGTTCTTTTCATTAAATTCTGTGCCCCTTCTTCTCCAAACGTACCTTTGCTCATTCCGGCCAAAAAGTTCAATTTTAACCTCATCGGTCCACAGAACTTGTTTCCAAAATGCATCAGGCTTGTCTATATGTTCATTTGCAAAGTTCAAACGATGATTTTTGTGGTGAGGACGTAGAAGAGGTTTTCTTCTGATGACTCTTCCATGAAGACCATATTTGTACAAGTATCTCTTTATAGTGGAATAGTGTACCACAACTCCAGTGTCTGCCAGATCTTTCTGGAGGGATCGTGCAGTCAAACGTGGGTTTTGAATTGTTTTTCTCACAATCCTGTGAGCTCTTCTGTCTGATATTTTTCTTGGTCTTCCAGATGTTGCTTTAACTTCCACTGTTCCTGATGACTGTCATTTCTTAATTACATTCCGAACAGAGGATATTGACATCTGAAAACGCTTTGCTATCTTCTTATAGCCTTCTCCAGCTTTGTGAGCGTCAACTATTTTCAGTTTCAGTTTTCTAGACAACTGCTTAGAAGAACCCATGGTGCTGATTGTTGGGGCAAGGTCAGATGAGTCTGGGCATTTAAAACCTTTGAGATTGACATCACCTGGTCTTCCCAGACGATGATTGAGAACAATTCATGACACTGGCAGGTCTCAGCTTGGCAAAGGGGGCAGTGCATGCTATAAATTCTGCAGGGTGCCCAAATTTTTGTAGATGCCTTTTTTTTGTTTTCTGTTATTTTGAAAGTGTAAATGATGGAAATAAAATCTAACTTTTGTTGACATATTATAAGAATGTCTAATCTGTAATTTGATGCCTTTTGGAGATTTTTCCATCTTTCCTTGGCTTCTTCATGCACATTAATACAAATTTTAAGCTGGGGTGCCCAAACTTTCGATCCCCACTGTATATATATGTATGTGTGTGTGTGTGTGTGTGTGTGTGTGTGTGTTTTTCTTTTCAGACATGTTGGGTATCATATGTGCTCGGCTTAACATAATCATCTTTCATATTTGACCAAAAATTTAGTTATTTATATTTGTTTTTTTCGCATTAAAATTCATTAAATTGTATTTTTCCAAAATAACTGCGTTTGAAAAATTGCTGCGCAAATACCGTGTAATGTAAAAAGTTGCATCAAATGCCATTTTATTCTGTAGGGTCTCTGCAAAAAAAAAATAAAAAATCTCCGCCAAGACACCAGCTGAAATCTGTCAGTAATTAGATAGCAATCCTGCCCCTTGTCAGTGCAAATTAATATCAGTGGTTAAGTATCAACTGATGGGCTGTAAAAAGGTGTCTCATTACCAAGGTGTCGCACAAGAAACTTCTCATGATGGGCAAAAGCAAAGAGCTCTCTCCAAGACCTACACAACCTTATTGTTGCAAAGCATATTAATGGCATTGATTACAGAAGAATTCCTAAACTTCTGAATGTTCCAGTGAGCACTGTTGGGGCCATAGTCCAGAAGCGGAAAGAACATCATTACAGCATAAACCGGCCACGACCAGGTGCTTCTTGCAAGATTTCTGACAGTAGTAAAAAGAATTATCAGAATAGTTGTCCAAGAGCCAAGGACCACCTGTGGAGAGTTTCAGAAAGACTTGGAATTAGCAGGTATAATTGTTTCAAAGTAAACAATAAGTAATGCACTCAACTGCCATGGCCTGTATGCATGCTCGCCACACAAGACTCCATTGCTGGGGGGAAAAAAAGCATGTTGAAGCTTGTTTAAAGTTTGTTGCACAACATTTAGGCAAACCTGTGAAATACTGGGAGAATATAGCCTGGTTAGATGAGACCAAAGTAGAACTCTTTTTGGATGCCATAATGCACACCGTGTTTGGAGGTCACATGGCACTGCGCATCACTCCAAAAACACCATCCCAACTGTGAAGCATGGAGGGGGGAGCATCATGGTGCGGGGCTGGTTTTCAGCATACGGTACTGGCAAACTTCATGTCATTAAAGCGGAGTTCCACTCACCTGTCAAATAAAAGCCGGCAGCTACAAAAACTGTAGCTGCTGACTTTTAAAAAGCAGCCACTTGCCTGTCCCTCGAACTCGTGGTGTGTCCCTCGCAGCCCATTTTACCGGCCGTCCTGGATTCCAGGAGGCTGGCATCTTCAGTGTGGGCATCCGGCTGTGATAGCTTGCGGCTCCACAGCGGGGTACCCACTGCGCATGCGCGAGTAGTGCTGCGCTTCATGAATGGTCCTGTAGTCTTCTGGGACCTGTCAAGTGTCCAAAAAGACTACAGGAAGGGAGGGAGGACACTTTCCGATCGCCTAGGTGATCAGACCGGAAATTGGAGCAGGTACCTGTCAAATTCGGGTACCCGCCCCCCCAAAGGTGCCAATCCTTAATGGGGAGTGGGGGAGAAGTCCTTAAAGCAGAACTTCCCCTTTTGGGTGGAGCTCCGCTTTAAAGAAGGATGAATGGAAAAATGTACCAAAACATTCTTGATCAAAATCGGCTGCCATCTACCAGGATGATGAAGATGAAATGAGGGAAGACATTTCAACAAGGCAATGATCCCAAACACAGCCTAGGAAACTCTTCATTGGGTTTAAGAGAAAATAAAGCTGCTAGAACGGCCCAGCCAATCCCCTGACTTGAATCCAATTAGAAAATCTTTGGAAAGCACAAAAGATCAGAGTTCATGGAAGAGGCCTACGGAACCTTCAAGATTTGAAGACTGTTCGTGTGAAAGAATGGGCCAAAATCACACGTGAGCAATGCATGCAACTAGTTTCTCCATACAAGAGGCGTATTGAAGTGTTCCTTACCCCAGACACCACTAAACTAGTACACTCCCTGATTCTCACGCCTCGACTACTGCAACTCCCTCCTCACCAGCCTACCCCAGTGCAGGCTCTTCCCCCGCTTCAGACCATCCTGAACTCAGCGGCTAGACTCATCCACCTTACCAACCGCTCCACCTCTGCCACCCTACTCTGCCTATCCCTCCACTGGCTCCCTATCGCCCAGTGCATCAAATTCAGACCACTCACTCTGCCCTACAAAGCCATTTATAACACTGCCCCTAACTACCTCACCAACCTGATTCCCAGGTACCACCCTACCCGTACCCATCGCTCTTCACAGGACCTCCTTCTATCTTGCTCCCTGGTCTCCTCCTCCCACACACGACTGCAAGACTTCTCCAGGTCCTCCCCCATCCTCTGGAACTCACTACCCCAATCCATCAGACTGTCACCTTTCCTCCTCACCTTCAGGTGCTCCCTGAAAACCCACCTCTTCAGGGGAGCCTACCCCACCCTCTCCTAACAGCCGTTCGCCTTCATTCCTCCTACCACTCCATCCCCCACAGCCACTTCCTCCTGTACCACTACCCCCTCCCTCCTAGATTGTAAGCTCCAAAGAGTAGGGCCCTCTAACCCTCATGTGCTGTTTGTAGTTGCTGTACTGTTTCATGTATTGTCCCCCCCTCTATTGTACAGCGCTGAGCAAACCCTTTGGCGCTATATAAACTCAATGTAATAATAATAGTTACCAACAAAGGATTTTGCACCAAGCATTACATTTTAGTTGGAGTGTTCAATACTTTTTTTCATGTGTCATTCCATTTTATTACCCATAACTTTAATTTCTGAACAGATGTTTTGGTTTCTTTGTATGGATTGTTACTGACCATGTGGTAAAACATTTCATGTGAATGGCACCTTTAAAAATATATTTACTGAGAAAAATGGTGACTTGTTCAATATATTTTTTACCCGTTGTATAATAAAAAAAAAAACCAGTGGTGATCAAATACCGTAGAAAGAAAGAAAGTTCTATTTGTGTGACAAAAATGATCTAAATTTAGATGCAGTGTTGCATGACTGTGCAATTGCCGTTTAAAGTAGCTCTCTGCAGATTATCCAAAAATAGCTTGGTCATGAAGGGGGGTAAAATCTTCTGGCACTTAAGTGGTTAATTATCACCATGCTGTGTCCCTCAATGGACTTCAAGAAAAGTATTTTATGTTGAGTTCAAAAATCCTGTTCTGTCTTCTGCTCGGGTTCAGCAGATTAGCTCTATGTTTGTTGTCTTTTTAGAAATATCCATGTGGACTACCCATTTGATGTAAATAGAGCCCCCAACGAGCTGCACTACACGTATCTTGACACGTTTGGTCGTCCAGTTATTGTGGCTTACAAGAACAATCTGGTTGAACAGCATATCCAGGACGTAGTGATCCATTACACCTTCAACAAGATTCTGATGCTCCAGGAGCCTCTGCTGGTGGTGGGAGCCTTCTACATCCTGTTCTTTACTGTCATCCTCTACGTCAGGCTGGACTTCTCCATCACGAAGGTTTGTCATGTTTCCTCCCTCGCTTTTTGTGCCTTTTACCATTCCAACTCCCCACCTAACCTTCCCTGCATTCTGGTTTGTTCCCGGTACCGGCTGGTTCTGGTCAGTCGTTTTTATATATTTGTACCACACCTGGCTTTATTATCAGGCTTATTTTGTAGAGCAGGAGGGAAATCATTGCAAAATATACAAATAGGAGATCAAAGTAAAAAAAAGTTGATAAAGGAAACCTACAATATTTATTATTGCTTTTATTCTGGATTTATATAGCGCAAACAGTTTGCGCAGCATTTTACAATCGAAAAGGAAGACAGTACAGTTACAATACAATGAGATACAAGGGGGTTAAGAGGGCCCTGCTCAAAAGAACTTGGTTTTCTAGGGTGGGGCAACTGGTACATTCTAGGCATTCCCAGAGCATGGGAATGCAAGTGGGGGGGAAAAAAAAAAAATCTATCCCAAATTGGAAGTTTCAACGGTTAAGGGCTTAATGGCCAAACTTTCTGAAACTTAGTTGGACAACCATGGTTAGTGTAACATGAGCAGGATTTGAAAATTCTCATTTTTTGCGGCAGATGTTAACCTCTTCACGCCGGCCGAACGCAAATGTGCGGCCTCCCGGCGTCTGGGCCTACACTCCGGCCGCACATTTGCGTTCTATTAAAGAACATATGTGCTGAGAGCACGCGCCCTGTGCGCTCCCAGCACACGTCCAGTACTCACGGAAAGGTCCCGATCTCCTCTTGCGCTTGGGACCTTTCCCGATCATGTGACTGTGTCATGATGGTCACATGACCCTAAGCCCCGCCTCCCAGCTTCTGAAACCCGTAGCCTCCCTGATGGTATTCCCGAGTGTAGCTCGGGGTAAAGTTTCAGTACCAAAAGCGGTGACCCCGAGCTACACTCAGGCTTACCATGCGGCGCTGCTCCGGCATCTGTTCTTCACTTACCTTGTCCTGCGCTCCCGCGATGTCCCTCCTGCGGTGTCCCCGGCAATGTAATCCGGCGGATGCCGGCATCTGTCTTCTGGGTTCCGTCCCCTGCAAGCGTCGGGACGTACGGGGGACGGAACTGGCGGGAAATTTGAAAATGACAAAAAGTGACATTCACTCAATACACTAAAATCACATAGTATAACATTCCTGTATCAAACCATTTCACATACATGTTATCCCGAGTGCTTTGTCCGGCGCCCTGCCTGCATTTTTACTGTTCTTTCTGCCTGGAAACTGAGAAACGTCCATGGCGTCCAAAAAGCGTCCCTTTAGGTCAAAAGCGGTTTTAGACCGGCTAGAGAACAGCGTTAGTAAATCAGAACCCCTTGCAGAATTGAGTGATAATGATTCGTGGGGGAAATTCCTCATCAGACACTGAAAACGATTCTGCGACTTTGCTCAGCGATGTGCGAACTTGGCGCTATATTTCAAATTTCAGTGTTTTTGGTTTGATTATATTATTGAATTAAATTTATTATTATATTATTATTTATGATTATTTATTAAATTATAATTTATGATTTCGTGTTTCACATTTTATCATACCCGGGATGTTTACTAGACTCTTGTTCGGACAGATTTCAGTGAGTTATTCCTAAAAATTACAGGCCTACAATAAAAAAAAACACATTTCCATGCAAAAAATGTACCGCTTTGAGCACAGAAATATGGACATAATCTAACCGCTAGGGAGGTTAAAGGGCCGGGAGGCGACGGGGCGAAGGGGTTAAGGAGGCATTCAGTCCTTGCAGTCTAGCATCTACTGCTTTCTACAGCTAATTATCATTGTTACAAGGATTTTATATAGCACTCTACATACTGGATGTTCACATTAGACCCTGTCCTCCAAGGAGCTTACATTTTTTTACAAGGATATGTTCACATTCCGTATCATGTTACATCTGTATCCAGGGTGTAACATGTTACTAAATGAGCAGCTTCCCCAGTCTGTCGTGATAGTGGGTTGGGGTTCCTCTGCTCTCATTCACTCTGTTTAAAAACAAAAAAAAAAGCAACATTTGTGGCTCTCGACTTGTAGTTCTCAATGAACTATCAGGTAGCTGATGAGTGCTGTTGGTAGTTCATTGATTGTTCCTGTCATTCAGTAACTGCCTGCTTGTATGAGATCTGGGCAGACAATTACACTGACAGTCTGTAAGACCCTGAGATTGTACTTGCAATTCTTTGCCAGCTCCTAATTAACTGCTTAGGTGCCGCCTTATAGCATAAATACTGCTACAGAGTGGCACGGGTGTGCAAAATCACGTGTGTGTGTGTGTGTGATTTAGCAGTTCTGGGTAGGGGGCACGTGCGCCCTACCCGCACTGCCATTTGCGGCCTCGGCTTTCAGTTACCGGGCCCTGGCCAGTGATTCCTTGTGTTTTCTGAGAGACCATGAAGACCTCAGCCTAGAGTAGGACACACTTGGCATAGATGCCAGAGTTGTGTTTTTTACTTAACCACTTCCCGACCGGCCGTTGCATATAAACGGCCGGACGGTGGCACTGCAGGGTCGGGTGGCCATTTATAAACGGCCTCCCCGCACCCTGCTTGTGCGCGCTCCCTGGGAGCGCGCAGCACCGCGATCCGGTGCCCGCTGTGTCCTCCGGACACAGTGAAACACCGATCGTCGGCCGGGACCTCTGTACGAGGTCCCAATCATGTGATCACTGATTGGCCAATCAGTGATCACATGCAAAGTAGTAAGCAAGATGTCACTTGTGACATCATTGCTTACTACGTGTGAAATCTGTGAATGATCACAGAGGTCACATGGTACAAGGCTATTCACAAAAGCCTTGTACCATGTGACAAGCTGTGACCAATCACAGCTCACTCAGTACTTCTCAATGAGTGCAAGAATGCACACAGAGAGAGAAGTGATTGCTTTTACATCCTATATGGGTGTAAAAGCAATCAGTGTAAAAAAAAAAAATCATCACCCCCCACAAGTAGTACAGTGTCACCATGGTGACACTGTACTGCTAGGGTGACCGTATGTAAAAAAAATAAGAATATAAAAATGTTTAAAAATTATAATTTTTGGTTATAAACTAATTTGGATTTTTTTTTTACTAAAAAGAGAACGGAATAAATTTTGGCTAAGATTTATGATGAAATATTTATTTGCAAAATTTTATTAAAAAAAAACACTTTTTTTCAAAATTTTTGGACATTTCATTTACATAGCAAAAAAAATACAAATCCCAGCGGTGAAAAAATACCACCAAAATAAAGCTTTATCTGTCTCAAAAAAATGGTAAAAAATTCATTTGGGTACAGTGTTGCATGACCGCGCAATTTGTCATTCAAAGTCTGATAGTGCTAAAAGCTGAACATTGCCCTGGACTGGAAGGGGGTGAAAGTGTCCGGACAGGAAGTGGTTAAGGGAAAAAAAAAAAACAAAAAACTTTTTTTTCTTGATGAGTTTATGTCCTGTCCCCCCTTCCCCACAAACCTTGTGGTAATTTTTTGGCTTGTGAGGTTTATCTCTCACCATTTGCCCACCTTGTGTGATACTGCGGCGGCTTCATAACAGTCCTTGAAGGTGAATCGTCCTCAGGAAATTGTGAATTCTCCCTTCTTTATGATTTTTCTTTTCTTTTTAGGACCCGGCAGCAGAAGCAAAGATGAAAGTGGCTTGTATTACAGAGCAGATCCTCACCTTGGTGAACAAGAGACTCGGCCTGTACCGTCACTTTGATGAAGCCGTGAATAAATATAAGCAGTTCCGAGATATTTCCAGTTTGAACAGTGGCAAGAAAACTTTAGAGATGGATCACAAGAACCTGACTAATGAAATTACATCTCTGCAAGCCAAACTGAAAGCAGAAGGGTCAGACCTATGTGACAAGGTGATTTTATTTATTTATTTTTTTCCCCCAGATTGGCTCCTGTTGTCAGCTAGTAGGGTTTTTTTTTTTATGATCGACAAGACCATAGGTCTTGTGAATAAATAGCTTTATAGAGATCTTGTCAATAGACCATTCATTTCAGCCTAAATCTTCCCATTGTGTGAATATTAGCATATTTTATGTATGATGTTTACATGTAAAACAACCTTTTCTGTAGGCATTCAAAGCCTCAAACACTGCTGCTGGGCACCATCTTGGATATGATGTCAGCAGACACGTAATGTTGTTAAACCCAGGACCCTGCCTTCACTGTATGAGGTCTCCCCGGACCCTGCCTTCACTGTATCTGGTCTCCCCGGACCCTGCCTTCACTGTATCTGGTCTCCCCGGACCCTGCCTTCACTGTATGAGGTCTCCCCGGACCCTGCCTTCACTGTATGAGGTCTCCCCGGACCCTGCCTTCACTGTATGAGGTCTCCCCGGACCCTGCCTTCACTGTATCTGGTCTCCCCGGACCCTGCCTTCACTGTATCTGGTCTCCCCGGACCCTGCCTTCACTGTATCTGGTCTCCCCGGACCCTGCCTTCACTGTATCTGGTCTCCCCGGACCCTGCCTTCACTGTATCTGGTCTCCCCGGACCCTGCCTTCACTGTATCTGGTCTCCCCGGACCCTGCCTTCACTGTATCTGGTCTCCCCGGACCCTGCCTTCACTGTATCTGGTCTCCCAGGACCCTGCCTTCACTGTATCTGGTCTCCCCGGACCCTGCCTTCACTGTATCTGGTCTCCCCGGACCCTGCCTTCACTGTATGAGGTCTGCCCGGACCCTGCCTTCACTGTATGAGGTCTGCCCGGACCCTGCCTTCACTGTATGAGGTCTGCCCGGACCCTGCCTTCACTGTATGAGGTCTGCCCGGACCCTGCCTTCACTGTATGAGGTCTGCCCGGACCCTGCCTTCACTGTATGAGGTCTGCCCGGACCCTGCCTTCACTGTACGAGGTTTGCCCGGACCCTGCCTTCACTGTATGAGGTCTGCCCGGACCCTGCCTTCACTGTATGAGGTCTGCCCGGACCCTGCCTTCACTGTATGAGGTCTGCCCGGACCCTGCCTTCACTGTATCTGGTCTCCCACAGTACACACAACATGGAAATGCAGTTATTTTAGTAAATCTAAACTGCTAAATACCTTTTTCTCATCAGCAGTATATAGCAGTCTTGTGACTTCTATCAGTGTCTGGCTGAACACTGGTTAATCTTGTAGGAGGAGTTTTCATTTTCCTCTGTCCTATGAGGCTGCATAACCCCTGACCCTCTGGACAGCGCTGATTGGCCCTCTCTACTCTTCAAAGACAAAATATTAAAAAAAAAAAAAATCTCCCACAATACAAACCAAACTGAGCATGTGCTAAGCTTTGACACCAGCCAACACCTGGTATTTTTGTAGGAGCAGCCACTAAAGAAGAAACAGTGAGGGTGGTCTGTTAAGCACCCAAGATCGCTTCGAGATTTTCCACTCTGGGTTATCTGAACGGAAGTTCTCCCACCCATCCCCTTTTCCCCCTTCCTCCCTGCCTGCAGCCTTCTGAGAAACTTTTCAGATCCCAGAATGCTGCGGGAACATTCAGAAAGTGCAGCACAGCTCACACATGTGCCATGAGCAGCTGACTGTGAAGCCGCAAGGAGCCACAGCAGACTGCCCACAGATAACATGCAAGGGACTGAAGACCGGTGAAGAAACTGGCCTGGATGAGGACAGCGCCGGACCCTGGGACAAGTCAGTGTTTTATGAAAAAGTCGTCGGCTACAGTTTTTGTAACTGCTGACTTTTAATTTTCACATGCCTGACTGAGGCTCCTCTTTACCCCCCCGGCGGTATTCCCGAGTGTAGCTCGGGGTTAACTTTCAGCACCACAAGCGGTAACCCCGAGCTACACTTGGAACTACACTGCAGTGTTGCTCTGGGATCCCTCCAGCACTTACCTTGTCCTGCGCTCCCGCGATGTCCCTCCTGCAGTGTCCCTGGCAATGTCCTCTGGCCGATGCCGGAATCCGTCTTCCGGGTTCCGTTCCCTGGGACGTACGGGGGACGGAACCGGCGGGAAATTAAAAAATTAAAAAAAGTGACATTCACTAAATACACTAAAATCACATAGTATAACATTCCTGTATCAAACCATTTCACATACATTTTGTCCCGAGTGCTTTGTCCGGCGCCCTGCCTGCATTTTTACTGTTCTTTCTGCCTGGAAACTGAGAAACGTCCATGGCGTCTGAAAAGCGTCCCTTTAGGTCAAAAGCGGTTTTAGACCGGCTAGAGAACAGCGATAGTAATTCAGAACCACTTGCAGAATTGAGTGATAATGATTCGTGGGGGAAATTCCTCATCAGACACTGAAAACGATTCTGCGACTGAACTCAGTGATGTGCGAACTTGGCGCTCTATTTCACATTTCAGTGTTTTTGGTTTTGATTATTGAATTAAATTTATATTTTATTATGCTTATTATAGTTTTATGATTTAGTGTTTCAAATTTTATCATGTTTACTAGACTCTCTTCTTCGGACAGATTTCAGTGAGATATTCCTAAGAATTACAGACCTACAATAAAAAAACAGATTTCCATGCAAAAAAAAAAGTACCGCTTTGAGCACAGAAATACTGACATAATCAGACCGCTAGGGAGGTTAGCATACTCAGACAAGGATACATGTCTCTTTTAAATGCAGCTTGATTCTTGTGTAAGATGTCTGGCTTCATCCATATGTCTTCTAATTGCCCACACAGGCTGCGGAGATCCAGAAGCTTGACAGTCAAGTAAAGGAGATTGTGCTAAAATCGTCTTCCGAAGCCGAACGTCTGGTCGCCGGCAAACTGAAAAAGGATAGTTACATAGAGAACGAAAAGCAGCATGCCAACAAGCGCCAGGAACTGGTCAACAAAATCGACAACATTTTAGACGCATTGTAATAGGCCAGATATAGTCATTAAAGCAGGCCTGGACAAACCTCGGGAGCCAAAAATCCAACCGTGCCTCACGAACATCCTCCCTGGAAGTTCTGCAGCCTCACCTAGGTCCTCCTCAGGCTTAGGTCCTGAATGGAGCTTGCTGGCTCTTTAGATTGTATTGACTCCTGAATTCCAAAGCTTTGTCCTTTCCTGCTTTTAAAATAAATAAATAAAACTGCTTGTGAGATTAAGGCACGACGCCGCGCAATACTCCTCCCGAATCAACGTCATGCTCTTTATATAGAGCTCTTATTTTTCTTTTGCATTTTCCTTACCCCCTGATATTTTTACTTTTTTTGCTGAAAGTCACTTTACTGCCATCTTTATTAAACCACTGTCCGTTCCCCAGTACGCCCAACAGAGAGGCTAAAGAATGCCCATGGGTTTGGTTTCCATGAGACGTCAGCTGCTGATTGGCTGATGGAAACTAAACGTATACACATCTATTACACCTTCAATAACCATTTTGGCTGTGAATGACGTTGGTATGAAATGCGTGCCTAAAAATTCCCTGCAGGGGATTGCGATAATTCTTGGTGGGTTGGGGGGGAAAAGGTTAATTGGGGAGCTTGAGAAAGGAGACTTTTTTTTTTTAAATGTTTGTCCATTTTCTCAAGATTAGAATTCTAATGCTGAAGATTCAGCTCAAATCTATTCCACATTCTCTTAGCACATATTGTTTTGTGTGTAATAATAGTAAAAGCAGTGGTGCCTGTTGCAGGGAGTTTGTTGTTTTTTAAATGAATAGCCAGCAGGGGGCACCATTTTTACAAAGAAAAAAAAAAGTTTATGCTTGTTGGTAAACTGTTAAAGATCCAATGTCAAGGTTTTTTGTTTGTGTGACCAAATGAAATAAAGAAGGGATTGTGGATGACATAGCCTGGGTTTTTTTTTTTTTTTTTTATTTGTTGGAAATGAATGACATTCAAATAATCTGAGTAGACCAGGGGTCTTGAATGAAAACTTTTGGAGGTCTTGGCAGTAAAATTTTTCTTCTGGCATTGGCCTAATTCTCGTGTTCGGACTATAACACCGCCCCCCCCCCGCCCCAAAGAATTGAGGCCCCCCAACCCCCACATATACGCACGTATGAATGTGAACATGCGCGTCAGGGGCGCTTGCATGTGAAAACACGTTACACATCGCCATGCAGGCCGGAGTGAACAATTCTGGCAGAAAACCTCCTCTGTAACACTAAACTGATGACCTGTACAGCTTTCGAAGCGTCTCCTATAGAAAATAAAGGGTACTGAAGTTTGTCACCATTTCATGGGCACACACAAATTTCAATGTTTAACATGTTTGGTATCTATTTACTCGGCAACCTCATCTTATATTTTAACAATCTGGGTAATTTATTGCATTTTGTTTGCCTTAAAATTTACTTTATTTTTTTTACGAAATGTTATGTTTCTTAGACCTTTTTGCGGTAATATCGTGTGACCTAAAAAATTGGAACTACCACTATTTTTATTTTGTAAGGTGTCTGCTTTCAGAACATAGTTGGGTCCATATATATATTTGGACACAGGTACAATTTTCATATTTTTGGCTCTGTATGTCACCAGAATAAATTAAAACAAAACAATCCAAATGAATTTGAAGTGCTGACTTTCAGCTTTAATTCAAGGGGTTCAACATAAATCTAAAGTACAAATTTTAGGAACTGCAACCATTTTTATACACAGTCCCTCCGTTTTCAGGGGCTCAAAAATAATTGGACAAATGAATATAATCATAAATAAATAAAATGTTAATTTGTAATATTTTGTTGAGAATCCTTTACTGGCAATGACTGCCTGAAATCTGGAACCCATGGACTGGGTTTCCTCCTTTCTGATGCTTTGCCAGGCTCTGACTGCAGCTGTCTTCAGTTGTTCTTTGTGGGTCTTCCTGCCTTTTAATTTTGCCTTAAGCAAGTGAAATTCATGCTCAATTGAGATCAGGTGATTGACTCGGCCATTGCAGAATATTCCATGTCTATTCTTTCAAAAGCTCCTGGGTTGCTTTTGCAGTGTGTTTTGGATCATTGTCCATCTGTACTGTGATGTGCGGTCCAATCACCTTTGCTGCATTTGGCTGAATCTGGGCTGACAGTATATCTGTAAACACTGCACAATTCATGCGGCGCCTTCTGTCACATCAGCAATAAACACCAATGACCCAGTGCCACAGGAAGCCATGCATGCCCATGCCATCACACTGCCTCCACCATGTTTTACAGATAATGTTGTGTGCTTTGGATCATGAGCTGTTCCAAGCCTTCTCCACACTTTTTTTTTTCTTGTCATTCTGGTACAGATTAATCTTTCATCTGTCCAAAGAATGCTTTTCCAGAACTGGTCTGGCTTTTTTTTTTTTTTTTAAGATGTTTTTTGGCAAAATCTAATCTGGCTTTTCTTTTCTTCAGGCTTATGAATGGTTTGCACCTTGTGGTGAACTCTCTGTATTTGCTCTTTTGAAGTCTTCTCTTGATTGTAGACTTTGATAATGATAATGAGGATCCTGCGATCATCCACCACTGTTGTCTTCCGTGGACGTCCACGCCTTTTTATATTGCTGAGCTCACCAGTGCGTCGTTCTTCCCTCAGAATGTACCAAACTGTTTATTTGGCCACTTCTAATGTTGCTGCCATCTCTCTGATGGATTTGTTTTGTTTTTGAAGCCTTACATTGGCCTGTTTCACTTTCATGGACCGCTCCTTTGAACGCATAACGTAGCTTCACAGCAATATCCACACTTAGAATCAACTCCAGATCTTTTACCTGCTTAATTAAGAAATAACGAAGGAGTAGCCCACACCTGGCCATGACACAGCTTTTGATTCAGTTGTTCAATTACTTTTGGTCCCTTGAAAAAGGGGGGATGGCTACTCTTAAGAGCTGTAATTCCTAAACCCTTCATCCAATTTGGATGTACATACCCTCAAATTAAACCTGAGAGTGTGCACTTTCTGCCCATATCCATTATAGAACTATAGCTTGAATATGTTTTGGTCAATACCTGAAAAAAAACTAAAATTGTGCCAAATATATATGGACCTAACTGTATATCATAGTTTGGGGAATTTGTGTAATCTTCAGGCCTAAAATTTTTTTAAGTGTTCAAAAAACCCACAAAAAGGGTATCTGGCAGTGAAAGAGCTGAAGTTTATTCCGGTTTTATTTTGTCTTTCTTGGTTCCTCCCTCAACATGCTAATGAAATTTATTTAAAAAAAAAAAAAACTTTTTTTTTTCCCCTCTCGATTCTTTTTTAGACCCAGGGATGTCATTGTTTGGACCCTGTGCTTCTCTATGCAATGCAGGCAGATTGTGCCTGGTGGGAGGGGCCACCAAGGTGCTGTGCATAATTTGCTGAGAACATCACAGCACCCTGCCTTGGTACTCCTCCCAGGAACCCTCATGGAAGAAGTGGGCTGGCCCTTGGGAGGAGTTAGGCAAATGTCAAGATGCCTTATGGGTGGGTGTCAGTCTGGAGCAGTGGGTGATCCTAGGCAGGCTGAATTTGCACGCAGAACACCCACCTCTGATGCTGAACCTCCCATGATTGAAAGGGCTGGGTCAGATATGGGGAGGAAAGTGTCTAGATCAGGGGTGGGTAACTGTGGCCCTCCAGCTCTTGAAGAACTACACGTCCCATGAGGCATTGTAAAACTGACTGTTACAAGCATGACTCCCGAAGGCAGAGGCATGATGGGACTTGTAGTTCACCAACAGCTGGAGGGCCACAGTTGCCCAAAGCTGGCCTAGATGATGCTGTATGTCTTCAGCCAGTCAATGAGATGGGCTCTTATCTGACTTGCTGCAGCTTCTAATGCACACTGAGCTTCTCACAGTGTGCATTGGAATCACAGTAAGTTTTTTCAGTACAGGAGAGGAACTGGTCCAACTGGGCAAGAGTGAATCGAAGGCTGGAGTTCTGCTTTAATTGGGCACAGTGGGTAGTAAGTAAGCATTGTTTTCCACTAGATGGTGCTGCATGACAGCAGAACTACACATCCATCTCAGCATTTAGTGTGATTCTCGCACCGCAGACTGAGTGCTTTGAATGAAGGACATTCGCCTATAAACCGAGAGTCTGCCAGGCAAGTGAAACCTCATGTTTATATCAAGAAGCAATTTTATTGAAATGCAGTCATAAGCACACGCTCTACAAGCAATAAAACAGCAATGCTGACCACACTAGTCTGAATCTGTATGCATCATTGTCAGTAAATGGCTCCAGCAACTGACAACCCTCTACTAAGGGAAGTATGCCTCGCTCTCTCACGAGAGAACCAGATTTCAGCCGATCAGCCATAACATTATGACCACCCGCCATAACCAGTCGAGGCATGGGCACCACTTGATCTCTGAAGGTACGCTGTCCTGATCACTACCATACCCCGTACCAGCATCCTGATCACCGCCATACCCCATAACATTGACCTGATCACCGCCATAACCCATACAAGCATCCTGATCACCGCCATACCAGAGTCCTGGTCATCAACATACCACATACCAGCGTCCTGATGACTGCCATACCCCATACCAACGTCCTGATCACCGCCATACCCCATACCAACGTCCTGATCACCGCCATACCCCATACCAACGTCCTGATCACCACCATACCAGAGTCCTGGTCATCAACATACCCCATACCAGCGTCCTGATCACCGCCATACCCGTTACCAGCATCCTGATCACCGCCATACCCCATAACATTGACCTGATCACCGCCATACCCGTTACCAGCATCCTGATCACCGCCATACCCCATACCAGTGTCCTGATCACCGCCATACCCCATACCAACATCCTGATCACCGCCATACCCCATACCAGCGTCCTGATCATCACCATACCCCATACCAACATCCTGATCACCGCCTTACCCCATACCAGCGTCCTGATCACCGCCATACCCCATACCAACATCCTGATCACCGCCATACCCCATACCAGCGTCCTGATCATCACCATACCCCATACCAACGTCCTGATTGCCACCATACCCCTTACCAACGTCCTGATCACCGCCATACCCCATAACATTGACCTGATCACTACCATACATCATACCAGCGGTCTGAATTTTACATTGGTACCAACATGCAGATCGCAGGGGGAGTGTGTGAACACGGTGCAGGATACACACACAGAATGCGCCTTTCCCGCACTGCGCTGTGGTGAGAACCGGCTCTCAAGCTCAATTCCGGGATAACTAAACATTAAGGGCCAGTTCACACTCCATGCGTTTCAGTTGCTTTTTTTCTGCATCCAAAACACACAGAAAGTAGGTGATATGGTTATCAATGTCATAGTTCACATCAGTGCTTGCAGTTCCACTGAGTTCCGGTTGCTGGAAAAAAAGTTGAATAGGCTGCATTTTTCCTGCACAGAACAGTACTAGAAGGTGGTAAAACGCATCAAAAACGCATTGAAACACACCAAAATGCACCAAAAACACACTGGAACGCACCAAAAACACACTGGAACGCACCAAAAACACACTGGAATGCACCAAAACGCACCAAAAAAAACACTGGAACGCACCAAAAACACACTGGAACGCACCAAAATGCACTAAAAACACACTGGAACGCACCAAAATGCACTAAAAACACACTGGAACGCACCAAAAACACACTGGAACACACCAAAACGCACCAAAAAAACACTGGAACGCACATGTCCCTATTTAAATTGAAGAAAAAGAGAGGGAGGGAAAAATTAATTGGAACGCATCAAAAAAGCACTGGAATTCACCAAAAACGCACATGCAGAAACGCATCCGAAACACATCTGGACTGTGTTTCTATGGCGTGAACCGACCCTTAATCCATTCATCATGTGTATTCCTCCTTGGGTGTGCTTTGTGTATTTCTCCCAGATCTGTGCAGTAATCCACTGTGAGACTTTTATTTCCTCTAATGAAGACCGCTCACTGCTGCTCTCTGTCCTTGTGCAGGGTGACTGGTCCTGTCTCCGCCCACTTCTGTAGTTTTCTGCAGGCAGCCTGTAGTGGGTGGAGTCTGATGGGTCCCTCCCACAGCTCTGCTCTCTGCACAGGCTGTGTATATTATTATTATTATTATTATTATTATACAGGATTTATATTATTATTATACAGGATTTATATATTATTATTATACAGGATTTATATATATTATTATTATTATACAGGATTTATATATTATTATTATACAGGATTTATATATATTATTATTATTATACAGGATTTATATATTATTATTATACAGGATTTATATATTATTATTATTATACAGGATTTATATATATTATTATTATACAGGATTTATATATTATTATTATTATTATTATTATTATTATACAGGATTTATATATTATTATTATAGAGGATTTATATCGCGCCAACAGTGTGCTCAGCGCTTTACAATATAACGGGAGACAATTCAGCAACAATACAGTTCAATACAAGAGGGATAGCAGGGCCCTGCTCCTCTAGCAAAGTGCTGATGTCACTGCTACTTTTAAAAGGTAATAGCTGGGTTTGCAAAAGCAATTAGGTGCCTACAAAGTGGGTTTATATCCTTTGTGGCTAATGAGGAATATATTTAAATGAAAGGTCATTTTGTTGCCTTTTTTGTGTGACGGAAGCTGTAGGATGCGGTTGGGAAGGCCCGATCTCCGTGAATTCCTTCCTTTTCTTGCAGCATTTGAACAGCTTGTCCAGGTAGTGAGAACCGGCATACCTTTCTGTGTACGCATGTGACAAGTGCACAGCAAACAACCTGTGCCCACCCTCAATGTTTGTCCAGGTCCCACCAGGCAGAGGCTCAGACAATGGCCACCACAAAGGGGGCCGATAAGCCCCTCCAGGTCACACACAGGTTTCCCAGAAGTCAGCTCAGAGTCAATAGAATCTTTATGGTTTGTGTGTTCAGTGCAGAGTGGCTGCTCTGGAATCCGGAATCCACTGATCTCCTTCCATTATCTGCTCAGATGGACAGGTGTCACAGAGAAAAGAGCCAGGAAAATATTCACCCGCCTTAAACCCCCCCCCCCCCCCCCCCGCGGGCCCATCATCATCAGATCTATCATTCATGCCATGTAACCCCGGGGTCACACCTAACGTTTTCTGCAGCATTTTTCAGAAACGCACTACAGTCCATTTAACACGATTTCCTATGGGACACGTTCACATCTCCGTGTTTCACCCGGTGCGGTTTTTGGAAACGGTCAGGGACTTTTTTAAAAGCAAAAAGTTGCGTTTTTGGTTCTATAGACTTCAATGAAAACGCTGTAGAAAAGCATATAGTACGTTTTTGCTGCATTTTTTTTGCGTTTTATGTTTCAATCTGCTAGCAACAAGAAAAAAAAAACACAGAACGCATCAAAAACGCGGCAAAAACGCCATGTAACCCCAGGTTCACACCTGAGCATTTTCCACAGCGTTTTGAAGAAATGCAGTACTATCCCATTAACACGATTTCCTATGGGACAGGTCCACATCTCTGCGTTTTCACCCGGTGTATTTTTTTAGAAAGGTTCAGGGACTTTTTTAAATGCAAAAAGTTGCATTTTTGGTTCTATAGACTGCAATGGAAACACTGCAGAAAAGCATGTAGTGCGCTTTTGCTGCATTTTTTATGCGTTTTATGTTTCAATCTGCCTAGTAATAAGAACAAAAAAAAAAACCCAGGATGCATCAAAATCGCAGCAAAAACGCCATGTAACCCCAGGTTCACACCAAAGAGTTTTCCGCAACGTTTTGAAGAAATCTGCATAGGTGTGAACCCAGGGAAATGCTGCTTTCACACTGATCCGCTTTTGGTGCGTTCTTCGGTTAAAAAAAAGCAGAAGAAAACCGCAGCCCTTTAAATCCTATGGTGTTCTTCCTACTGATCTGTTATCGCCCGTCAACACCCCCCACCCCCCTCCTTAAGCTGGAAAGACAGTGCACAGGGTGTTTACATGCCACAGTCGCAGTGCTTCACTTAGTGCCAGGTGCCAAAAACTATCGCTCCTGTTGCGTTTGGTGGGCAGTAAGCCAATTACGAGCCGTTCAAGTGATGAGCAAACCCTACAAACACACTGCAAGTGCTACAGTGCAGGTGGTTGCATTGCAAATAATGGCAAGGGTTTAAAACAGGCACCGAGGAGGCATCACATCACCTTCTCACTGCCTGTCACAAGTGTTCCGAAAAGCGATCCGAGCACGGATTGCTTTTCATAGGCGTGGTGGTTTCTATGCAAGTCTAAATTCAACCCAAATCATAAAAGTCCTTTCTATTGCTCTCAGCCTCCTCCAAATCTCCGAATTCCTTTTTTTATGCGCGACAATACACGATAGGAATCAGGGGCGGACTGACCATTTGGAAACTCGGGCACTGCCTGAAGGCCCGGGGTCAGTAGGGGGCCCCATGAGATGCCCCTGGTACCTTTTTCATAGGCTTTTTTGAGTTTGGGCAAGGACACAGGGGCCCCATGACCTCCCATTGCCCGGGGGCCTCATGAGTTGTCAGTCCGCCCCTGATAGGAATCACATCATCGCCTATGGGGCCAATTCATGTCTATGCATTTTTGACCCTATAGACTTCAATGGGAGTGCTTAAAAAGCATTTTAAAAATCCTGAAAAACGGATGAAAATGCAGACAGTGTGAAACTTGCAGCCATTTCCAAATTCTTTTCTTTTCTTTTTTTTTGCTGCAGAGATCTGACTTCCTGTTTGAGAGTGGCTACATTCATTCTCCATGGTCCCGCTGTACAGTGCCTTGAGAAAGTATTCATACCCCGGGAAAAGTTCCCCATGTTGTCATGTTACAACCAAAACCGTCAATGTGTTTTATTGGGATTGGATGTGATGGACCAACATAAAGTGGAGCATAATTGTGAAGTGGAAGGAAAATGAGAAATGCTTTTCAACAATTTGCACAAATAAATCTGTGAAAAGTGTGACAGCATTTGTATTCAGCCCCCCGGAGTCAATACTTTGTAGGACCCCCTTTGGCTGCAAATCCAGTTGCAAGTCTTTTTTGGGGATATCTCTTTGCACATCTAGAGGGACATTTCTGCCCATTCTTCTTTGCAGAATCACTCAAGCTCTGTCAGATTGGTTGGAGAGCGTCTGGGAAAAGCAATTTTCAGGTCTGGCTACAGATTCTCCATTGGATTTCGGTCTGGACTGTGACTGGGCCATTCTATCACATGAAGATGCTTTGATCTTAACCATTCCATTGTAGCTCTGGCTGGATGTTTCGGGTCGTTGTCCTGCTGGAAGGGGAACCTCCTCCCCGGTCTCAAGTCTTCTGCAGACTCTAACAGGTTTTCTTCTAAGATTACCCTGTATTTGGCTCCATCCATCTTCCCATCAACTCTGACCAGCTTCCCTGTCCCTGCTGAAGAAAAGCATCCCCACAACATGATGCTGCCACCACCATGTTTCACAGTGGGGATGGTGTGTTCAGGGTGATGTACAGTGTTAGTTTTCCGCCACACATAGCGTTTTGCTTTTAGGCCAAAAAGTTCCATTTTGGTCTCATCTGCATCTGCCTTCATCCACATGTTTGCTGTGTCCCCCACATGGCTTCTCACAAACTGTGCAAACAGGACTTCTTATGGCTTTCTTCCAACAATGGCTTTCTTCTTGCCACTCTTCCATGAAGGCCAGATTTGTGGAGTGCACGACTAATAGTTGTCCTGTGGACAGATTCTCCCACCTGAGCTGTGGATCTCTGCAGCTCCTCCAGAGTCACCATGGGCCTCTTGGCAGCTTCTCTGATGAATGCTCTCCTTGCCCGGCCTGTCAGTTTAGGTGGACGGCCATGTCTTCATAGGTTTGCAGTTGTGCCATACTCTTTCCATTGTCAGATGTTGGATTGAACAATGCTCCGTGAGATGTTTAAAGCTTGGGATATTGTTTTATAACCTAACCCTGCTTTAAACTTCTCCACAACTTTATCCCTGACCTGCCTGGTGTGTTCCTTGGCCTTCATGATGCTGTTTGTTCACTAATGTTCTCTAACAAACCTCTGAGGGCTTCACAGAACATCTGTAATTATACTGAGATCAAATTACATACAGGTGGACTCTATTTACTAATTAGGTGACTTCTAAAGGCAATTGGTTCCACTAGATTTTAGTTAGGGGTATCAGAATAAAGGGGACTGAATACAAATGCACTGCACACTTCTCAGTTATTTATTTGTAGAAAATGTTGAAAACCATTTATATATTTCAGGTACTTATATAGCACTGTCAATTTACACAGCACTTTACATATATATTGTACATTCACATCAGTCCCTAACCCTCAAGGGGCGCACAATCTAAGGTCCCTAACCCTCAAGGGGTGTACAATCTAAGGTCCCTAACCCTCAAGGGGTGTACAATCTAAGGTCCCTAACCCTCAAGGGGCGTACAATCTAAGGTCCCTAACCCTCAAGGGGTGTACAATCTAAGGTCCCTAACCCTCAAGGGGTGTACAATCTAAGGTCCCTAACCCTCAAGGGGCGTACAATCTAAGGTCCCTAACCCTCAAGGGGTGTACAATCTAAGGTCCCTAACCCTCAAGGGGTGTACAATCTAAGGTCCCTAACTCACATTCATACACATACTAGGGCTAATTTAGACAGAATCCAATTAAGCGACCAGCATGTCTTTGGAGTGTGGGAGGAAACCCACACAAGCACAGAGAGAACATGGAAACTCCATGCAGGAGGCACCATGATTGGGAATTGAACCCATGACCCATTTATTGCAAGGCAGACGTGCTAACCACTAAGCCACCATTTATCATTTTCCTTCCACTTCACAATTATGTGCCACTTTGTGTTGGTCTATCACAGGGGTGGGCAACTGTGGCCCTCCAGCTGTTGGTGAACTACAAGTCCCATCATGCCTCTGCCTTTGGGAGTCATGCTTGTAACTGTCAGTTTTGCAATGCCTCATGGGATTTGTAGTTCTACAACAGCTGGAGGGCCACAGTTGCCCACCCCTGGTCTATCACATCAAATCCCAATAAAATACATTGACATTTTTGGTTGTAACATGACAAAACGTGGAAAATTTCCAGGGGTATGAATACTTTTTGAAGGCACTGTATGTAGGAACGTAGCCACCTTCTCTTACTTGCTCCCAAGATGGATTATGGGATGTGCAGTGTGCCTAGAGCAGTGCACATGAATGCAACCAATGCTCACTGTTCGTTTCAAACCAATGGAAGGAAGGGGAAAAAGGAGAGGTTCAGGAACACATAAGGACGTTCCAAGGAGGCAGAAAAACACAGCAAGAAACAATTTCATGAAAAACAGATTACAGGACCATTAGGTAGTAGATGTGTATGGAATATGTTTGGAAAATGATGATATCATTTAGTGTCAGGTTATTATACACTGTATATTTGGGTTTCCTCCGGGTACTCCGGTTTCCTCCTACCCTCCAAAGACATGCTGGTAGGTGAATTGGCTTCTGTCTAAATTGTCCCTAGTATGTGTATGTATGAATGTGAGTTAGGGACCTTAGATTGTACTCCCCTTGAGGGTTAGGGACCTTAGATTGTACGCCCCTTGAGGGTTAGGGACCTTAGATTGTACGCCCCTTGAGGGTTAGAGACCTTAGATTGTACGCCCCTTGAGGGTTAGGGACCTTAGATTGTACGCCCCTTGAGGGTTAGGAACCTTAGATTGTACGCCCCTTGAGGGTTAGGGACCTTAGATTGTACGCCCCTTGAGGGTTAGGGACCTTAGATTGTACGCCCCTTGAGGGTTAGGGACCTTAGATTGTACGCCCCTTGAGGGTTAGGGACCTTGTATTGTACGCCCCTTGAGGGTTAGGGACCTTAGATTGTACGCCCCTTGAGGGTTAGGGACCTTAGATTGTACGCCCCTTGAGGGTTAGGGACCTTAGATTGTACGCCCCTTGAGGGTTAGGGACCTTAGATTGTACGCCCCTTGAGGGTTAGGGACTTAGATTGTACGCCCCTTGAGGGTTAGGGACCTTAGATTGTACGCCCCCTGAGGGTTAGGGACCTTAGACTGAACGCCCCTTGAGGGTTAGGGACCTTAGATTGTACACCCCTTGAGGGTTAGGGACCTTAGATTGTACGCCCCTTGAGGGTTAGGGACCTTAGATTGTACGCCCCTTGAGGGTTAGGGACCTTAGATTGTACGCCCCTTGAGGGTTAGGGACCTTAGATTGTACGCCCCTTGAGGGTTAGGGACCTTACATTGGAAGCCCCTTGAGGGTTAGGGACTGATGTGAATGTACAATATATATGTAAAGCGCTGCGTAAAATTGACGGCGATATATAAGTACCTGAAATAAATAAATAAATATTGTTCTTGTACTGTGATGGGAAGCTGGAAAAAAAAAAAAAAAAAAAAACTTTGTCCGTGGGCCGCTGACAGACGGCTTATCTGAGGCCACACTGGAGATGAAGGCCATCGGCGGCTCTCTGAACATTTGGCAGGAGAACAGGAACAGCAGTTGGTAAAACACACACAAACACGTCTCAGTGCCGCCCCTGGCGGACCTGTCAGCGCCCCGCTGCGCCCCATTCATCGCCCTGCTCTTGTTAATAACCTGCTTTGTCAGGAAAGCCGTCCCCTCCCCTCCCGATGGCTCTAGAATAGCTTGCTAATTCTCCTGCCCACCGAGAGGCCGTCGCTCGCCACCGAGGTTGAGCCCCCTCGACTCCGGCAGCAGACAATGTGGGGACATGCCGCTGGGAGCATTCGCTCCGTAGACGCAGCACGCCGTCTGGCTGGAGATGCGTTCACAAGACACAGCTAAACATCCCCTGGCTGGGGTCCCGCTACCATAGACTTACATGTAGCTAATTTGTGACCCCCCCCCCACACCACATACACCTCCTTTCCTAATATAATATCTGGCAGAGATGGAGGAAAGCCAAAAACTTTTTTTTGTTCATTTAATGTAGAGATCATTGTTAGAATCAGCTTGTCACCGGCTCATTATTATTTATTTCAGGTACTTATATAGCGCCATCAATTTACAAAGCGCTTTACATATATATTGTACATTCACATCAGTCCCTAACCCTCAAGGGGCGTACAATCCAAGGTCCCTAACCCTCAAGGGGCGTACAATCTAAGGTCCCTAACCCTCAAGGGGTGTACAATCTAAGGTCCCTAACCCTCAAGGGGTGTACAATCTAAGGTCCCTAACCCTCAAGGGGCATACAATCTAAGGTCCCTAACCCTCAAGGGGTGTACAATCTAAGGTCCCTAACCCTCAAGGGGCGTACAATCTAAGGTCCCTAACCCTCAAGGGGTGTACAATCTAAGGTCCCTAACCCTCAAGGGGCGTACAATCTAAGGTCCCTAACCCTCAAGGGGCATACAATCTAAGGTCCCTAACTCACATTCATACATACACATACTAGGGACAATTTAAACAGGAGCCAATTAATCTACCAGCATGTCTTTGGACTGTGGGAGGAAACCGGAGTACCCAGAGGAAACCCACACAGGCACAGGGAGAACATGCAAACTTCAGGCAGGTGGTGCCATGGTTGGGATTCCAACCACCGACCCTAGTACTGCCAGGCGGAAGTGCTAACCATTTAGCCACTGTGCTGCCGATAAAATGCTCTGGTATTTAGAAAATGTCAACTGGGATTTCTGTGATTGACTTAGGGTATAAGAACAGGTGGGGACGGCTGGAACAAACTTTCGGAGCTCTTCCCTGATTTTTGATGAGAACCTTCAAGATTGCTGCAGTGTTTCACGCTTTATCTGGATGTCAACTAATGTAGAGTTACATAGGAGATACGTGAAAAAAAAAAGATATTGTATATATTGTATATACCCCGTATCTTGTGTTCACTGGGAAGTATTTTGAGTTTGTCAACGCTCCCGGGTAATACCAGTACCCAAGGAAAGGGAGGTCTACATTTTTGTTGCTTTAACCATAAAGAACCCTTACGCCACTAATGACCCTTTGGTACTTTTGTGCAGCCCTCAAGGCCCCTGTGGTTACCAATGTATGGACAGTAGTATTCATGTTCTGACTAGTTAAACATATCCTTTAACAATCCCAAGTTTCACCTTCATGACTGCAAGCTAATTTTTTTTTAATTAGGAGATTCTCCAACCGTTGTCCAACAAGCCTGGAATGGTTCTTCTCACCAGCAGAAACTGTGGTGTGGCACTGGAATTCAGAGTCAGCCTATCTACTCTGCTTCTTAGTCCCTAGTAGTTTCTAATCTGTCATGCAACCAGACCTATAACTGTTGTTCAAGCAGTTTGGAACAAAGCTTCATCAGCAGAAACCATGGTGTGGCACTGGAATTCAGAGTCAGCCAATCTACTCTTCTTCTTAGCCCCTAGTAGTTTCTAATCTGTCATGCAACCAGACCTAGAACTGTTGTCCAACCAGCCTGGAATGAAACTTCATCAGCAGAAACCGTGGTATGACTCTGGAATTCAGAGTCAGCCTACTCTGAATCTTAGTACTTAGTAGTTTCTATTCTGTCATGCAACCGGACCTATAACTACCAAAAGTGGCCCCCAAATGCCTACCCTGGCTTCAGTCTATGCTGGCTATTGAGCCCTGAGATAGAACTAGCTACAGAATACCATACTAGAATAGGAAAGGTTAACTAAAATCACCTTTATGACTGCAAGCTAAATTTCCTGAAATTGGGGAGATCCTCCGACTGTTGTCCAACCAGCCTGGAATGAAACTTCATCAGCAGAAACCGTGGTGTGACTCTGGAATTCAGAGTCAGCTTATCTACTCTGCTTCTTAGCCCCTAGTAGTTTCTAACCTGTCATGCAACCAGACCTATAACTGTTGTTCAACCAGCCTGGAACAAAGCTTTATCAGCAGAAACCGTGGTGTGGCATTGGAATTCAGTCAGCCTATCTACTCTTCTTCTTAGCCCCTACTAGTTTCTAATGTGTCATGCAACCAGACCTATGACTACAAGCTAAATTTCCTGAAATTGGGGAAATCCTCCGGCTGTTGTCCAACCAGCCTGGAATGAAACTTCATCAGCAGAAACTGTGGCATGGCTCTGGAATTCAGTCAGCCTATCTACTCTTCTTCTTAGCCCCTAGTAGTTTCTAACATGTCATGCAACCAGACCTAGAACTGTTGTCCAACCAGCCTGGAATGAAACTTCATCAGCAGAAACCGTGGTGTGACTCTGGAATTCAGAGTCAGCCTACTTTGAATCTAAGTACTTAGTAGTTTCTATTCTGTCATGCAACCGGACCTATAACTACCAAAAGTGGCCCCCAAATGCCTACCCTGGCTTCAGTCTATGCTGGCTATTGAGCCCTGAGCTAGAACTAGCTAAAGAATCCCAGACTAGAATGGGAAAGGTTAACTACAATCACCTTTATGACTGCCAGCTAAATTTCCTGAAATTGTTACTGAACAGGGGGGAAAGGAGGACACAACCTTGTATTCCTATGTGTGGGGTGGATTTGGCGTGCGACTTTCCATATCTTGCAGAAACACTTGTAATTGGCTGCCATGCCGCCCTGCAGAGTATGTGTTTCATATGTGTCTGTTTATAAACGCCTTTCTTGGCCTCCATATTGCTGTGCTAATCTGGCATCTCCAGATCCTACGAGCCTAAAATCAAGTCCACAGCTGGAAGTCTAACTCGGTTGGACTTTGTTCTGCTGATCTTTACAGAGGAGTCGTCCCGGGTGCCAAAAATAAAAAAAAACAAAAAACCCCGGAGATGCCTTTAAAATAGTTTCTTATTATTGTTTGGCGTTAATGAGTAAAATCCGCTTTGGTTTCCTCCACATCCAAACTGTGACCGGCCCGGCCAAAGCCTCTAATTGCTCATCTTTCAATTGACTTGTCTGCGTCCGTCCCGTGTCTGAGAAGGCTGTAATTTGTTGTCCAGAGGCCTCCAACGCAATGTGCTAATTATTCTATCCCTCTTCAAAGAGCTCCGTGCCGCGGGGCTGAAATCACAGGCTGCGGTAATTTGGACCCGGCGTAGGGAGCAGTTCAAAGCCCCCCATCTCACCTTTGCTGAGGTTTCAGGTGACACGAGAGCTTTTTTTTTTCTTTTTTCGGGGAAATGATCACAAAAACAAAACTCTCCACAAATTTTCTGTAGGTCGGGAACTGGCTTTGAAGTTCGTGATTATCTTCCCTCCTATAATTAGATGCAGCCTGTCTGCTGGTTTGGGTGCTTAGATTAGGCTGCTGCGAGTTCGCTGCGAATGAATTAACCCTTCCGTGTGTGTTTGTCAAAGCAGAAATACACATAAAGTGCCAGAAAAATCCAAGGGACTTTACAGCCCATGTAGGACCAATTATATCTGACCCTGTCCCCAACGGAGGTAGATGTCCCATGTTCCTTCCACTGCCATATAGGTACAGGCAGGCAGGGCCATGGATAAGGGGGTACCACCAGTCCTCCAGCAGGGGGGCCCAGGCAGCTAGGTGAATCGGTGTGGACCGGGAGGGGGATCAGCTCATTGTGGGGGGCAATTACTGGAACCGATCCCCCGTATGACTCTCTCTGCCGCAGCTGAAAGCTGGCTTCTTCTCCTCTCCCTCCCACTGGTTTTCAGCTGCTGTAGAGAGAGCCATACGGGGGATCGGTTCCAGTAATTGCCCCCCACAATGAGCTGATCACCCTCCCTGTCCACATCCGATTCACCTAGCTGCCTGGGCCCCCCTGCATAGCAGAGTCATACAAAGCAATGTGCTAACACAGTGAAAGACACACACAGCACACAGTAAAACAGCGCACAACACACAGTTAACCCTTTGATCGCCCCACATGTTAACCCCTTCTTGCCCAGAGTCATTAGTACAGTGTCAGCAGTGGCGTCCCGAGGCAGATGCGGGGAGTGCGTCACGCACCAGGTGACACTGGTCCACGAAAAGGTGAGTTGTAAAGCAAGCCTACGATCCCCGCAGGATAGATCGGATCTGTGGATTGAGCATAATGGATCAGAGTCTGATGCATTATGTTCCCCAATCCGCAGATCCCATCCATCCTGCGGAGATCGCGGGCATGCAACCTATACGGGGTGACACCGGACCCGCTCCAAGAAAAGGTAAGTTGTAAAGAAAGCCGACGATCTCCGCAGGATGGATCGGATCTGCGGAATGAGCATAATGGATCGGAGCCCGATCCATTCCCGATCCATTCTGCGGGGATCATCGGAGGGGGTGTCACCAAGTGTTACCGCACCAACCCTAGGGACGCCTCTGAGTGTCACTGCTTTTTATTAGCACCGATCACTGTATTAGTGTCACTGGGGTTGTCAGTGACAGTTAGTCAGTCCCCTCCCCAGTGTCAGAATGCCCGCCACAGTCCCACTATAAGTCGCCACCATTACAATTTATGAAGAGCAATTATTTATTTGCAAACTTTTATAACAGAAACAAAGAAAAACGTGGTTTTTTTTCAAAATTTTTGGTCTTTTTTTGTTAATTTAGCAAAAAATAAAAACCCCGGCGGTGATTAAATACCACCAAAAGAAAGCTCTAGTTGTGTGAAGAAAATGATAAAATTTTAGTTTGGGTACAGTGTTGTATGACCGCGCAATTGTCATTCAAAGTGTGAGAGCGCTGAAACCTGAAAACTGGCCTGGGCAGGAAGGTGGAAAATTGCCCGGTATTGAATTGGTTAATAGCACAAAGTAAAAAATATAGTCTTTTTCTCTAAATTGTCAGTCTTTTCTCTAAAATACGCACAGGAGATCAAATTTCATTTATGTACAGCGTTGAATGACCGTGCAATTGTCAGTCGCTGACTTTCCAGCACTAGGTTCATTTACTCACCCAGCCACAGGATTATCAGTTGCCTCCTTCCGATATCCACCAAGCTCTTCTCAGTGAGGGAGATGCCCAGGGCTGCAGTTAGAAACACCGTCGTCATAAATTTATGATGAAATTTGATTTTTTTTAAATTTCTTACTGGACATATTTAATAGCAAAAAGTCAAAAGTATTGTTTTTTTTTTTTCAAAATTGTCGGTCTTTTTTTTTGTTTATAGTGCAAAAAAATTAAAATGCAGAGGTGATCAAATGGGCGGCACAGTGGCTAAATGGTTAGCACTTACATCTGTCAGTATTAAGGTCGTTGGTTTGAATCCCCACCAGGGGCAGACTAACAACTCATGGGGCCCCCGGGAAATAGTGGATCATGGGGCCCCTGTGTCCTTGCCCAAACTCAAAAAAGCCTATAAAAAAGGTACCGGGGGCATCTCATGGGGCCCCCTACTGACCCCGGGCCCTCGGGCAGTGCCCGAGTTTCCACATGGTCAGTCTGCCCCTGCTAAGTGCAACATTAACCTCCCTGGCGGTATTCCCGAGTGTAGCTCGGGGTAACATTTCAGTACCAAAAGCGGTAACCCCGAGCTACACTCGGGCTTACCCTGCGGCACTGCTCCGGCATGTTGTCTTCACTTACCTTACCCTGCGCTCCCACGATGTGTCCCCTGCAGCGTCCCCGGCCATCTCCTCCGGCCGATGCCGGCATCCGGCTTCTGTGTCCTGTCCCTGTGACGTCGGGACGTACGGGCGCCGCCGCCGCCGGCGGCGGGAAATTTAAAAATTTTAAAAAATGTCATTTTTTTTTTTTTACATTTTTCATAGTAAAACATTGCTGTTTCAACCAATTTCACATACATTTTGTCCCTAGTGCTTTGTCCTGTGCCCTGCCTGCATTTTGTCTGTTCTTTCTGCCTGGAAACTGAGAAACGTCCATGGCGTCCAAAAAGTGTCCCTTTAGGTCAAAAGCGGTTTAGATCAGCTAGGAGAACAGCGATAGTAAATCAGAACCACTTGCAGAATTGAGTGATAATGATTCGTGGGGGAAATTCGTCATCAGACACTGAAAACGATTTTGCAACTTTGCTCAGAGATGTGCGAACTTGGCGCTATATTTCACATTTCAGTGTTTTTGGTTTGATTATATTATTGAATTAAATTTTTTATTATTTTTATATTATTTTTATGATTATTTATTAAATTATAATTTATGATTTTGTGTTTCAAATTTTATCATACCCGGGATGTTTACTAGACTCTTGTTCGGACAGATTTCAGTGAGTTTTTCCTAAAAATTACAGCCTACAATAAAAAAAATACATATTTCCATGCAAAAAAATGGTACCGCTTTCAGCACCAAAAATCTGAAATAATCATACCGCCAGGGAGGTTAATGGTAAATTGTATTAAAAACATAAAGAGTTCTTCAATAAATCAGTAGTCCTTAGTATAAATCATATATGCATGAAAAATGTTCTAAAACAATAGAGCTCCGTGTGACTTCAGTGCAAAATTCCTTCAAACAGATAGGTGAGAGGCAAGGTAATGGGTAAAGTGCGCACTCACCGGACGCACAATGGTTATGCGCAGTGTATAGTATAGTGGAGGTCTGCCAATGGGTCCCTCTCAGCATAGAAACGGAATCGACCCAGGATAAGTAGATGTCATCAAGATATATTCAACCGGAGGTCCCCTTTAAAGACACGGGTGCAGCCTCTTCAGTGTGGTACAGTGGTCACCAGGGGGAGCTCTGGGGGATTAGGTGCTCGGTAAAGAGCAATAGATGGAAAAACCCATAGTGTAGTAGACTCAAATAATGTTTAATGAAAGCCTATAAAAAAGTACCAGGGGCATCTCATGGGGCCCCCTACTGACCCCGGGCCCTCAGGCAGTGCCTGAGTTTCCAAATGGTCAGTCCGCTCCTGATCCCCACCACGGCACCACCTGCCTGGAGTTTGCGTGTGCTCCCTGTGCCAGTGTGGGTTTACTCCCAGGGGTGGACTGACAACTCATGGGGCCCCCGGTCAATAGGGGATCATGGGGCCCCTGTGTCCTTGCCCAAACTCAAAAAAGCCTATGAAAAAGGTACCAGGGGCATCTCATGGGGCCTCCTACTGACCCCGGGCCCTCAGGCAGCGCCTGAGTTTCCAAATGGTCAGTCCGCCCCTGTTTCCTCCAGATACTCCAGTTTCCTCCCACACTCCAAAGACATGCTGGTAGGTGAATTGGCTCCTGTGTAAATTGTCCCTAGTATGTGTATGTATGAATGTGAGTTAGGGACCTTAGATTGTACGCCCCTTGAGGGTTAGGGACCTTAGATTGTACGCCCCTTGAGGGTTAGGGACCTTAGATTGTACGCCCCTTGAGGGTTAGGGACCTTAGATTGTACGCCCCTTGAGGGTTAGGGACCTTAGATTGTACGCCCCTTGAGGGTTAGGGACCTTAGATTGTATGCCCCTTGAGGGTTAGGGACCTTAGATTGTACGCCCCTTGAGGGTTAGGGACCTTAGATTGTACGCCCCTTGAGGGTTAGGGACCTTAGATTGTACACCCCTTGAGGGTTAGGGACCTTAGATTGTACGCCCCTTGAGGGTCAGGGACCTTAGATTGTACGCCCCTTGAGGGTTAGGGACCTTAGATTGTACGCCCCTTGAGGGTTAGGGACCTTAGATTGTACGCCCCTTGAGGGTTAGGGACCTTAGATTGTACGCCCCTTGAGGGTTAGGGACTGATGTGAATGTACAATATATATGTAAAGTGCTGCGTAAATTGATGGTGCATTAGAAGTACCTGAAATAAATAAATACCACCAAAAGAAAGATCTATTTGCTGGAAAAAAAGACATAAATTTCATTTGGGTGCTGCGTTGCATGACCGCGCAATTGTCAGTTAAAGTAACACAGCGCCGTAAGGCGAAAAATGGCCTGGTCAGGAAGGGGGGGAAATCCTCTGGATGGCGAGGGGTTAAAGCGATACGTAACAAAGTATCTTCTAAAGAATAGTTCCTCCGGTTCTCCTTTCACTCTCCAGTAACGGACAAGACCCATGAGACTTACTAAACGGCAGCATCCTGTCTTGCAAGACAGGGCTGAGCTATGTGGCAGAGCTGTGTAAATCTTAAGCCTGGATTGATAGAAATACAATTTGGTAGGAAAAAAAGCAAACGCTCTCATATATATATTTCATCTTTGAGTTTATCTTTGTGTCTGGAGTTCAGCTTTAAAAGCGTGTTTTTCACACCTTAGAAAAAAAAAAATCATTGACAAAAAAGTCCTTTCCGCCGCGGTGTCCTCTTTCTGCACACCACAGCGTCCTATCCACACAGCCCCGCCATTGTGTCTGTGCATGCCGCATCCCGCCGCCCCTCCAGCTATGAAACCAAATCTTGTTTTGAATGCTTTTAAGTGTTTAAGTACCATATCTGTAAATTACGTGAATCAACCTGAAGAGATAACAATCCCCCCCCCCCCTTCTCCCTCCGTCTATTCCTGGTGCGAGACCAAACAGGCGAACATCACAGATACGCATCGCGGTTGGCGGACCAATTTGAGAATCCGTGATTAAAGATGTTCCATTTTTATCGCATTAAAGTCTCGTCTATCCGGCTGCTTTACGGTCTTGATCTCAGGGAGGCCAATAACGCGGTAATACCCCCTCATATTACCTAAATATAGTGCCGCAGAGGGCGGGGGGGGGAGGGGCTGGGGGGCTCTTTATGTGATAATAATCTGCTCTTTGATCTGGATGAATCTAATTTTAAACACTGTATTCCCCGGGCTGCAAATGCTGGATTGCTTTGTGCGCTGAAAGTATGCGATGCGAATCAAGGTGCCTAACCAAGAGGGGCTGGGATGTTTTCTCAACCAGGGGCGGACTGACCATTTGGAAACTCGGGCACTGCCCGAGGGCCCGGGGTCAGTAGGGGGCCCCATGAGATGCCCCTGGTACCTTTTTCATAGGCTTTTTTGAGTTTGGGCAAGGACACAGGGGCCCCATGATCCCCTATTGCCCGGGGGCCCCATGAGTTGTCAGTCCGCCCCTGTTCTCAACTGAAATATAGATACGTGAGTCGTCTAATGCCCCGTACACATGATCAGAAAATCGTACAAAAAAATTTTGCGGGAGCACGGATCGAATGATTTTTCTCTTCGTTGATGCGCAGGATGTTTTCACCGATTACCAGGGGCGGACTGACCATTTGGAAACTCGGGCACTGCCCGAGGGCCCGGGGTCAGTAGGGGGCCCCATGAGATGCCCCTGGTACCTTTTTCATAGGCTTTTTTGAGCGTGGGCAAGAACACAGGGGCCCCATGATCCCCTATTACCCGGGGGCCCCATGAGTTGTCAGTCCGCCCCTGCCGATAACGATATTGTGAACGAAAAAATCCAGATGAACAACAGTGAAAAATCTTGTCGTTTCGCATACAAACGATCGATTTCCTATGCGGTGGTACGAAAAAAATCTATCACGCATGAGTGGAAACAGAAGATGACCCGGATGTTTATGTCCGAGGAATCTTCGTAAGCACGAATGAAAAATCCAAATGTTACAAGTAGATTGTCCTAATGAGATGATGAAACCAGAATTCTGCAGATTATATTTTATGTATCACTATTTATGTATATAGGTCGTGTAATAAACGAGATTATACTCATTGCTGGTAATCGTTGTGTATATCGATCGTTCTGGCCGGAAGGGCGTGGCTACAAGGTCACATGCACACTGCATCACTTCCACTTGTACGGAAGACGTCAACACTACGTATTGCCCGATGAACGATTTTTTTAGATTGGTTAATGTGGGTCACGATTTCGACCAATGAACGAACGCCTCTCGGTCGTCAGATGACCGGTCGGTGGATTTTCTAATCGTGTTTTCCCACCTTAACGCTCTGTTTCTTCTCCCTGCGTTGCAGGTAAGTATAACATGTTTGTTCTATTTAAAAAAAAATTTAAGTTTTAGAATGAAATCTGCAATCACTCGGATCTCATTTACGATAAAGAAAAAAAAATTGTCCTGTCTATAACGAGGTTCCCTGCGTATGAGCTTACCTCCTGGAGAACCGCGCTCTTTTCAAGGTGCTGAAAGGGATTGGAGCCACCACCTACGTATTGCCCGACAAACAATTTTTTTAGATTGGTTAACCATTTCAATACCGGGCAATTTTCCACCTTCCTGCCCAGGATATTTTTCAGGTTTCAGCGCTCTCACACTTTGAATGACAATTGCGCGGTCATACAACATTGTACCCAAACTAAAATTTTATCATTTTCTTCACACAACTAGAGCTTTCTTTTGGTGGTATTTAATCATCACTGGGGTTTTTATTTTTTGATAAATTAACAAAAAAATACCAAAAAATCTTTGTTTCTGTTATAAAAGTTTGCAAATAAATAATTGTTCTTCATAAATTTAGGCCGAGATGTATTCTGCTACATGTCTTTGGTGAAAATAACCCAAATTAGGATGTATTATTTAGTTTGTAGGAAAGTTATAGAGTTCACAAACTATGGTATAGATCTGAATATTGATCAATCCTGAAGTACTGACAGCCAATCTAATTTCTTGAGGTCCAAGAATGTCAGAACAGTACAGTTATCCCCCAAATGTCAGGACAGTACAGTTATCCCCCAAATGTCAGGACAGTACAGATATCCCCCAAATGTCAGAACAGTACAGATATCCCCCAAATGTCAGAACAGTACAGATATCCCCCAAATGTCAGGACAGTACAGATATCCCCCAAATGTCAGAACAGTACAGATATCCCCCAAATGTCAGAACAGTACAGATATCCCCCAAATGTCAGGACAGTACAGATATCCCCCAAATGTCAGGACAGTACAGATATCCCCCAAATGTCAGGACAGTACAGATATCCCCCAAATGTCAGGACAGTACAGATATCTTTTTGCAGAGTAGACAGTCCGACGTACTTCATAAGAGGCATGGCGAGTTTTTTGAAGTTGTATTTTTTTTGTCATAATTTTTCGGAAAATGAAATATTGAAAATGAAAATGAAAATGGAAAATTCTTTTCACTATTTTTTTTTTTTTACATACTGTCACCAGTGCAGTACAGCGTCATCATATAAGTGGCATGGCAGTGAACAGGGACACTGACTGGTGACAGTATGAAAAAAAAAAATATATATATATATTTTTTTAATTTTTTATTACATTTTTTTTATTTTTTTAAGATTTTTTTCATATTTCACTATGACCAAAGTAGTACAATGTTACCATAGTAACATTGTACTACTTTGGGGAAGTGATCAGTATTTTTTTTTACACAATTTGCTTATAGCAAAGAATTACTTTGCTATTAACAAGCATTTACCTGAATGACATCGATTCGTTCAGGGTTTTTTTTTTGTGCTTAGCTGTGATTTGGCCACAGCTAATCACATGACATGTGCATGTTACCTGCTGTGACCATTCACAGCTAGGCACTAGTATACAATGGATGGCATGAATGAAGCCATCCATTGTATACAACTGTCATGTGACCTGCTGTGATAGGTCACAGCAGGTCACATGGTACCGTCAACGGGGGCCGGTACTCAGATCTGTCATCGGCCGTGTCCGAGGTATACGGCCAGTGACAGATCGCGCCGCTGCGCGGCTCTGCAACCACGCGAACTGCGCATGTGCGGGAGCACGCCAAATGGCGTGCACCCGGAAAGCTGAAGCATTTTTGCGGCCGCCAAACGGCTATAGGCCAGGCCACGATTTCGACCAACGAACAAACGCCTCTTGGTCGTCGGATGACCGGTCGGTCGATTTTCTAATCGTGTATTCCCACCTTTACATGCCAAAGGAGCTATGAGTCTGGTAAGCCAGGCTTGTGATCCAGGCACCTCTGCCAGACAGTATAGCCAGATCTGTGACCATACTTTTCCCAGTGCAGCTAAGCAATACACTTTGGTCAAGGACACACCCCCAGATTTGTGATTGGATAATGAGGTGACACTGAACAATATCCTTATTCTCCCAAAAAAAACCCACATTCATTAACCCCTCACCCTCCTGAGGATTAACCCCCCTTCCTGACCAGGCCATTTTTTTGTGATATGGCGCAGCATTACTTTAACTGACAATTGCGCGGTCATGCAACGCTGCACCCAAATTAAATTTATGTCCTTTTTTTCCCACAAATTGAGCTTTCTTTTGGTTGTAGTTGATTGCCTGTGCTTTTTTTATTTTTTGCGCTATAAACAAACAAAAACCTATGATTTTGAAAAAAAGATATATTTTTGACTTTTTGCTATTAAACACGTCCAGTAAAAAATTTATAAAATCACATTTCTTTATACATTTTGGCCAAAATGTATTCTTCTCCATGTCTTTGCTAAAAAAAATCCCAATACGTGTAAATGAATTGGTTTACGTGAAAGTTATAGCGTTTACAAATGGCGGTATAGATACTGGAAATTTTTTTATTTACTAGTAATGGCGGCGATCAGCGACTTATAGCGGGACTGCGGCGGGCATTCTGACACTGGGGGGGGAACTGACCTGGTGACACTGACATCCCCGGTGACACCAATACAGTGATCAGTGCTAATAAAAAGCACTGACACTATACTAATAGCACTGGGCAGGAAGAGGTTAATATCCAGGGCAATCAAAGGGTTAACTGTGTGCTGTTTTACATGATGTGCTGTGTGTATGTTTCACTGTAAGTACACTGCTTTGTATGCAGAGCCACACAAAGCAGTGTGCAGGAACTGACAGTGGAGAGACCTGTATTGTTTGCATACAGGACTCTCCCCCTTCGGTAATGCACGGAGATCGCCAGGTGCCAGTGATTGACAGCTGAGGCTGCGAATGGGGGCACCCCCTACTTCAAAATCACGTATATATATGTGGTTTTTCGCACCTGTGCCACCCTGTAGCAGTGTTTCTGCTATAGGCAGGGGCGGACTGACCATTTGGAAACTCGGGCACTGCCCGAGGGCCCAGGGTCAGTAGGGGGCCCCATGAGATGCCCCTGGTACCTTTTTCATAGGCTTTTTTGAGTTTGGGCAAGGACACAGGGGCCCCATGATCCCCTATTGCCTGGGGGCCCCATGAGTTGTCAGACCGCCCCTGGCTATAGGGGCAGTTAATTAATGGTCTTGTAATCTATTTTTCATGAAATTGTTTCACTTGTGGCTGAAGGGGGGGCTTTAAAAACACACAGCTGAGCCATGTTTTTGCCAACACCCTATAGCTCCCCCTTAAAGGGGTAGTAAACTTGACTTTAAAAAGAAAAAAAAAATCATCTCCTTGCAACGTAATGTCACAATGTGCTAGTATGCATCATAAAAAACATAAAAGAACATAGCTACCCTCTAACAGGTCAAATCACAGCAGCAAAAAAAAAAAAAAAGAATTTGGAGGAGGCTGAGGGCAATAGAATACCCCAGAGCCAAGAAGGCTAGTTTCACATTTGTGTGTCTGCATTTTCATGCATTTTTCAGGAATTTAAAAAAATGCATTTTAAGCACTCCCATTGAAGTCTATAGGGTCAAAAATGCAGATGTTGCGCAGACGCGTGTTGCATAGACGGGAATTGGCCCCATAGACAGTAATGGGATTCCTCTTGTTGTGTAATGTCAGGCTGCAGCCGAAGCGAAGCAAATTGCACAGGTGAGAATGAGGAATGATTGGATCGCTCTTGTTGTGCATTGCTTTGTGACGATCCCAGTGTGACAAATCGCACAGATGGGAACGGGGGGGCCAAGGATATCTCAGCTCTGGGGACACCTGGCTACCAACAGCCACACAAAAGCTATATATCAGTTGTGGGTCTATTGAACCTTTAATTCTGAGCTCGGGTCGGCTCTGATGATCCTTTCTGTGAGTCATAAAATTTTAGAGGGAAGGATAGTGAGGTGTGCTGACAAAAAGATTTAGGCTCGGTTGCCACTCCTGCGACTTTGGATCCAACTTGCGACATTCGAGGTCGCAGGACATGTAAAATGCCATACTTTCCTATGACAGCTGTTCCAATGACTACGTCTGAAGTCACTGCGATTTCAGGGGCGTCCCTAGGGTTGGTGTCACCCGATGCGATATCACTTGGTGACACCCCCTCCGACCATCCCCGCAGAATGGATTGGATCTGCGGATTGAGCATAATGTATCGGACTCCGATCCATTATGCTCAATCCGCAGATCCAATCCATCCTAGGGGAATGTTGGCTTGCTTTACAACTTACCTTTTCATGGAGCGGGTCCGGTGTCACCCCGTATAGGTTGCATGCAGACAATCCCTGCAGGATGGATCGGATCTGCAGATTGGGGAGCATAATGGATTGGACTCCGATCCATTATGCTCAATCCGCAGATCCCATCCATCCTAGGGGGATCGTCAGCTTGCTTTACAACCTACCTTTTCGTGGAGCGGGTCCGGTGTCACCCTGTGTGGTAGGTGTCACCCGGTGTGGCACACACCCCCCGCACCTGCCTAGGGACGCCACTGGTCTGCACTATTTTCTTGTGACTTGAGTGCCATAGGGTGTAAAAGTCGCATGAATTTGGAGTCACCTAGTGTGAACCGAGCCTTAAAGCGGAGTTCCACCTAAAAGGGGAAGTTCCGCTTTAAAGATTGGTCCCCCGCTCCCCATTAAGGATTGGCACCTTTGGGGAGCGGGTACCCGAATTTGACAGGTACCCACTCCCACTTCCGCTGCGATTGCCTAGGCGATCGGAAGCGGACGTTGTCCTCCTCCCTCCCCGTAGTCTCCTGGGACACGTGACAGGACCCAGAAGACTACAGGGCCATTCAGGAAGAGCAGCACTACTCACGCATGCGCAGTGGGTACCCGGCTGTGAAGCCGCAAGCTGTCACAGCCGGGTGCCCACACTGAAGATGCCAGCACCTGGAATACAGGACAGCCGGTGAAACGGGTTGCGGCGGGGGCACCGCAGGATCGTGGGACAGGTAAGTGGCTGTTTTTTAAAAGTCAGCAGCTACATTTTTTGTAGCTGCTGACTTTTATTTTTTTACAGAGTGAGTGGAACTCCGCTTTAAGGTATAACTAAAGGCAAGTATTTTTTTATTTATTTCAGGTACTTTACATATATATATATTGTACATTCACATCAGTCCCTAACCCTCAAGGGGCCTACAATCTAAGGTCCCTAACCCTCAAGGGGCGTACAATCTAAGGTCCCTAACCCTCAAGGGGCGTACAATCTAAGGTCCCTAACCCTCAAGGGGCGTACAATCTAAGGTCCCTAACGCTCAAGGGGGGTACAATCTAAGGTCCCTAACCCTCAAGGGGCGTACAATCTAAGGTCCCTAACCCTCAAGGGGCGTACAATCTAAGGTCCCTAACCCTCAAGGGGGGTACAATCTAAGGTCCCTAACCCTCAAGGGGCGTACAATCTAAGGTCCCTAACTCACATTCATACATACACATACTAGGGACAATTTAGACAGGAGCCAATTAACCAGCATGTCTTTGGAGTGTGGGAGGAAACCGGAGCACCTGAACACAGACACAGGGAGAACATGCAAACACCAGGCAGGTGGTGCCGTGGTTGAGATTCGAAACAACAACCTTAGTACCGAGAGGCAGAAATGCCAACCATGTAGCCACTGTAAACAGAAACCTAGACCCACAGTACCAGTGAAAGGAGAAGCAGCAGAATGATGAGCCCATCACTCTGTCACTCTCTCCTCCTATCTGCTCCTTGCATTGAAACCCACTCTATTGGCTCTCTGTGCTGCTGCTTCTTCTCCTCCTGCTGGAGCTCTGCTACAGATTGCACAGTAAACAACAAGAGGCTGAAACCATGTCAAGTGAATGCACTTAGGCTCCATTCACACCTCTCAGGTGCCATAGGTCATACATGTTTTTTTGCATGATTTAGCGTGTACCTATGCATTTTGTATAGGACAGCCCTATAATTTCAATGGACTGCTCTATGTTCCCCAAACATGCAAAAGAGGTGTCTGACCCATTTTGAAAATCACACTGCGCCACAGCGCATGTTACTGTGGCACCGCATGAATGCGCATGCTCTAGCAGAATGTGCGGGGGTCTGCAAAAGGGCAGCACGTTTTTGCGTGTGAACAAAGCCTTACGCTGTTTACATTGAAATAATAAATTAAATAATGAATTAAAGTATAACTAGATATATATATATATAGGCAAATAATTTTTTAGTTTTGGATAGAGCAGAGAGGGATTAGAGCCCCTGTCTAGTTTTTATTGCTGTCTGTGGATCCATTAGAGAGATTCCCCCTCTCTGTTTGTCCCGTTTACAGTTTTCACCAAGAGTGAAAGTGAAAGAAAATCCCAAATTTTGGGTTGTCTCCAAAAAAGGAATAGAGAGTATACGCTATATTACCCAAAGTATTGGGCCAGCCCTCCATATCCTTGTATTCAGGTGTTCATTCCCCTCCATGGACACAGGTGTATACAATCCATCACCTAGGCGTGCAGACGGCTTCTACAAACATATGTGAAAGAATGGGTCGCTCTCAGGAGCTCAGTGACTCCAAGCGTGGTCCCGTGATAGGTTGTCACCTGGGCAATAAGTCCATCCGTGACATTTCCTGGCTACTAAATATTCCACGCTCAACTGTTAGTGGGATTATAACAAAGTGGAAGCAACTGGGAACAACAGCAACTCAGCCACCAAGTGGTAGGCCACGTCACATGACAGAGCGGGGTCAGCACATGCTGAAGCGCACAGTGCGCAGAAGTCACCAACCATCTGCAGAGTCAATAGCTAAAGACCTCCAAACTCGGTGTGGCCTTCAGATTAGCACAACAACAGTGCATAGAGAGCTTCATGGAATGGGTTTCCATGGCCGAGCAGCTGCATCCAAGCCTTACATCACCAAGTGCAATGCAAAGCGTTGGATGCAGTGGTGTAAAGCACGCCACCACTGTACTCTAGAGCAGTGGAGACATGTTCTCTGGAGTGACCAATCACGCTTCTCTGTTTGGCAATCCAATGGACGTGTCTGGGTTTGGCGGGTGCCAGGAGAACGGTACTTGCCTGACTGCATTGTGCCAAGTGTAAAGTTTGGTGGAGGGGAGATTATGGTGTGGGGTTGTTTTTCAGGGGTGGGGCTTGGCCCCCTAGTTCCAGTAAAGGGAACTCTTAAGGCATCAGCATACCAAGACATTTTGGACAATTTCATGCTCCCAACTTTGTGGGAACACTTTGGGGATGGCCCCTTCCTGTTCCAACATGACTGCGCACCAGTGCACAAAGCAAGGTCCATAAAGACATGGAGGAGCCAGTTTGGGGTGGAGGAACTTGACTGTCCTGCACAGAGTCCTGACCTCAACCCCATAGAACACCTTTGGGATGAATTAGAGCGGAGACTGCGAGCCAGGCCTCCTCCCCCGACATCAGTGCCTGACCTGACAAATGTGCTTCTGGAAGAATGGTCCAACCTTCCCAGAGACACCCTCCTAAACCTTGTGGACGGCCTTCCCAGAAGAGTTGAAGCTGTTATAGCTGCAAAGGGCGGGGCCAACTCAATATTGAACCCTACGGACTAAGACTGGGGGGCCATTAAAGTTCATGTGCGTGGAAAGGGCGGGGCCAACTCAATATTGAACTCTACGGACTAAGACTGGGGGGCCATTAAAGTTCATGTGCGTGGAAAGGCAGGCCGACCAATACTTTTGACAATATAGTGCATCTTCCAATGGGGACACTAGGACTGGTGACAACCAGGAATCCCTTCACTTCAGAGAGATTTCCTCTCACTTCCTGTTTTTGGCTATGGGACAGGAAGTGAAGAAAAATCTCTCCAATGGCTAAAAAAAAAAAAGACCTGACAGGAGTTTCAACTCTCCTTTACTCTATACAAAATATAAAAAAGGTAGTTCTGCTTTAAGACTTATATAAATGAACTGATAAAGCTCAGAGAAAAAAAAAAAGAAAGAACATGATGTTGAATCTGTTACATTGTTGCAAACCTTTGAAACATTCTACTAGCACTACACAACTAAATATAACAATGTAGTAGGTCCAGAGCTGTTGTGACTCACCGTAAGGCCTGGTTCACACCTATTCGTTTTTAGTGCATCATCCTGACATGACTATCTTTGTCTATTCTGCTGTGAGTTGCCAATTGTATGTTTTTAATAAAGAAAAAATAACTCAGCGAGCGCTCAATAGAAATAAGCGACTCTGCACAGTAACAGGGAGCCATAAAACCTTCCAAATAACACATATAATCAAGGTAAGTGCAGCGCTAAACCTATAAAAATATAAAGAGTTCTTCAATAAATCAGTAGTCCTTAGTATAAATCATATATATACATATATTTCCAACCGCTCCATCTCCGCCACCCCCCTCTGCCAATCCCTCCACTGGCTTCCGATTGTGCAACGGATCAAATTCTAAATCCTAACACTGACGTACAAAGCCGTCCACCATACTGCCCCGAACTACATCACTGACCTAATATCCAAGTACCGCCCAACACGCACACTCCGCTCCTCACAAGACCTCCTTCTCTCTAGTTCCCTGGTCTCCTCCTCCCATGCCCGCCTCCAGGACTTCTCCAGGGTGTCACTCATCCTCTGGAACTCCCTGCCCCAACCCATCAGATTATCACCTACTCTCCTCTCCTTTAGGCGCACCCTGAAAACCCATCTCTTCAGGGAAGCCTACCCCACCCCCTGCTAACTTGCCGACCTCCTCCACTCTTCCTACCACTCCATCCCCCACAGCTATCTCCTCCTGTGCCACCATCCCCTCCCTCCTAGATTGTAAACTCGAAAGAGCAGGGCCCTCAATCCCCTCGTGTTTTGCATTGTATTGGTATTGTTCTGTCACATGTTCTGTCCCCCTTTGTAATGTACAGCGCTGAGCGAACTATTGGCACTTTATAAATACTGTATAATAATAATAATAATATATGCATGAAAAAAGTTCTAAAACAATAGAGCTCCGTGTGACTTCACGTTTGGCATAACATGAAAGGTATAAATAAAAGTTATTTCCATACATGTGGATGTGTAATCATACACCAGAAATCTTGCGATGAACATGGCAACCCCAACTGAGGACGTACACACGTACGAAACACGTTTTGGAGGAGCCTGCGAGCCTTGACGTCACGCCGTCGGACCTCCTTGATCTGGCGGCGTGACGTCAAGGCTTGCAGGCTCCTCCAAAACGCTTTTCGTACGTGTTTACGTCCTCAGTTGGGGTTGCCATGTTCATGATGGCCCCTATTACCAAACCAGCTGGTTAGTGCTCATAGCAACCCTATGGCTGTTATTTTATTGTTCATGTTCATCGCAAGATTTTTCACATCCACATGTATGGAAATACCTTTTATTTAAACCTTTCATTAAACATTATTTGAGTCTACTACACTATGGGCTTTTCCATCTATTGCTCTTTACCGAGCACCTAATCCCCCACAGCTCCCCCTGGTGACCACTGTACCACACTGAAGAGGCTGCACCCATGTCCTTAAAGGGGACCTCTGGTTGAATATATCTTGATGACATCTACTTATCCTGGGTTGATCCCGGTCCTATGCTGAGAGGGACCCATTAGCAGACCTCCACTATACTATACACTGCGCATAACCATTGTGCGTCCGGTGAGTGCGCACTTTACCCATTACCTTGCCTCTCACCTATCCATTTGAAGGAATTTTGCACTGAAGTCACACGGAGCTCTATTGTTTTAGAACTTTTTTCATGCATATATGATTTATACTAAGGACTACTGATTTATTGAAGAACTCTTTATGTTTTTAAAAAAATTTAAAATTAATGTTGCACTTAGCAGGGGCGGACTGACCATGTGGAAACTCGAGCACTGCCCGAGGGCCCAGGGTCAGTAGGGGGCCCCATGAGATTGCCCCTGGTACCTTTTTCATAGGCTTTTTTGAGTTTGGGCAAGGACACAGGGGCCCCATGATCCCCTATTGCCCGGGGGCCCCATGAGTTGTCAGTCCGCCCCTGGCACTTAGTCTGGCACCCCTCTGCTTCCTTCTACTTACAGAGTTTCAGCTTTGCTCTAGGGATGCCGCATATCTGTGCTCCCTCTTGAATTTCACATGGTCTCCCATATGGACCATTATATGGACTTTTAATACAACCATACACCTCTCCAGCGCCAATTATTATTCTCCTTGGCCTGAGTAGATGGGTCTTTCCTCTCCAAGGAGGGTTCCAGTCTCCTGGGGGGGATGCTGCCCCTAGGAGAAAGATTGTGAGACAGGAGATTGCAATCTGGACCTCAATAGAAGCTGGGCGTTGGGCCTGCAGAAGACTGCTTGAGGATTACATTTGCTGGAAGGCACTGCACAGAAGGTCAGGGACAGTCAGGCTGGGGAGGAAAGAGTTAGATGGTGCAGGACCAGGGGCCGACTGACAACTCATGGGGCCCCTGGGCAATAAGGGATCATGGGGCCCCTGTGTCCTCACCCACACTCAAACCACACCCCAAAAAGCCTATGAAAGGTACCTGGGGCATCTCATAGGGCCTCCTACTGACCCGGGCCCTCGGGCAGTGCTCGAGTTCCCAAATGGTCAGTCCTGCTCCTGCGGAGGATGTCCTCCAGCCAGGAAATTAAACTTGACAAAGGAGCACGCTTCCGCCCTTAGAAGTAAATGCATGCTCTGAAACGCGTCGCTATGCATGCTGGTCCCTGACGTCATCACGTCGACATCGCGCCTCAACGTGCGTTCCAGACGCCATCTTCGTGAGGTTACTCATGCCGGCCAGCTCCTCCCTCCTGTCACCACGTTATTCCTGGATGCAGATGCAGCTGACTAAAGCCGGGACACAGCCGTTCCTCAACCTCTTGGAAATTGTACCTCAATACAAGCCTGTTTTACTACTATTACTTGTGAGTTCTCCTATATTTGGTATTTATTAAAAGTGGTTCTGCTGCACTTAGAGGCGCTTCTTTTCTTTGTCATCAGGAAATGAGGCGGGCTGTATCTGACTTGCTGCATTTTCTAATGCACATTGTGAGAAGCTCACAGTGTGCGGTGAAATCAGACTAAGCCGTGTCAGGACAGGAGAGGAGCTGCTACAACTGGACAAGACTGATGGGAAGGCTTTAGGAAGATTATGCAACGGTCATATTTTGGATTATTTATTTAAAAATCAGTATAAACCTTTACAGTGTTTTTAAAGTCCTATGTCTGAAACGTGATGTAAATGTTTTGTGCTGAGGCCTTTTAATTCTTTTAGAGTTTTTTTTTGTCCATTAAAAATACTTATTATCACTACAATTCCATAAATGAATATGAAGTCCTCAAAAAAAAAAAAAGTCCAGTCTTTTAGGAGTTCAGTATCCTTGTTTTCATTTCGGCTCTCTTGAACGAGTATTTCTGATTCGTCCTCTTATCTGTCAGAATGTACCAAGTCCCCCAGTAGATTCCGCTGGTCACGCCGATGTACCGCCCCTTGTGATACTTCCCATTTAGATTGGCCGCCAGGCAGGTGTCAAACCACCAACCAGATCCGTAATACATCCCGCAGTTTCCCGACGTATAATTGTCATTATCGCTGTCATACGTTGTGAAATACTTGTGATCGTGGTTGTAGTTTCGGCTGTAGCTAAGAGCGTTTCCGGCGTTCCCGTGGTACTCCCTGGCGGTAAGTCGATACTTGTTTTGCTCATTGGCGACTTTGAATTTTCGATAGACGGCGTGCCGTTTCACACCGTACCAGTCCTCTAGTTCGATACGAAGGGTGTGCTGGCTGGACCTGGTTAGGCTGTGCAGATGTTCATTGCCCAGCCAATGCTCTCCTTGAAGAATGCCAAAACCTTGCTTGTACTCCTGCCATGTCCGGTTGAAGCCGACCGCGCCATCCTGCCTTCGCTGAAACACCGTCCAGCCTCCTCCATCCGTCACCATGTCACAGTAAACCTAAAGCCAACCAGAAGCACACATGGTGAACCAAAAATATGAACCTAGGCATTAAGGCAGGGCTTAAAATTTCAAGTCCTGAGCTACTAGCCAGGCCTTAAGAGTTACTTGCCACCAGTTGCCCCACCCAACCCCTACCCTGCTACACCCCTAATTCTGACCCTAAACACACCCTCGTAAATTATTTCATGAAATTACACTGTTAAATGTTACCCACATTACATCAGGGTCCCCAGAGTCCCCCCACATTACATCAGGGTCCCCAGAGTCCCCCCACATTACATCAGGGCCTCCAATGTCCCCCTAAACACTCCATCATACTTAGACCATGCAACGCATACAGTGGGGCAAAAAGTATTTAGTCAGCCACCAATTGTGCAAGTTCTCCCACTTAAAAAGATGAGAGGCCTGTAATTGGCATCATAGGTAGACCTCAACTATGAAACAAAATGAGAAAACAAATCCAGACAATCACATTGGTTGATTTGGAAAGAATTTATTTGCAAATTATGGTGGAAAATAAGTATTTGGTCACCTACAAACAAGCAAGATTTCTGGCTCTCACAGGCCTGTACCTTCTTCTTTAAGAGGCTCCTCTGTCCTGCGCTCATTACCTGTATCAATGGCACCTGTTTGAACTTGTTATCAGTATAAAAGACACCTGTCCACAACCTCAAACAGTCACACTCCAAACTCCACTATGGTGAAGATCAAAGAGCTGTCGCAGGACACCAGAAACAAAATTGTAGACCTGCACCAGGCTGGGAAGACTGAATCTGCAATAGGCAAGCAGCTTGGTGTGAACAAATCAACTGTGGGAGCAATAATTAGAAAATGGAAGACATACAAGACCACTGATAATCTCCCTCGATCTGGGGCTCCACGCAAGATCTCACCCCGTGGGGTCAAAATGATCACAAGAACGGTGAGCAAAAATCCCAGGACAACAAAGGATATATAACAAAGTATTGAGATGAACTTTTGATATTCACCAAATACTTATTTTCCACCATAATTTGCAAATAATTCTTTCCAAATCAGCCAATGTGATTGTCTGGATTTTGTTTCTCATTTTGTCTCTCATAGTTGAGGTCTCCCTATGATGCCAATTACAGGCCTCTCTCATCTTTTTAAGTGGGAGAACTTGCACAATTGGTGGCTGACTAAATACTTTTTTGCCCCACTGTACAACCATAACCCCCATAATCTTTCACTAACAAAACCATAACTCCACCAAGCATATCCTACCTACTATCCAACCCATCAGTACATCAAATGCCCCATACTGTACTATCCATAATAACCACATCACCCTGAACCTGACCAAACCACCCATACATGTAGGTTTACATACAGACACATGTACATACACACACACACAAACAAACAGAGACACCTGTACACACACAGAAATGTACATACACACACAGAAACCTGTACACACACGCACAGAGACACATGTACACATACACATGTACAGACACATACACACAGACACATGTACATACACACATACAAATACACACACACACCCCTATAAAAAGTTGCAGTACTTCGTTGTTCACTCACAGAGCCGGGTACTGCACTCTAGGGGGAGGCAGAGAGCACAGCACACACTCCTTACTTTGCTTTCACTGCGCTCAGCTATTGAGCAGTCTGACGGCTCCCAGTGCCAATGACAGATCCGGCCTGAGCTCTGAGCCTGCTCAGCAAGACGTCCCTGGGGACACACTCACCCCCACCATAATTTCCACTCACCAATGCGAGCAGGCGAGTGGAAAATTCAAGGCCTACATTAAGGTACATACAGTTGCAAGAAAAAGTATGTGAACCCCTTGAAATTAACTTGTTTTCTGAAATAAAAGACTCATGAACAGGGATGTTTGCCAGTTCCAGTGATGTTTTGAAGACTTTAGCTGATACTCATTTGTTCTTCTTTACCTCATCAAGGATTCTGTGTTGTGCTTTGGAAATCTTCTTCTAGGAAGAGTAGTCACAGTACTAAATTGTCTCCATTTATAGACAGTTTGCCTGTCAACTGATGGATGTCTAAGCACTTTGAAATTGTTTTGTATCCATTTCCAGCCTAATGCAGATCATCTACTCCTGATCGTATGTCTTCAGAGAACTCCTTTTTTGTAAGGCATGGTTCACATCAGCTGATGCTTCTTATGAACAGCAATCTTAAAATGTTTGTCTTTTATCAATCTAAGCTACACATTCATTTTCATTAGTGCAGCCTTTTTCAACCAGGGTGCCCAGGCACCTGTAAAGCATTCAAAAGAACCACTTCCAAGATGGCCGACAGTGCGATGACATCAGAGGGAGGCTCCACCCGACGTGTTTCGTCATCAAAAGACGTCTTCTAGGGGTGCCTGCAGATTGTCTATGGAAAAGTGCTATTTGACCGCTCAATATATGGGGGTCAAACCAATCTGGTAGGGGGCTTGTGTTGCTGGCTTTTGGTGATATGCTGGAATCGGGGTGAATATTTCTGCACAGAAGATTCCTCTTTATTCACATTAAGGATCGGGGGTGTTCATGGTTTCATCACTATAACTTGGGATGTTTTGACTGACTATTATATCTGTTTCGATCAGTTCCACCCTTAATATTGAGATCACGGTTATTTTATGAGCACTTTATTTTCTATTAGTTTTTCAATTCACTTGAAATGTTTTATTTTTGAATTGCTTAGCATTGCATTTCTGTATATGTACAAATTTACAGCAGTTATAAGTAACTCACTATACCTCAAAAGGCTGTCGCACTGCTATGGGCTGGACAGTGTAAATTCCGTTTTCTCGAATCCCCTGTTTGTAGATATCCGCACAGTCTCTTGGAAAAAGCCTCTCTGCTTTCTCTGAAGATTCAACCACTGGAGGCAACCAAAGACAAACAATTAACTTAGTACATAGACATAGGAGGAAAACCTCAACCTGCATTTTGGACAACATCGACAATAATTCTTATGGGCTAACAAAATACCATCCTGTACACAGGTTTGTGAATATAATGTATGGCAGAGGCATAGCTGGGGGGGGGGGCAGGGGTGTACATATATACCCGGGCGCCAAATGAGGCTTACAACCAGGGGCATATTTGCCACGAGGCAAACAAGGCGTTTGCCTAGGGCGGCACTTTTTAGGGGGGCGGCGGAAGGGACACTTAGTACAGGGGTGGGCAGTGGGCTGCTGTGTCTTACCTGGCTCCGTGTCCCAGTCCCATGACGATCCAGTCCAGGAGGCGCTGCTGGAGGAGAGGTAGAGAGGTCCGCAGGTCCGGTGTCTTCTTTTCCCTGGACGTCATGTGTGGGCGGGATGATATGCCGCCCCTGTTATCTGGCCAAACCCTCGGGATCACTGGACAGCCTATGGCAGCTCATACCTCCCTCTGCAAGCTCCACCTCCTCACCGGTGATTGGGTGTCAGAACTGTAGCTCAGGAAAGGCACACAGGCGGCCAATCACCTGCGAGGAGGCGGAGCTTGGAGAGGAGGAGCTGAGCGGCAGCGCGAAGATTGAGTGAGGGAGCGGCTGGAGCAAGTGAAGAACATAGCTGACTGGTAAGTGTGCCGTGCAGATGGTGCTGCTGCAACCAGGTATGCTGGCTGTGGATGGGAGAGGGAAGGAGCCTAGGCTGGAGCAGGGGTCAGCAAGCTAAGTGTCATTGGTGTCAGTGGGAGGAATAGTGCCCCATCATTGGTGTCACTGATGTGATTAAACGGGGAGGGGGGCTGGGGTGCCAATTTTATAGTTCGTCCCTGGGCACAAAATATCCTAGCTACGCCTCTGATGTACGGGCACTCAGAGATGTAGTGTCATGTCTCCTAAAGGCTCCTGACCCTGTCAATTGGATGTTTACGAGGCAATGGGAACTGCCCTAGTAGGTCAATAAGTGACTTAAAGAGGAATTCTCACTTTCTTTCTGCTTGGGGGATATCAAAACTGTATCATATAAGTTGACACTTTTGTATAAGAGGCTTTTACCACTGTACCAGAAACTGCCACCTTTCTAGTAGAGGTCAACAGTTGTACTCTACTGTCCACCTCATTTCTGCTTGGGAACATCACAACCCTACTGGAGGCCATCACCATATAACAAAACACCATTGCCATTCCACTAAGGCCCACCACCTTTCAGCTAGGAGCCCTCACAGTTGTACTAAGACTTCTCACTAATTAAGGTAGTCACCACTCTGTTAGGGATTGCCACATGTCTACTAGAACAGTGATCTCCAAACTGTGGTCCTTGGCTTGCTATAATTTGTGGCTAGTATTTGACCCACTAATACCAACAGTAGGGCATAATTCCCCTCACTGACACCAATGAAGGGGCACCATTCCTCCCACTGACACCAACAATGGGACCCACTGACAACAACAATGGTACACAATTCATCCCAATGACACCAACGATGGGGTCCAATGACAACAATGAAGGGGCACAATTCCTCTCAATGACGCCAACGATGTGGCACAATATCTTCCAAAGACACCAACAATGGAGTCCAATGACACCAATGATGGGGCACAGTTCCTCCCAATGACACTAATGATGGGGCACAATTCTTCTAAAGGTGGTGTCAGTGTTTTTCCCACTGACGTCGGGGCCTTTTCTACTCCCGAAGGCCACAGTCCAGCCTTCCTAAAGTCTAAATGACAGTACACTGGCCTTTTGTTTAGAAAGTATGGAAACCCCTGTACTAGAACCGTCACTATTACACTGTGGCCCACCTCCTTTTCTACTAGGGAATATGAACACTGTACTAAAGCCTACCACTACTCTAATGGTGTCTATCACCATACAAGGGATGACCACTTTTTCCACTAGAGACCATCACTGGCCCACTACATTTTCACTAAGTGGCATCAGTGTTGTAGTAGGGCTCACCACCTTTGTGCCAGGGTACACTATCTTTGTACTGTGGCCCATCATAATTCTGTTGGGTCACATCTCTACTAGGTCCCACCACTTTTCTACTGATGGTAACTGTCATTGTGGAAACACCACAACTCTACAAGCGACCATCACCCCTTTTATAAGGTCCAGCAATATTACATAAGTGGATCATACCATTCTGTAAGAACTTGCCTTTTTGGCTCACCTTGAGATACCACATTTCCTGCGCTCTTCAGAGTCAGTGGCGGTTCTTCTTTTGTTTCAAGGGCTTTCAGTCTTCGACCTTCTACAATAAAGACTAGTTGAGTAAAGGCAAAAAAGAAGGACACAATATAATTGGGTAATTGCGACACAGAGCAAAAGAAATGCTTATTTCTACAGGACCTCATCTGGAATATGCAGCTCAATTTTGGGCTCCAATTCACAAAAAGAACATTGGGGAACTGGAGAAAGTACAGAGAAGGGCAACCAAACGAGACATGGAGGAGATCAACTATGAGGAAAGATTAGAGGAACTGAATTTATTCTCTCTTGAGAAGAGGAGATTAAGGGGCATATGATCACCATGTATAATACATAAGGGGGGATATGATCTCCATGTATAATACATAAGGGGGGATATGATCTCCATGTATAATACATAAGGGGGGATATGATCTCCATGTATAATACATAAGGGGGATATGATCACCATGTATAATACATAAGGGGGGATATGATCTCCATGTATAATACATAAGGGGGGATATGATCTCCATGTATAATACATAAGGGGGATATGATCTCCATGTATAATACATAAGGGGGGATATGATCTCCATGTATAATACATAAGGGGGATATGATCTCCGTGTATGATACATAAGGGGGGGATATGATCACCATGCATAATACATAAGGGGGGATATGATCACCATGCATAATACATAAGGGGGGATATGATCACCATGTATAATACATAAGGGGGGATATGATCTCCATGTATAATACATAAGGGGGGGATATGATCTCCATGTATAATACATAAGGGGGGATATGATCTCCATGTATAATACATAAGGGGGATATGATCTCCATGTATAATACATAAGGGGGGATATGATCACCATGTATAATACATAAGGGGGGATATGATCACCATGTATAATACAGAAGGGGGGATATGATCTCCATGTATAATACATAAGGGGGATATGATCTCCATGTATAATACATAAGGGGGGATATGATCTCCATGTATAAAACATAAGGGGGGATATGATCTCCATGTATAATACATAAGGGGGGATATGATCTCCATGTATAATACATAAGGGGGATATGATCACCATGTATAATACATAAGGGGGGATATGATCTCCATGTATAATACATAAAGGGGGATATGATCTCCATGTATAATACATAAGGGGGGATATGATCTCCATGTATAATACATAAGGGGGGATATGATCACCATGTATAATACAGAAGGGGGGATATGATCTCCATGTATAATACATAAAGGGGGATATGATCTCCATGTATAATACATAAGGGGGGATATGATCTCCATATATAATACATAAGGGGGGATATGATCTCCATGTATAATACATAAGGGGGGATATGATCTCCATGTATAATACATAAGGGGGATATGATCTCCATGTATAATACATAAGGGGGGATATGATATCCATGTATAATACATAAGGGGGATATGATCTCCATGTATAATACATAAGGGGGGATATGATCTCCATGTATAATACATAAGGGGGGATATGATATCCATGTATAATACATAAGGGGGGATATGATCTCCATGTATAATACATAAGGGGGGATATGATCACCATGTATAATACATAAGGGGGGGATATGATCTCCATGTATAGTACATAAGGGGGGATATGATCTCCATGTATAATACATAAGCGGGGATATGATATCCATGTATAATACATAAGGGGGGATATGATCTCCATGTATAATACATAAGGGGGGGTATGATCTCCATGTATAATACATAAGGGGGGGATATGATATCCATGTATAATACATAAGGGGGGATATGATCTCCATGTATAATACATAAGGGGGGATATGATCTCCATGTATAATACATAAGGGGGGATATGATCTCCATGTATAATACATAAGGGGGATATGATCTCTATGTATAATACATAAGGGGGGGATATGATCTCCATGTATAATACATAAGGGGCGATATGATCTCCATGTATAATACATAAGGGGGGGGGGGATATGATCTCCATGTATAATACATAAGGGGGATACGATCTCCATGTATAATACATAAGGGTGGATACATTCTCCATGTATAATACATAAGGGGGGATATGATCACCATGTATAATACATAAGGGGGGATATGATCACCATGTATAATACATAAGGGGGGATATGATCTCCATGTATAATACATAAGGGGGATATGATCTCCATGTATAATACATAAGGGGGATATGATCTCCATGTATAATACCTAAGGGGGATATGATCTCCATGTATAATACATAAGGGTGGATACGATCTCCATGTATAATACATAAGGGGGATATGATCTCCATGTATAATACATAAGGGGGGATATGATCTCCATGTATAATACATAAGGGAGGGGGGGGGGTATGATATCCATGTATAGTACATAAGGGGGGATATGATCTCCATGTATAATACATAAGGGGGGATATGATCACCATGTATAATACATAAGGGGGGGATATGATCTCCATGTATAGTACATAAGGGGGGATATGATCTCCATGTATAATACATAAGCGGGGATATGATATCCATGTATAATACATAAGGGGGGATATGATCTCCATGTATAATACATAAGGGGGGTATGATCTCCATGTATAATACATAAGGGGGGATATGATCTCCATGTATAATACATAAGGGGGGGGGGATATGATCTCCATGTATAATACATAAGGGGGATATGATCTCCATGTATAATACATAAGGGTGGATACAATCTCCATGTATAATACATAAGGGGGGATATGATCTCCATGTATAATACATAAGGGGGGATATGATCACCATGTATAATACATAAGGGGGGATATGATCTCCATGTATAATACATAAGGGGGATATGATCTCCATGTATAATACATAAGGGGGGATATGATCACCATGTAGAATACATAAGGGGGGATATGATCTCCATGTATAATACATAAGGGGGGATATGATCTCCATGTATAATACATAAGGGGGGATATGATCTCCATGTATAATACATAAGGGGGATATGATCTCCATGTATAATACATAAGGGGGGATATGATCTCCATGTATAAATACATCAGTGGTTCATATAGTGAACTCGGTGTGGAGTTGTTCACCCTGAGGTCATCACAGAGGACAAGGGGGCACTCTTTACATCTGGAGGAAGAGAAATTTCATCTCCAAACACGGAAAGGTTTCTTCACAGTGAGAGCTGTGAGAATGTGGAATAGACTCCCTCAAGAGTTGGTTCTGGCCAGCTCAGTGGATTGCTGTAGGAAAGTCCTGGATTCTTTCTTGGATACACAGAATATAACTGGATATAACATTTATAGGTAACGTTGATCCAGGGAATATCCGATTGCCTCTCGGGGGGTCAGGAAGGATTTTTTTTCCCAGCAGGAGCAAATTGGATCATGCTTTGCTGGGGGTTTTTTTTTGCCTTCCTCTGGATCAACTGTGGGCATAGGATTATAACTTTTTTTTTCTTTCTATGGTTGAACTGGATGGACTTTTGTCTTTTTTCAGCCAGACTAACTATGTAACTATGTAAGATGTTGAATCGCACATTCATAAGTGGCAGTAAACCAATGGTAATGCTGTAGAATAGAAATAGTTGTCCACATTTGTATCCTAGCTCAAAACAGAAAGGAAAGCAACTTGATACTGACTATGTGTGTGGAGTTAAGCTTTAAATTTGACCATAAAACCCCAAATTTTCTGTTATATTCAGTACCCCATAATATAATATTTTATTTCCTAGATTGTAAGCTCCCAGGATCAGGGCCCTCCTATCCCTCTTGTATTGAACTGTATTGTTGCTGTATTGTCTCCCGTTATATTGTAAAGTGCTGAGAAAACTGTTGGCGCTGTATAAATCCTGTATAATAATAATAATATATAAATCCTGTATAATAATAATAATAATTTATATAAATCCTGTATAATAATAATAATAATATATAAATCCTGTATAATAATAATAATAATTTATAAATCCTGTATAATAATAATAATAATTTATAAATCCTGTATAATAATAATTTATATATAAATCCTGTATAATAATAATAATAATTTATATAAATCCTGTATAATAATAATAATAATATATAAATCCTGTATAATAATAATAATAATTTATAAATCCTGTATAATAATAATTTATATATAAATCCTGTATAATAATAATAATAATTTATATAAATCCTGTATAATAATAATTTATATAAATCCTGTATAATAATTTCACAACAGAAAGTTGTTCTTAAATAACTTTTACTTTAAAACAAAGCATCACCAATTATTTTTATTTAGCTGTTGCTGAAATTATAGCTGCTCTACTTTAATTTCTGTGTATTTTGTTTTTTTTTTATTTATTTATGCAAATGACTAATCTCCTTCTTATGACCCTTTGTAGAATCTGCAATTAGCTGATTATTTTTTTTTCTATTTCCTTTACAAATCTGAAGAGTCAGGCCTGTATATGGACTTCCATCCCGTAACGGCTCTTTAGTTTTCTATACATCTGCCCCTGTTAATAATACAGAACTGGCAAATGGACAACCCCGGGCTCAATACAGACCGGGGATTGTCTGCAGGGAGTAAAGGAAAATTGTCCCGTCTTTGTTCCGGAGAGGCACTGGGAGACGCGGCGGTCACATCAGAAAGCCAGTGTCAAAACTCGTCCAACTTTGGAGAACGTCACCACACACAGGGGCTTGTCAGAGCATCAAAGATGAGAAAACTTTAAACAAGCCGCACAATGCTGATTCTCTTTTTGTTTATTTTTTTTTCCTACTTTCCACCTCAATGGCTTGCAGAAAATATGAGCCTCCCCCCCTTTCTCATTTTGTAGGTGTTATGAATAAAGAGAGAGAAAGATTGATGTCCTTATTTTCTAAATTTTTTTTAATTGGTGTACTAATTTAGTAAAATTAAAATAGATTAAATGAAGTCATTAAACATTTTATACAAGTAATAGTTTGAACATTTAAAAATAATAATACAAAAAATAAAATAACAATAATAATTACTATTATTATTACATTATTTTTTAATATAATAATTGATGTACTTATTTTGTAAAGTTAAAATAGTCTAAACGTATAAGTAATTATACATTTTATTCAAGTAATAGTTTAAACATGTAAAAAAAAAAATTTAAAAATTATAAATAAAAAAAATTAGGAATAATTCTACTACTACTACTATTACTACTATTGATACTACCAATAATAATAATAATTTTATAAAATTAAAATAGATTAATTGAAGTCATTAAACATTTTATTCAAGTAATAGTTTAAACATGTAAAAAAAAAAATTTAAAAATTAGAAATAAAAAAAATTAGAAATAATTCTACTACTACTACTATTACTACTATTGATACTACCAATAATAATAACAATTTTATAAAATTAAAATAGATTAAATGAAGTAATTAAACATTTTATACAAGTAATAGTTTGAACATGTAAAAAAAATAATACAAAAAATAAAATAACAATAATAATTACTATTATTATTACATTATTTTTTTAATATAATAATTGATGTACTTATTTTTAAAGTTAAAATAGTCTAAACGTATAAGTAATTATACATTTTATTCAAGTAATAGTATAAACATGTAAAAAAATTTAAAATTATAAATAATAAAAAAAAAAGATTTCTACTGGGATTGAGATGTTCAGCCATCTTGACTGACCTTGCAAGGATGACACAATTCATCCATCCTGGCATCTGGCAGATGCTGGGGTTGTACACTGATCTGCATATCGGCAGCCCAATCTACTGTTCAAGAAGTTTGATACAAGGAAGGTAAGAAGAGATATAGTATGGCTGCTTTTTAATAAAAAACTTACTTCTTACATATTTTTAAATTTACATTTAAAGTGTTACTAAACCCCGGACCCTACATTCACTCTATCTGGTCTCCCCGGACCCTGCATTCACTATATCCGGTTTCCCCGGACCCTGCATTCACTATATCCGGTCTCCCCAGACCCTACATTCACTATATCTGGTCTCCCCGGACCCTGCATTCACTATATCCGGTCTCCCCAGACCCCGCATTCACTATATCTGGTCTCCCCGGACCCTGCATTCACTATATCCGCTCTCCCCGGACCCTGCATTCACTATATCCACTCTCCCCGGACCCTGCATTCACTATATCCGCTCTCCCCGGACCCTGCATTCACTATATCCGCTCTAGCCGGACCCTGCATTCAATATATCCGGTCTCGCCGGACCCTGCATTCACTATATCCGCTCTCGCCGGACCCTGCATTCACTATATCCGGTCTCCCCGGACCCTGCATTCACTATATCCGGTCTCCCCGGACCCCGCATTCACTATAACTAGTCTCCCCGGACCCCGCATTCACTATATCTGGTCTCCCCAGACCCTGCATTCACTATATCCGGTCTCCCTGGACCCTGCATTCACTATATCCGGTCTCCCAGGACCCTGCATTCACTATATCCGCTCTTCCCGGACCCTGCATTCACTATATCCGGTCTTCCAGGACCCTGCATTCACTATATCCACTCTCCCCGGACCCTGCATTCACTATATCCGGTCTCCCCGGACCCTGCATTCACTATATCCGCTCTCCCAGGACCCTGCATTCACTATATCTGGTCTCCCCGGACCCTGCATTCATTATATCCGGTCTCCCCGGACCCCGCATTCACTATATCCGGTCTCCCCGGACCCTGCATTCACTATATCCGGTTTCCCCGGACCCTGCATTCACTATATCCGCTCTCCCCGGACCCCGCATTCACTATATCCGGTCTCCTTGGACCCCGCATTCACTATATCCGGTCTCCCCGGACCCCGCATTCACTATATCCGGTCTCCCCGGACCCTGCATTCACTATATCCGCTCTCCCCGGACCCTGCATTCACTATATCCGGTCCCCCAGGACCCCACATTCACTATATCCGCTCTCCCCGGACCCTGCATTCACTATATCCGGTCTCCCCGGACCCTGCATTCACTATATCCGCTCTCCCCGGACCCTGCATTCACTATATCTGGTCTCCCACAGTACACACAACATGGAAATGCAATTATTTTAGTAAATATAAGCTGCTAAATCCCTTTTCTCATCAGCAGTATAGAGCAGAGTGGAAAATGACTGGCCAGACAGTGACTGTAGGCAATCAGATGCAGGCAATGTGGGGATTTAGACAGCCAGTGTCCGTGGCTGTCAGAATACAATGGTTGTAGTGGGAGGCTCACCCATCCATGCTGTTCACACCAGAACATGATGCAGGAAAGGCACATATGGATTTTAAAAAATGGACTCCCACAATCCACATCTGTAGGACCCGGCTCACCTTCGCACATCATGACAGCAATAACATGGTAATATGCAGGGCTTTCTTCAGTGGGAATGTGGGGGAACACAGTCCTGCATCTCCAACACTGAATGTATGTTACGGCAAGGGGTGTTGGAGGGGCTGTTGTTGCTGGCTACTGGGAGATCTATTGTTGCTGGGGGATCTTTAGTTGCGGGGGTCTATTATTATTGTTGGCGGGTGGATTTATTGTCCATTGATGCGGGTGGGGGATCTATTGTTGCTGGAGGGAAAGTTGTTGCTGGGAAGGATTTACTGTTGAGAGTGGGGTCTATTGTTGCTGGCTGCTGGGAGATCTATTGTTGCTGGGGTGAATCTATTGCAGCAGGGGGGGTGTTGTTGTGTGTGAGATCTATTGTTGCTGAAGGAATCTATTTTTGCTGACTGTAGGGGACCAGTGACTTAATTGTTGCTGAGGGGGTCTTTAGTTGCGGGGGTCTATTATTGCTGGCGGGTGGATATATTGTCCATTGATGCTGGTGGAGGATCTATTGTTGCTTGAGGGAAAGTTGTTGTTGGGAAGGATCTACTGTTGAGAGAGGGGTCTATTGTTGCTGGCTGCTGGGAGATCTATTGCAGCAGGTTGTGTGTGGGATCTATTGTTGCTGAGGAGATCTATTGTTGCTGACTGTAGGGGACTAGGGGATCTATTGTTGCTGAGGAGGTCTTTAGTTGTGGGGGTCTATTATTGTTGGCGGATGGATTTATTGTCCATTGATGCGGGTGGGGGATCTATTGTTGCTGGAGGGAAAGTTGTTGTTGGGAAGGATCTACTGTTGAGAGAGGGGTCTATTGTTGCTGGCTGCTGGGGGATCTATTGCAGCAGGTTGTGTGTGGGATCTATTGTTGCTGAGGAGATCTATTGTTGCTGACTGTAGGGGACTAGGGGATCTATTGTTGCTGAGGAGGTCTTGAGAGAGGGGTCTATTGTTGCTGGCTGCTGGGAGATCTGTTGTTGCTGGGGTGAATCTATTGCAGCAGGGGGGGTGTTGTGTATGGGATCTATTGTTGCTGAGGGGGAGGGGAGTCTGTGGTTGCTGACTGTAGGGGACTAGGGGATCTATAGTTGCTGAGGGGATCTATTGTTGTTGATTGTAGGGGACTTATTTTACTGCTTTTCTTGTCATCATTAACAAATTCAATAGAACCCCAAAATGATACTTGGTTCTGTATTTTCTTACAGGGGGCAGTACTGGGAGGTGGCCAGGGGGTGGAACCAAGGGAGGTGGGTGGGGCGGGGAGACAAGGGGATAGTACCTGCACCTATTCTCAGAGAATAAAGCCCTGATCATATGTGAACCAGGGGCAGACTGTCCATTCGAGCACTCGGGCACTGCCGAGGGCCCGGGGTCAGTAGGGGGCCCCATAAAATGCCCCTGGTACCTTTTTATAGGATTTTTTTGGGTGTGTTTTGAGTGTGAACAAGGACACAGGGGCCCCATGATCCCCAATTGCCCGGGGGCCCCATGAGTTGTCAGTCCACCCCTGATGTGAACACAAATATAGGAAGCGCTAATTCTTATCCTCATGAAGTAAATAGGATTTAGAGGTTTTTTTTATTCAGGTTTATATTTATCTGAATCCGATTTTAAAAACTGCAAGATGCAAAAAACAGGAATAATAATGTAAAAAATATAAACCATTCATCATTTTATCTGGTTGATCGTTTTTAAAAAGCATTTGAATGTCTCATTTTCGAGGAGCTCTCAGTTGATGACCAGATTTGGGAAGTGATTATGTCTTTCCATGAATTTCAATATCGAGAGTTCCTCGAAAACAAGAAACAACTGGATTTTATTACGTAGGAAAGGGCCCCAGAACAGCAGGATATTTCTTTTTACGACAAGAAAAAAAAGCCTAAAATGACATAGTGGTCATATAGATGTATACAAACAGATAAACCCACATGGCTAAAAAATATATGCATGCCACTGGAATCAGTGTAGTCTATAATAAATAATCAGTGTAGTGTATAATAAATAATGTAGTCTATAATAAATAATGTAGTCTATAATAAATAATGTAGTCTATAATAAACAGTAACAAAGGATGTCCAGATACCTGCAGAGTTTAATGGGATACTCCGGGTCACAAATGTTCTCAACAATTTTGTTGTAACATTCCGGCCATTTTTTTTCTATCTGAATGCAGCCTATTAGTTCTGTGGTAAGACTGAGACCATTTTTTCTGGTACTACAATTTTGTTAGAAAAAAGTTGACCTCCTCAAAATGCAGACAACAAAAATCTTCCTTGGCATGACATTGCTGAAGGGTTGAATTATGACAACGGAGATTGTCACCATTATGGTATACATGGGGGTTTATTTACTAAAGCTGGAGAGTCCAAAATCAGACTCCCTTCTGCATAGAAACCAATCAGCTTCTAACCTCAGCTTGTTCAATGAAGCTTTGGCAATGAAACCTGGAAGCTGATTGGTTTCTATCCAGAAGGGAGTCTGATTTTGGACTCTCCAGCTTTAGTAAATAAACCCCATTGTGTCTGAGATTTAGGTTGAGCATCAAAAGTTTGGTCTTTGTGCAACGGACAATCCAGGAACCGTCCTCGTTCGTGCACATTTGCCTGACAGGGGAATGCCTCCGACATTCCCTGTCACATCTCTACTCATCTAAATGCTCTCCAAGAGCTCCCTTTCTTGGGAGAGGGACCTGAACTTGACTTTCTCCCAAAGCTTCGCTGGACAGTAGATACCAGGAGGGAGGTTACAAGCTCATCACGAACCGTGGTTGTCCAAGAGTGGAGTGTGGTGGGGTAGAGGTTGAGCATAAAAAGTTTGGCCTTTGCGCATCGTACAATCCAGGAACCATCCTCTTCCGAGCACATTTTCCTGACAAGGGAACCCCTCCGACATTCCCTATCACATCTCTACACATCTAAATGCTTTCCCAAGAGCACCCTTTCTTGCAGCATTGGGAAAGGGACCTGAACACAACTTTCTCCCAAAGCATTGCTGGACAGCAGATAACAGGAGGGAGGATACAAAGTCATCATGAACCATTGATGTCCAAGAGTGGAGTGTGGTGGGGTGGAGGTTGAGCGTCAAAGGTTTGGTCTTTGCGCATTCTACAATCACTGGACAGTAGATACCAGGAGGGAGGTTACAAGTGTAACGGAACCGGACCCCAACTGCACTTGGGTACTTCCATCAGACTACCGCTTCCCCATCTGAACCCCGACCACAGACACCACCGCTGACTAGACAACACCAGTCTTGGAAGTAAACCAGGAAGTAGACTACTTTATTTTAACACAGATACAAGATATATACATTCAAGGGAACAACCCCCCCCCCTGCATAATGATGCAGGGCGGAGAAATCTACATTTAGTAACAAGAGACACACGAGCAGACAGTCCCATCAGGGGGGAGGGTTGCTGGAGACCCCCCCCCCCCCCACCAAGCCAATACATCCCATAATAGTTTGCTCCCAAGCAAGACACACAATAGAACAATGGGATGCAACCACATGGCATTAAACAATCAACAACCCCCCACCCCAATATTAGGACAGATCACCCTGTACCCCTAACAGGCACAGGGTGACTTACACATAATAGGGATATGGGGAGCTGAGACAGGGGTCTCCCCACCTCTCCAAAAAGAGCTGGGTTCCATGGACCCCCACCCAACAAGCTCATCATGAACCGTGGTTGTCCAAGAGTGGAGTGTGGTGGGGTGGAGGAGACGATGAACTATTTCTTGCTTCAGTGCCCCTTCAATATAGAAGTCTACAAGCGGGTGGGTGGGGTTCTGGGGATACCTTTCCTTTTCCACTTGAGTTACGTGGAGTAGTCTTACGGAGCCTTTCTGGCTCAACGGGATTTTGATTTTGAGACACTTTTTCTAGTTAGCCTAGTAGTCCGTTACTACACGTGGAATGCACGGTGTCAGGCTTCCACGCGGAAAAAAGTCCTTCCTGTCGAGGTGGTGGTGCACAAGATTCTGGGTGAGGTTGGGAAGATTCGGGGTCTTGAGAAGGACAGGTGGAGGCCTGGACAAAGGAATGGAGGAATGTCAGGTCCCTGTAACTGCTGTCTGTCAGTCTCTTTCTGTCCTTTCATGTTCCCTAGATTTTTGTAAGATCAGATTTTTGAAAAAAGGCTGCATGAATGGGATCAATGTTTAACCGTTTCTTAGCCTGAGGGGGGGTTTAGGTGGAGGTCGGGTTTGTTAAGATACAACATAAAGATAACAATAATAATAATAAAATATGATTGGTTCTGTTTATGTTTTTCCCGGCAAAAAAAGCCGTTTATTGTTTTCTTTGCTGAAGTAAGCGATTTTTGTTTAATTATATATATATATATATATATATATATAAAATCAAACAAAAATCGCTTACTTCAGCATAGAAAACAATAAACGGCTTTTTTTGCCGGGAAAAACATATATACAACATATCTATATAATTTTTTTTTTATTTATTCTGTATATATCTAAATATGTTTTGTATTATGTTATTTGTTTGTAAGATATTTAATAAACAAAAATTTACAAGGACACCAGAAGTATTCCGCGTTCCCCCAGGTCCCGAACGCTTGCTGGCAATGCCGGGAATAAGAGGGGTCATTACTCCACATTTTCTGGGAATGCCCTAAACTGAGGGACTACTGGACCATGGTGGAATGGACGATAAAAACGATGGCGGGGGTCTCCCTTGGAGGAAACCTAGTGGCCTACCTTTTACACGATATGCCACTCTCCAATAAGAGATACAACAATTCTTTATTGGAAGATCTCCTCGACGCAGAAAAGGCTTGCATTCCAGCATTATGAAAAAGCACTGTACCTCCCAACAAGATGCACTGGCTCGTTCGCATTACTGAGATCCAGGAGATGGAGAACCATGATGTTGAAGAAACAAGAGAACAAGTTTTGGAAAATTTGGACTCCTTATTTCTTTTACAAGGACCAAACATCACTAGCTTCCCAACCGTAAACCGAGGCGACAGAATGATACATTGATTCGAAGGCACTATTTATTTAGGCCAAGGGTATCGAATTAAAATCCACGGAGATCCGTTGGTAACATTTTCTTTCTTCATAGGTCCGAAAATCATTTTTCTTCTATAGACTCAGGTCTTTCACATCACAGCCCCCTTTACATTAATGTCCTCAGCCCCCCCTTTCCCATCATAGCCCCCCATACATCACAAATCCCTTTCACATCAGAGCCCCCCAACATTACAGCCCCGCTTACATCACAGACCTCTTAACATCACAGTCTTTCCTTGACATCACAGTCCCCCTTGCAATCACAACCCCCCACATCACAGCTCCCCCTCTCCTGACATCACAGACCCTTCATATCACAGCTCCCTCCTCTAACATCACAGTTCCCCCAAATCACAGCTCTCCTCACACCACAGCCCCCCAGTATTACAGCTCCCCCCTCTCACATCACAACTCCCTCCTATCACAGCTCCCTATTTCACAGCTCCCACCTTTCACATCACAGCTCACCATATCACAGCTCCCCCCTCCCGCAGCCCCCCTCATTTTACAGCTCTCCCCTCTCACTTCACAGCCCTCCATATCACAGCTCCCCCCTCTCACTTCACAGCCCCTCACATCATAGCTCTCCCCTCTAACAGCACCCCCATATCACAGCTTCCCCCTATCACAGCCCCCCATTTCACAGGCTCCCCACATCAGATCTCTCCCATATCACAGTTTCCCAACCTCACAGCCCCCCATATCACAGATCCCCCAACTGATTTCACAGCCCCCTCTACTCCACCATCTTCCCCATACTGTAACGCATTGTGGAGGGTGGGAAGAATGGCGAGGTGGACTCCTGCTCTATATGTACTCATCTGCCGCCGCCATTGTCGCCACTTCTGTTGAAGTTACAACAGGGAAGAGGGTGGGAGGAATGGAAAGAAGGACTCCTCTTCTGAATGTACTGGCTTACTGTCACCACCGCTGAACACAGAGCAGGGAGGAGGGTGGGAGGAATGGAAGGAAAACTACTCTTCTGGAATGTACGAACAGAGCAGAGAGGAGGATGGGAGGCATAGGTTTCCACTGAGGGCGGGAGCTGCCCAACTCTTCCTGGTAAAAAGCGAGTGACCCTCATGAAAGATTGGCTCCCCTTCCCCGCTCCCCTGTAGACCTGCAATGTTTCCCAACCCTCCTCCCTGCTCTGAGTTCTGTGGCGACAAGCCGATACATTCAGATGAGGACTCCTTCCTTCCATTCCTCCTGCCCATTTCCCTGCTGGAATTCATCAGCAGAAGAGTACATACAGAACAGGAGTCCACCCTGCCATTCCTCCCAATTATTAACAGCTGCAGCAGCGGAAGTAGAGGAGTCTACTAAGGCTGCTATGTAGTATGGCCGCGGTCCGGACAGGACTGTCACTCAGTCAGTATTCAGACCGTGGTCCGCCATTTAGTGATGCCTGCTATAGGCTATTGGCAATTTCGCCTGCCGATAAAGTCTCCCAGAGTGGTTAGAAAATTGAGGTGTACAAAATGGTCTATATTCAAGATAAAGCAGCTTCTCTTCCTCCAATACCTGGAAACATAACACTTATCTTTCTTTTTACCCCTGCTTCACCTTTATCCAGGATGATAAATGATGAGGATGCTACAGATGTGCAGGAAAAAGCATTAGGAGAATGGCCCATGCTTTGTGCAGGCTCTCGTAACACCCCGGATTGCATCCATCTTGTGTGTGTGTCTGTGACATTCCAACACTTGATTTATCTAAGATCACCTTTAAGGGGGACCAAAAGGCAAAGATCTCCCCTGCAGCATCATACTTCATTGTTGTAGTGGAAAAAAGGAATTATTATCCATCACTGGACTGGTTTTCAGGAGGTTTTTGGTCTGTAAGGAAGAATCGGGCTTGAGATGAGAGATTAAGAAGAACGCATAAATCAAATGTAAAGGGAATCGTCTGTCTTGGAAGTGCTCTGCGTAGTTGAAGGCATGCACTGGGAACAGAATGGAGATGATTACGGGGTGACCCTTTAACCTGCCTCTGCTCACCTTAAGGACTGACCCCGGAGTGAGTGATGGTGCTGTCATATTAATAACAGAAATAAATGATGGTTCTGGAAAAAGGAAGCCAAAGATCTATTTTGCAGAAGAAGGAAAATATTTTAAAATTGCACTCTAGGCAGATATAATAGACACAAATGAATACACTTCTATAGTCATGAATACATCATTATATGTATTGTTAAATGCAAGCAGTGTAAGTACCAGAATGGGACCTGGTATCAGTCCCTGTACAACTTGGCTCCAGTGTGAGAGAGGAAGGAGCACTACAAGGAACCAACCAGTCCATGTGCTGAAATGTAGGAGCAGAGTGACAGACGGCACTTCTCTACTGAGCACAGTGCAAGGGTGTGCTACAATGATCACCAATGTAAGGGGGCATTACAATGATGATCAATGTTGGGGGGCACTACTAATATTTAGGCTTGATGAAGGGGGAGTGCTGAGCCCCTGAAACATGTTGGATGTTGCAAAATAAAACCTTGTAAAGGACTGTATCAACTAGTGTCATGTTCCCAGCCTTTCAACATTTCAGCAGTTTAAGGGGGCAATACAATGACCTCCAATGTAAGGTTCTAAGGGTCACTTCTCTACTGACTACCAGTATAAGGGGGTACTACGCTATTGACCACTAATGTGAGTGGACACTACACTACTGACCACTGATGTAAGGGGCTCTACACTACTGACCACCAATGCAAGGAGGCCCTTCTCCAGTGACCACCAATGTAAGTGGACACTACACCACTGTCCATAGATTCAAGGGGCCCTATACTACTGACCACCAGTACAAAGAGGCCCTTCTCCAGTGACCACCAATGTAAGTGGACACTACACCACTGACCACTGATGTATGGGGCTCTACACTACTGACCACCAATGCAAGGAGGCCCTTCTCCAGTGACCACCAATGTAAGTGGACACTACACCACTGTCCATAGATTTAAGGGGCCTTACACTACTGACCACCAGTACAAAGAGGCCCTTCTCCAGTGACCACCAATGTAAGTGGACACTACACCACTGACCATAGATGTAAGGGGCCCTATACTACTGATCAACAGTACAAGGAGGCCCTTCTCCAGTGACCACCAATGTAAGTGGACACTACACCACTGACCATAGATGTAAGGGACCCTATGCTACTGACCACCAATACAAGGAGGCTCTTCTCCAGTGACCATCAATGTAAGTGGACACTACACCACTGACCATAGATGTAAGGGACCCTATACTACTGACCACCAATACAAGGAGGCTCTTCTCCAGTGACCACCACTGTAAGTGGATACTACACCACTGATCATTGATTAAGGGGCCCTGCACTGCTGACCACCAATGCAAGGATGCCATTCTACAGTAACCACCAATGTAAATGGACAATACACCACTGATCATTGATATAACGAGCCCTGAAGTACTGACCACCAGTGGAAGTAGGCCCTTCTCCAGTGACCACCAATGTAGGAGGCACTATACTGAGCACCAACGTAGGGAGCACTACAATGATCACCAATGTATTGGCCTACCTAATCGCAGGCTATCCCCTCTTCAGTCTATCATGAATGCTGCCGCCAGACTCATCCACCTTACTAACCATTCTATAGCTGCCACCCCTCTCTGCCAATCCCTCCACTGGCCTCCACTCAGTGTCCTCCACCCCTCTCTGCTAATCCCTCCACTGGCTTCCCATTGCCCAACGAATAAAATTCAAAACATTAGCAATAGCATATAAAGCCATTTATAACTCTGCCCCAAATTACATCACCAATCTTGTCTCCAAATATCATCCAAACTGTACTCTCTGCTCCTCCCACGACCTCCTGCTCTCTAGCTCCCTTGTCTCCTCCTCCCATGTTCGTCTCCAGGACTTCTCCAGAGCCTCCCCCATCCTCTGGAACTCTCTACCCGAATTTATCAGACTATCGCCTGCTCTGCCCACTTTTAGGTGATCTCTGAAAGCCTATCTCTTCAGGGAAGCCTATCCTGCCTTCAGCTAATAACGGAATCTTCAATTCCTCCTACCAGTCCATCCCCCACAGTTATTACCTTTTGTACCACTAGCCCCTCCCTCTTAGATTGTAAGCTCCAAGGAGCAGGGCCCTCCTAACCCTCTTGTATTGAAATGTATTGTTGCTGTATTGTCTCCCGTTATATTGTAAAGTGCTGAGCAAACTGTTGGCGCCATAAATCCTGTATAATAATAATAACAATGTAAGGTGGCACCTCTCTGCTGAACACCATTATAAGGGGCATCTCTGCAAGGGAGCACTTTTCTACTAACCACCATAGTAATGGGGCACTATAATGGCAACCAATATAAGGGAGCACTACAAATGTTTAGCCCTGATGAAGGGGGAATGCTGAATCCTGAAACATGTTGGCAAAAAAACGTTTACAAGACTGTACAGACTGGTGTGGCACTCCCATCCTTTCAAAACCTCGCCAGTGTAAGGGGCACTTCTCTACTGATCACCAATATAAGGGGCATCACACCATCAATTGGCCACCAGTGTAAGCGGACACAACACCATTGACCATTGATATAAGGGGCCCTACACTACTGACTACCAATGCCAGCAGGCCCTTCTCCAGTGACCACCACAGCAAAGGGGCACTACACTGATCAGCAATGTAAGGAAGAACTGCAATGCTCACCAATGTATAAAGTGAACCTGACTGCCCCCCATTATAAGGGGCACCACACCACTGACCACAAATATAATTGGGGAACTTCTCCACTTATAATCAACTTAAGGGGTCATGTCTTTTTTGACCACCAATGTAAGGAGGTCCTTCTCTCCTGATATGGTGTCAGAGAGATCTACCCATCTCTGTGCTGCTTCTGCTCTTACTGTCCAAAGACGGAGGGGGTGGGTCTAGGACAGTCTGGTCTCAAAGGAAATTGGTTCGAAAATGCTAGCCACTGAGGACTGAGGGCATCTTGTGGCGGAAAAGAAGTACTACAGGGGATAGAACTGGACTGAAAGCAAATTTTGCAACAAAAGCTGCTGTTTATTTTATCTTTTAACTAGCTATTCATTTTTATCTTGTTATTTTTGTCTGGAGTTCAGTTTTAAAGGAAAAAACAGCCACAACCCTAAATATGCATACAAATATTTGTTTTACATGCCGACAGATTTGTAAAGTAATGAACATGTTCTTAAGATCCACCTACCCCTGTCAAGCTGCATGGTTGCACTAGATATGAACGGTGACAATACTTTTCTGAATCCACAGTTTTGCTCTTGGGACTACCACTGAACCTTAACACAAAGGGATTTCCAGAACTGAGCTTTGTTCCTCCTGGAAGCCCACCTAAGTGTCCCAGCTTCCTTCCAGTCAATCTGGTTATAGGACAGCTACTGAAAGCCTGATCTTAATTCCCAGCTGGTGTTTGACAACTGGAGTAATTATGGTCAGGGCCAGGGCTGGGACAAGGGGTGGGCAGGAGGGGTGGCTGCCCTGGGTGCAGTAGATTATTGCAGGAATGGGGACACCTTGCACTGATTTCCTTCTCTTACAAGGCTAACAGGGGTAGTGACAGCAGCCTCACTACTCTTGTCAGCCTAGCACTGGGAGCAATGAGGAGAAAGCCGGGAGGAGGGGATCCCCTAAGTGGATCCCCTCACACATCATGAACAGGAAGGGGGGGTACACTTTGGCATCTTTGCCCTGGGCACTGGTTGACCTTGTCCTGGCACTGGTCAGGGCCAGGCCAAAGTGTAGGCAAAATAGGCCACTGCCTTGGGCTCTTCAGCAGAACCTGATGGAGTGTGGCAATCTGAACTTTTTGCTTTAAGTGCCAAAGGACCTCATCCTGACACTGGTTACGGTAGATGAACAGAAAAATGGTTTTGTGGCTTTTTGAAGGAACAGCTAATGATGCGATTCAGTAAAGGCTTCGCAATACAACTCCGGCGTTATGACTGTACATGGAACTCTTGCATCAAAATCATACCAGGTGTACAACAAATTCATAAAGTTTCTATTTGTGAAACCTTTCTAACACGTGGCTTTGGCCATGACCAATTTATAAAGAAATACTACATCAGGGCAACTTAGTGGATGTAGGCACACCATGCAGGACTGGAGGTGGGGGGTGGACTTTCCCCAATGACTGTCAATGCGAAGGAACTTCTCCACCGAGCATCATTGTAAGGGGACACTACAATGAGCACCAATGAAGAGGGGCACTGCAGTGAAATCCCATGTAAAGGACATCACTGACCACCAATATAAGGGGACAGTACGACCTCCAATGTAAGGGGACACTTCAATGACAATTATTGTAAGGGGGTATTACAATGACCACCAATGTAAAGGGACATTACAATGACCATCAATTTAAGGGGACACTACAATGAAAATCAATGTAAGGGGGCACTACAATGTCCACCAATGTAAGGGACACCTCACTACAGTCCACTAATATAAGTCCACTAATACACCATTGACCACCAATTTAGGTGGACATTACACCACTGACCACTGATGTACAGTGTGCTCTACACTACTGACCATGAATGCAAGAAAGCCCTTCTCTGTTGACCAACAATATAAGGGGGCGCTATACTGAACACCAGTATAAATTGGGCACCACTCTACTGACCACTAATATAACTGAGCAATACACCAATGACAACCAATATAAATGTGGAACTTCTTCACTTTTCATCTATTTAAGGGGTAATGTCTTCTCAGACCCTAGCGTAAGGAAACCCTTCTGCACTGACCACCAGTGCAAGGGGGCACTTTACCACTGATGACCAATATGAGGAGACACTCATCTACTAACCTCCAATGAAGAGGAGAACTGCAGTTTTCTCTGTCTGATTTTCTTTTTTAATATATTGTTTGTTTTTTTCATGACTATTACGTAAATAATTTTGTTGTATGGGGGGGATGTGTTACAAAAATGATCATCCCTGGGTGATGTTCAGTTGGTACGGCACTGGGCTGTTTTATACCAGAAGCAAGAAGAAAAGGGAAATAATATCTGTGGCTTGTTAATATCTGTGAGGTCTCAGTAGAATGGTTGTCTTGTACATTTGACTTCCTCTTTATGGCTTTTCCAGTTCCAGACCTCTCAACACAAAATCCTGCCATTCAGAGGGCTACAAAACTCAAAGTTCACAGCGGATGATGTCACAGACACTCCGAGGGTAATCTAGGTAACCGCTGCCACTGGTATCCCCAACAATAAGGCGATTCAGTCCACCAGATGCACAAAATGAAGACCCAGACAGCCAGCACTATATGGATTAGCTGACCAGTCACACCCCTGGCTCTCCACTGTCGGTCTATTTCCTATTATGAAAAGAAAAAAAAATAGATACGATATATATATATATATATATATACAGTTGCAAGAAAAAGTATGTGAACCCCTTGGGATTACGTGGAGTTTTGCATGAATTGGGCATAAAATGTGCTCTGAACGTCATCTAAGTCACAACAATAGAAGAACACAGTCTGCTGAACATAATACTACACACACATTAGATGTTGCCATGGTTTAATTGCACATAACATGTAAACATTCACAGTGCAGGGAGGAAAAAGTATGTGAGGCCCTAGCTTAATGACTTCTCCCAGAGCTAATTGGAGCCAGGAGTGAGCCAACCTTGACTCCAATCAGTGTGATGATATTGGATGTGTTGCTGACAGCTGTCCTGCCCTTAAAAAACACACACCTGTTTTGGTTTACTGGTTTCAAGAAGCACTGTCTGATGTGAACCATGCCTCGCAGAAAAGAGCTCTCAGAAGACCTACGATCAAGAATTGTTGACTTGCATGAAGCTGGAAAGGGTTACAAAAGTATCTCTAAAAGCCTTGATGTTCATGTGTCCACGGTAAGACAGACTGTCTACAAATGGAGAAAGTTTAGCACTGTTGCTACTCTCCCTAGGCGCGGTCATCCTGTAAAAATGACTGCAAGAGCACAGCGCAGAATGCTGCATGAGGTAAAGAAGAATCCCACAGTGTCAGCTAAAGACCTACAGAAATCTCTGGCACATGCTAACATTTTTGTTGACACATCTACAATAAGGAAAACATTCAACAAGAATGGAGTACATGGGAGGACACCACGGAGGAAACCATTGCTGTCCAAAAAGAATATTGCAGCATGTTTGAAGTTTGCAAAAGAGCACCTGGATGTTCCACAGCACTACTGGCAAAATATACTGTGGACAGATGAAACCAAGATTGAGTTGTTTGGGAAGAACACACAACACTATGTGTGGAGAAAAAAAGGCACAGCACACCAACATCAAAACCTCATCCCCACTGTAAAACATGGTGGAGGGAGCATCATGGTTTGGGGCTGCTTTGCTGCCTCAGGGCCTGGACGGATTGTTGTCATTGATGGGAAATGAATTCCAGAGTTTATCAAGACATTTTGCAGGAAAATGTACGACCATCTGTCCGCCAACTGAAGCTCCACAGAGGATGGGTGATGCAACAGGACAATGACCCAAAGTATACAAGTAATTCAACAAAACAATGGCTGCAACAGCTCAGAATACACCTTCTGGAGTGGCCCAGTCAGAGTCCTGACCTCAACCCGATTGAAATGCTGTGGCATGACCTTAAGAGAGCGATTCACACCAGACATCCCAAGAATATTGCTACATTGAAATAGTTTTGTGAAGAGGAGTGGTCCAAAATTACTCCAGATCGTTGTGCAGGTCTGATCTGCAACTACAGGAAACGTTTGGTTGAGGTTATTGCTGCCAAAGGAGGGTCAACCAGTTATTAAGTCCAAAGGTTCACATACTTTTTCCTCCCTGCACTGTGAATGTTTACATGTTATGTGCAATTAAACCATGGCAACATCTAATATTTGTGTAGTATTATGTTCAGCAGACTGTGTTCTTCTATTGTTGTGACTTAGATGAAGTTCAGAGCACATTTTCAACTGTATATATATACTCTGACTTTGACTCTGAATTTGTAGAGTTGTAAACCCAATTGGTGTTCACAATGTAATTTCTGTAACGTAGCCAATATTCTAATAGGGATTTCAAGGTGGCCCCTATGAAGAAAAAGCATATACCACTAGGAATTCCCAGCATGCACTGGGCCTAAGTGGTGGCCACAATTTTGGATTCTGTATGTGCTCTCAGTGGAAGAGTTTTAAGTGAAGGATCAAAGGAAATGTACTTAGAGAAATGGAAGGTAAGCCTTTGCTTATAATGCTAGGTGCCTGGCTGTCTCTGGATTCTGAGCACCGACCTAGAGCATGCATGCAAATGAAGAATGTCAGGATGAAGTTAAAGCTGAACTCCTGTCAACCATAAAATGTCAATAAATTGTGCCCTTTCCCAGATAGGAAGGGTCCGTAAATCCTAACAAGGACCTTTAATAAAAGGACACTTACCTGTCCAGGGATCCAGTGCTGTCCTCACCCGGCCAGTTCCTTGCACCGGGTCCTTGGAGCCGCCATGTTTACTGTGGGAACCCACTGTGCATGCACGAGCCACACTGCACCTTGTGAATGGTCCTGCAGCCTTCTGAGACCTGTGTCGTGTCCCAGGAAATTGCATTTGATCCCAGCAGAAGTGGGAGCGAGTACCAGAAGTAGTTACCCACCCCCTAAAAGAGAAAAAAAAAGTGCCAAATGTAAAAAGAAAGGGGGGGGGGGGGGGATTAGTGGAACTTCCCTTTTAATAAGGCCTTGTGCACACTGGGCGTTTTTACAGCTGCTGTTTTGGGCATTAGGCATTTTTTTTTCTACAGCCAGTAAACTCCCCAGCATGTTATCCTATGTGTCCATGCACACATAGGCTTTTATCAGCATTTTTTGTCAGGGACGTTTTCAGCCTGGAAACCCCCCCCCCCCCCCTTCCTGAACTACTGCGTTTGAAGAGGAGTTTTCAGCTGTAAAAACACTTTAATGCTGCAAAGCGCTTCTATCCGGTGTTTATGAGCGTTTTTGAGCCTCAACTTTTGTGGGAGTATAGTTTTGCTAAAAAACTCTAAAAAAAGCTCATTCAAAAGCATTAAAAAATCCAACAAAACGAACGGTTTTTAACGTACCATTCTACAGCTAACGCTACTGGCGTTTTTATAACATCCAGTGTGCATGAGGCCTAAAAGTTAAATTCCGCCTAATTAATGAATGGGGAGATGTTTAAACTGCTACAATTTACTACATATTTAAAGATCCACAATAACAAAAAATATTGTATTCTGGTAATCCTGTGTGTTAGAGACCTGTAGTGGTTGTATTCAGCATATTAATTCCTTTATTTCACATGCTTTTACTTACAATTATATTTCCATATTTACATGTTACATAGTTAGTCTGGCTGAAAAAAGACAAAAATCCATCCAGTTCAATCATAAAAAAAAAAAGTTATAATCCTACACCCACAGTTGATCCAGAAGAAGGCAAAGAAACCCCCAGCAAAGCACGATCCAATTTGCTCCTGCTGGGAAAAAATATCCGATTGCCCCGAGAGGCAATCGGATATTCCCTGGATCAACTTTACCTATAAATGTTAGTATCTAGTTATGTAGGCCAAGCTGGCCAGGAAACATGGCAGTTACAGGAATTACAGAATAAACTCTCCAGCGCTCCAGGGATCAAATGCCAAAGGAAAGCCAAGGGAACCAGGACCAAAATCAAGGGCCATCTCTACCATTCTACTAAGCTTTACATTTACATGGGCAGCACAGTGGCTAAGTGGTTAGCACTTCCGCCTGGCAGTACTAGGGGTCGTTGGTTCGACTCCCAACCACGGCACCACCTGCCTGGAGTTTGCATGTTCTCCCTGTGCCTGTGTGGGTTTTCTCCCACACTCCAAAGACATGCTGGTAGGTGAATTGGCTCCTGTCTAAATTGTCCCTAGTATGTGTATGTATGAATGTGAGTTAGGGACCTTAGATTGTACACCCCTTGAGGGTTAGGGACCTTAGACTGTGCGCCCCTTGAGGGTTAGGGACCTTAGATTGTACGCCCCTTGAGGGTTAGGGACCTTAGATTGTACACCCCTTGAGGGTTAGGGACCTTAGATTGTACGCCCCTTGAGGGTTAGGGACCTTAGATTGTACGCCCCTTGAGGGTTAGGGACCTTAGATTGTACACCCCTTGAGGGTTAGGGACCTTAGATTGTACGCCCCTTGAGGGTTAGGGACCTTAGATTGTACACCCCTTGAGGGTTAGGGACCTTAGATTGTACGCCCCTTGAGGGTTAGGGACTGATGTGAATGTACAAATATATATGTAAAGCACTGCGTAAAGTGACAGCGCTATATAAGTACCTGAAATAATAATAATATATGTTTGTGAGTATTTTTTCATCCCTTTTTACCTTTAATAAACCTTGGATAATACACTAGGGGTGTGTGCCTCCTGTTTGCTCTTTTTCCAGTTACAGGAATTAGGACAAACCATATACCTGGAGGTGCTTTTAAAGGTTTTAGTTTTATAGTTATTAACCATTTTTTTCTAGAAGAAAAAACTTATTGCTGTAATTGCTGAAGTGTTACCTGGAGATGGGTTTTCATTTGCTTGTCTTTTTCTTAAAGGGGCAGCACAGTGACTAAGTGGTTAGCACTTCCGCCTAGCAGCACCTGTGTTGTCAGTTCAAACCCCAACCATGGCACTATCTGCCTGGAGTTTGCATGTTCTCCCTGTGCCTGCGTGGGTTTCCTCCAGGTACCCTGACTTCCTCCCAAACTCCAAAAACATTCTGGTTAATTGGCTCCTTTTTAAATTGGCCGTGTATGTATACGAGATAGGGACCTTAGGGTCCCTAAGCTCCTTGAGGGTTAGGGACTGATGTGAATGTATGTAAAACGCTGCGTAAATTGATGGGGCTATAGAAGTACCTGAAATATAATAAATAAAATAAAGTCCATTTAAAACTATAATGCCAGACCCTGTTCACAGGGTGACAACACTGCTGTGCAATTTCACAGCAGAACAAACAGCGATTACATCTTGTTAAGCTCCTCCGGTTGTATATATTCCATAGCCTATAATCTCACCAGCAGTTTTTATTGAGATTTATGTAAGAATACTGTTCTGTGCTGTGTGATCGGTATTTTATACTCGGAATCCTCAATTGAGGTTTTTAGCTTCTATAAGATTACATTGAATTAAACTTGTATATACAGATACCCTCCCTCTTAGATTGTAAGCTCCCAGGATCAGGCCCTCCTATCCCTCTTGTATTGAACTGTATTGTTGCTGTATTGTCTCTCGTTATATTGTAAAGCGCTGAGCAAACTGTTGGCGCCATATAAATCCTGTATAATAATAATAATATATGTATAAATCCTGAATAATAATAATAATAATATATAAATCCTGTATAATAATAATATATAAATCCTGTATAATAATAATAATAATAATATATAAATCCTGTATAATAATAATATATAAATCCTGTATAATAATAATAATAATAATAATAATATATAAATCCTGTATAATAATAATATATAAATCCTGTATAATAATAATAATATATAAATCCTGTATAATAATAATAATAATATATAAATCCTGTATAATAATAATATATAAATCCTGTATAATAATAATAATAATATATAAATCCTGTATAATATTAGTTGTATATATAGTATTTAACATATTTAAGGAATTTTTATATTATTTTCCTATTTGCCTATTGTCTTGATTTTAGCCTTGATGAAGGGGGAGTGTTGATCCCTAAAACGTGTTGGCTTTTATTGCAGAATAAGATGTTATATGGACTGAACAAACTAGTATGGTGTCCCAGCTTTTCAATTTTTTTTTGTCATATTATTGAAGAAACTGGAAAATGGTTGGCTCTACTGGCAGACACAACAGGTAATAAGCTGATGTTACAGGAGGACTAAAAAATTGCTGTGAAAAAGGGGAGTTCCATTCACACTGAAAAAAAATAAAAAAGCAGCTACAAAAACTGTAGCTGCTGACTTTGAAAAAACAGCCACTTACCTGTCCCTCTGTCCTGTGGTGTCCTCCCCGCAGCCCGTTTCACTGGCAGTCCTGTGTTCCAGACGTCGGCATCTTCAGTGTGGGCACCCGGCTGTGACAGCTTGCAGCTTCACAGCCGGGGGCCCACTGCGCATGCGCGAGTAGCGCTGCGCTTCATGAATGGTCCTGTAGTCTTCTGGGACCTGTCACGTGTCCCAAAGACTATGGGGAACAAGGGCAGGAGGACAACCTCTGCTTCTGATCGCCTAGGCGATTGCAGCAGAAGTCAGAGTGGGTACCTGTCAATTTCGGGTACCCGCTCCCCAAAGGTGCCAATCCTTAATGGGGAGCGGGGGACCAGTCTTTAAAGCAGAACTTCCCTTTTTGGGTGGAACTCCGCTTTAAATTGGTATGAAACCCAAAATCAAATATATACTATATTACAGCTTACCAATGTATAGATGTGATGGCTGTAGTCATTTTCTTTATTAGGCTTTCTTTCTGTCTTTTATTTTCAACTGGTGATCCTGCCAGTAAGTCTGTTGTTTTTTTAACAGAAAAAGCAGTCCTGCACATGTAGCAGTTAAAGGGTTGAGAAATAACATTTACTACTGACAGGGGTCTTACAATGATCAATTTCTATTCATTTTTGTAAAACCTTTATCCAAAACGAAAAAAAAAAAAAGACAGTAGATGTACCTGCTTAAGAAACTGTTAGCTGGAGTTCAGCTTCAATTTGTTAGTGTATCTACCTAAATCTTCTAGTACACCTGCACTCCCCCCAGACTGACAATGCTGTTGTCCAAAGGTTCCCCCTGTGCTGCTACATCCAGAGTGGAGGCGCTCTAATACAAGAGGTGTGTTACTGGCCAGATCACAAGGTGAAAACAGAAGAAAAAAGCCCAAAAAGAAAACTAATGCAGACACCATGTCTAATGATTGGTAAGCTGCAATATATTACATTTTTGGTTGTGGGTTTATTACCACTTTAATGCTTTTGACAGACGGCATCATATTTGAATGCTTTTGATTTTGTCCATAATTCTAATATAAGGTCCTACATTGGACACTTCTATGTACATTTATCTGCGGCTCCCTTTTCCGACATGAGCGTAATAAGCTGGCCATACACTGCTACAATTTCGGGCAATTTAGAGGAATCTGCTGAATTCTAACAGTGGCTGGCTCTGCTGTCTCAGCAAAAGTCGACTACTCCATTGACCTTTATCAAAGGAGCGGAGATAAAAATGGTTGACTAAGAATGGTTGGCCTGCAGTCAATCAGTGCTGGCTGTCAGAATAAAATAGCCTCGCAGAGTAGGGTTAGTCCATCCAAGCGTGAATGGATAGAGGAGTATGTTAGAATTCTTGTTCTCCCTGTGCCTGCATGGGTTTCCTCCGGGTGCTCCGGTTTCCTCCCACACTCCAAAGACATGCTGGTAGGTTAATTGGCTCCTGTCTAAGAAATCTATTACTGTAGAGCCAGTTTTAGACTACTAAAGCAGCCCATAGATTATGCAAATTTCTTTCCTTCCACCCATGGTGATTCCATCCTTGATTCCCATCAACACAGTCAGTGTCTCCCACAGAACTACTGTGTTCTGCCGGTGGGGAGCCTTCCCTCCTGGCAGAACACAATAATCACTGACGGTAGCCGCTGGGTGATCATATGAAAAAATCTAACAGACTGGAGGCAATCAATAGATCAAAGTCAGAATAACCAGCCTGCCCATAGATGGATCAAATACTGGCCAGCCCCTGCTGAACTGGCCGAGATTTGATCCATCTATGGCCAGCTGAAGACTAAGAAGGTGAAACGCCCCCAATTGGAGAAGACTAGAAGGAAGTAGAACAGAGGTGAATCCTAATTGTCTTCTTCAGCACTGAGAATTTCCTCTGTTTAGTGGAGTTATGCTTTAAGTGCTTGCAATGCTCTCTGGTATCTCAGCTATTGTCATACCAGTGGGAGGACTCACCTAATGCGGAGAGCTTCTGGACGGATTCGTTGCAGGGCAGCTCGCACCCAGACAATATCCCTAAGAGAAGAACCACCAGTGAATTCAGCCTGTCCTCTATCTTGCTCAGGTTGACTTTGCTCTCCTCCTGCAGCTTATGGAACATTGAAGTCACCGACTGGAGATTTGACTCCAGCAAATTCAGCCTCTCGCCGACGCTCTTGGACTTTGGGTTCTGCGGCTTGCTGTTCCCTTCAGTCCCAGACTGTTTTAGGGTCTGCTTGAACTCCTGGTTGGGTTCTTGGTGGACTTCCTTCAGTTGCTCAGGTGTGGGCTGCTCATCAGGTAAAAGAAAGTGGAGCTTGCAGCCCTGAGGTCCATCACAGTTGGCGTCTACTTGGGGCATGGCCACCAGTTGCTCCAAGCAAGCCGGGTCCTCCCGTCTATGGACACAGTCAGAGCTGTCACCCATGGACACCTCAACATCCTGCAGAAGCAACAGCAGGGCAATCCAAAGCATCTCTTCTCCAATCTGGTAACCCTGGAATCGCAAGATACAAACCTATTCACCCCCACCACAGCATCCAGCGTGAGCTAACTGAAGCAAACAACCTGTGCAAACTCTTCTTGACTTTTACAGGTCTCTCTGTATACAATTCATTACAGGCTGGGAAATCCTGAGAGAGCTTCAAAGCAAATGAAGACAGTGGATGTGTGTGAGGCATGCACCAGACAGGAGGGGGCTGGGGAGAGAGGGGGGGTGCAAGAGGGGAGAGGAGGGCCTGGAAAAAAAAAAAAGTTTCCTATAAAGAACACTTGAATCTCAGATTAGCATCTCGCATCCCTTGAAGAACAGCCTTTATATGTCTAGGTGAACGGCCGCCGTGTCATCATTATTGCGCCAACCCTTTTCTTAGCCTGCAAAGACTTGAATGGAAGGGCTGGGTCCTGGAATATAAAATGATTAACAAGGGGATAGCCCGCATCTATATATTTTTATGGTACACAAGTGAGAGGAATGGATGTAAAGTGTCTTGTAAACCAGAGCCTGGGATCTGGAGAGGTGTCATTCCTGGAAAACAGAATTTGTATTTCAAGGGGGATTATGTCACTTTTGCTAAACGGAATTTAAAGTTTAACTCCGGGGGGGATTATTTTTTTTATAGTTTTGGAGAGAACGGGTATAAGTATCACCTTATGTTCTCCAAAAACAAGTAAAAAAAACTTTTGGCTTCAGAGACCCTGTTGCCAGAGCTTATGTTTCAACAACAAACTTCCCAGAAGAATGAAAGTAAATTTTCCATGTTATTTGCATGTTAATTATCTACAGTCAGGTCCATAAATATTGGGACATCGACACAATTCTAAAATTTTTGACCAAAAGTAATGGGACAGAATAATATTCATAAATCAAACTTTCACTTTTTAATAATTGGTTGCAAATCCTTTGCAGTCAATTACAGCCTGAAGTCATAGACATCACCAGACGCTGGGTTTCATCCCTGGTGATGCTCTGCCAGGCCTCTACTGCAACTGTCTTCAGTTCCTGCTTGTTCTTGGGGCATTTTCCCTTCAGTTTTGTCTTCAGCAAGTGAAATGCATGCTCAATCGGATTCAGGTCAGGTGATTGACTTGGCCATTGCATAACATTGCACTTCTTTCCCTTAAAAAACTCTTTCGTTGCTTTTGCAGTCTGCTTTGGGTCATTGTCCATCTGCACTGTGAAGCGTCCAATGAGTTCTGAAGCATTTGGCTGAATATGAGCAGATAATATTCCCGAAACACTTCAGAATTCATCCGGCTGCTTTTGTCAGCAGTCACATCATCAATAAATACAAGAGAACCAGTTCCATTGGCAGCCATACATGCCCACGCCATGACACTACCACCACCATGCTTCACTGATGAGGTGGTATGCTTAGGATCATGAGCAGTTCCTTTCCTTCTCCATACTCTTCTCTTCCCATCACTCTGGTACAAGTTGATCTTGGTCTCATCTGTCCATAGGATGTTGTTCCAGAACTGTGAAGGCTTTTTTAGATGTCGTTTGGCAAACTCTAATCTGGCCTTCCTGTTTTTGAGGCTCACCAATGGTTTAAATCTTGTGGTGAACCCTCTGTATTCACTCTGGTGAAGTCTTCTCTTGATTGTTGACTTTGACACACATACACCTACCTCCTGGAGAGTGTTCTTGATCTGGCCAACTGTTGTGAAGGGTGTTTTCTTCACCAGGGAAAGAATTCTTCGGTCATCCACCACATTTGTTTTCCGTGGTCTTCCGGGTCTTTTGATGTTGCTGAGCTCACCGGTGCGTTCCTTCTTTTTCAAAATGTTCCAAGCAGTTGTTTTGGCCACGCCTAATGTTTTTGCTATCTCTCCCATGGGTTTGTTTTTTCAGCCTAATGATGGCTTGCGTCACTGATAGTGACAGCTCTTTGGATCTCATCTTGAGAGTTGACAGCAACAGATTCCAAATGCAAATAGCACACTTGAAATGAACTCTGGACCTTTTATCTTCTCATTGTAATTGGGATAATGAGGGAATAACACACACCTGGCCATGGAACAGCTGAGAAGCCAATTGTCCCATTACTTTTGGTCCCTTAACAAGTGGGAGGCACATATGCAAACTGTTGTAATTCCTACACCGTTCACCTGATTTGGATGTAAATACCCTCAAATTAAAGCTGACAGTCTGCAGTTAAGGCACATCTTGTTTGTTTCATTTCAAATCCATTGTGGTGGTGTATAGAGTCAAAAATGTTAGAATTGTGTAGATGTCCCAATATTTATGGACCTGACTGTATATAGAAGCCTCCCTTTGCGTAGAGCTGGCCCCGGAAAGGGCCTTCTAATCTTGTCCCAGGTTTCTTTCCTCCCAGTGCAGCAGCAGCCAGCCACCAGGGACGGACTGACCATTTGGAAACTGGGGCACTGCCCAAGGGCCCAGGGTCAGTAGGGGGCCCCATGAGATGCCCCTGATACCTTTTTCATAGGCTTTTTTGAGTTTGGGCAAGGACACAGGGGCCCCATGATCCCCTATTGCCCGGGGGCCCCATGAGTTGTCAGTCCGCCCCTGCCAGCCACACAACAATATCTACTCTTATGGCTCTTGAACAAACTTGGATAGGGCATGGGAAGCTGTGAGATATTCCAACGAATGCTGAGCAATAATAGGAAGGCTCTCTTCACTCTACAGCAACTTCATAGAACAGTCCCTTCAATAATAGCCCAGGAAGTGGACATCCCTGGGACACCATGAGCAATGACCCAGGCCAGGCAAGCCTTCATGTTAGTGAACCAGGGGCCAGCAGCAGCACAGGTCTGGTTTAGGTTGAACCCTTTTGCTGCCAGGTCCGCACGTCGTACGGGCTTGAGAGCCGGGGGGGGGGGGGCTCCAAATTGATAACGCCAATGGCGGATCGCTAATTTGCTGTGAGTGTGACACTAACCTTATGGGTAGGTTCTTAAATACTTATCTACTGGTCAAAAGGCCACCAAGCTCTTTTTTGCACTTTCCCAATAAGCGAACAATAAAAGCCAATTGCCAGCTATGGCCAACTGCTCCACTTTTGCTCCAGTTTTCAGCCACTAAAAAAAAAAAAAAAAAAAAAGTCTCCTCGGGAGCCCAGGTGGTGTTCTATCCCTTGTGAGGTCTCTTCAATCAGCAGCTCCGGAGAAGAAGAGTTTGATCTGTCGCTGGTACCTTTAATCACTTCACTTCCTCTACACATGAGAGACAAACACAGCCTAGTGTCTTCTCCGTGTCTTCCCATTGTGGCCTCCGCTTTCATCTCCGCTGACATCTGTCCGGGCTGATCTCAAGGCTAAACAGAATGGAACGCCAAGCTTTTAACTCCTCTTATACCCACCTACCTGATGATTAAAGTGTATCTATAGACAAAACTTTTGTTTTTCAATTTTCGAAAAGGGAGGAACAATTGAGTCCTGTCCGTGATACTTTTTTTATTTGCACTAACATACAATTTTGAGGACAAGCTTTCGGGGAATGTCCCCTTCTTCAAGGTCCAAGCAGTACACCTCAAGCGAAAAGGGAGGAAAAGGGTTTTTACGACTGACATGGTACGCCTAACATGGTCTCAACTAAGTGCCAGCTTGGTCTTCACTAGAGCACCCCGCAAGGCTCGATGGGTGACCCTAATGAGCACCGTTCTACTTTGCTGTGAGCTAACACCAGGTCACGGCTCTAAGGATTGCACCATAGAAGGGTGGCAATGATGTGGAGACAGAGACCAAAATAGCAGACAATCCGAGGACAAGCCAATGTCGGGGCAGGCGGCAGGTGAGGACGCAGTCGGCGTCTATGAAAATGTTGGGGTAGGCTGCAAGAGAGTGGTCAGCTTTCAAACTGAGGTTAAGGCAGGCAGAAAATAAGAGCATCGGGCTGTATTCAGAAGTCATTGCAGGCAGTAGGCAAGAGAGTATCAGGAACAGGCAACGGGAGCAGGAGACATGATCAGGATCAGGTAGTCTGGGTCAGTAACAGGCAAATCAAGAATAACAGGAATCTTAGCATATAAGGTAGCTGGTAAGAAGAAACTGCATCAACTACCAGAAAAGAAGGCACTTAGATAATATTCAAGGCCTGCCTGTAGGCAGCTGCAGTTAGCTAGTCTAATAGAATAGTGTCTGGTTACAGAAGGTTGTGTCCTCAGGTCCCTTTTAATTAAAGTCCTCCTGCAGTGATGTCGTGGGAGAGTCAGTGCCCATAAACAAACAAGTTTGGTAGGAGCCCAGGTGCCGATGGGGCATGGGAGACAAACATCCCACGCAGGGGCGGACTGACCATTTGGAAATTTGGGCACTGCCCGAGGGCCCAGGGTCAGTAGGGGGCCCCATGAGATGCCCCTGGTACCTTTTTCATAGGCTTTTTTGAGTTTGGGCAAGGACACAGGGGCCCCATGATCCCCTATTGCCCGGGGGACCCCATGAGTTGTCTGTCCGCCCCTGATCCCACGTCAGTACAGATGTAACCAGGACAGGGTCGGAGGCTGGGGAGCAGTAGACCTGCACCCAGGAGAGCTCACTGTAGACTTTCTGACCCTTATGGCAGTGGGGGCTTGGGTGGATTAGAAAAGGCCTTTTGGGCAGGGCTATTGAGGCTATTCCCCTTGAGTGTCCTGGGAGAAGTGTACCTGAGGAGGAGTTGCCTGCAGAGCTCCTATCCCAGTGAGTACTAATGACTCCGATGGTTGATGAAATGCTGCTTTTGCTTTCACTTGTGACTGCTGCGGATCATCCACCTAATGTGATTAACAATTTACTGTCAAGTGACTACGGAATGCATGTACTTGTGATATGACTATTATAAAATTTTCCAAGTACCACCAGTAGAGTGCAGCAACCCTATTTATGTATGGACATTCCTTCCTCGGGATATAAAGGTCAACGGCTGGGAATGTCATGACATAGAGTGGGGCACAATATGGCGGAGGGTTTGGCGTCAGCCAAAAGGGTAGTGTCTAGCAAGACAGGAGCTGGGGTAGGGACTTGTGCTTTTTATGCCATTACTGGCCAATCACAGAGCCCCTCTTACATGCCAAACTGGCCAAGTGCCTTTGACACATGCCAATGCATGATAACGCACATGTACATGCCTTAGCCAAAAAAGGCCAAGAGCTGGCTCACATGTGGGTGTCACACTGCAAATGGACAGGATGGGCAAAGCCCCTGACCATAAAGATTTGGACCCTGGAGGTACAGGTCGCAACCCCTGTCACTTTATTTTTGGCTGTCTGTGACCCGTTGGAGAATTATCCCTTCACTTTATGTTATGAAGCTGCAAAATGAAGTAAGAGGAAATCTCTGAAAGATGAGACAGTTGTCACTGGAACAGATGTCCCCACTGGGAGATTACCTTTGTAAAATATTTGGATTACCCATCAATTTCTGTCTCAGTGGCAAAGGTCACCAAGCCAGAGAGATACAAGGAGAGTCTGCTTATAAGGGTATGAAGGACTCCTTTTGTGAAGGAAAATCAAAAGTGTTTTGGTGGGTACAGATGGGCTAAACTAGAGATCAGAGCCAGATTTGGATGCCTTTGTTATTGACTATGCTCAATGATCTCTTCATTCATCCAGTTTCTCTCTAGTCAATAGTATCAAGCCCTTACGGATTCCCTCTGTAGCTCCAAAACGTGTTGGATTTTCCTAAGAATCTTCCAGACAGTAAAATGATTCTAGAGTGAAATTTTGTAGCATTCTGGCCTATCCTACTTAAAACTTCCATTCCAAAGACCTAGCGCATGTCATCACTCTTGAGTGCCGCTGGATTTTTTGGTGGGTCCCCCTAAGATCTGCACTGCCTGGCAACATGCATTCTTCACACCTTTCCTCACAGAGTCAGTAAAAGCTTGGTTTTGTTGTTGAGCTTGTTTTTGTTGTTTTATTAGAGGTTAACAAGTTGGTTGGGGTCTAGGGGTATATGGGAAGCCCAAGGAACTGTAAAACTTGAGGACAACTTCTCAGCAAACACTGTACAAAAATGTGGACTAAAAAAAGTAGCAACTGTGTCTTTAAGGAGCACTGAGGTCCCCTTTGGTGTACCTTCTCAGACCCCAGATGAATCCTTCCTCTTTCACCTGTTCTGAGGGTATCCATGGGCAAGGGATTCCAAGTTGTGCAGTTAAGTAGTCCCGGATGAGAACTAGTTGGACATTGCATATGACCACCCTCTACCGTCTCTGGACCAGGGGGTGTAGAAGTACTCACACTGTCTTGTTAGCTTGATGGGTCACAGCTTCTTTCAGGCCTTATTTTGGACTAGGCTCCTTCCCTGCTCACAGGCTGCCCTTCCTAGGAGATGGTGGCACAGTGGAGATCCTACCATCCAGCACCAGCCTTTAGACAGGCCCCCCTCCCTGGCTCCACACTCCAGCACCTTTCTTTAGTCTATATTCCACCCGTCTCCAACACACCTGGTGCTGCACAGGCTCTTCCCTTATTTAAGGATTGCCCTGCCATGCCCTGGCCTTGTGCCTGAGGATTAGCCAAGTTCACCTAAACATGCAAACCCAGGCTTCCTCCCCTCCTCCAGCCCTCTTCTAGAAAGTTCCTCTAGTTTCTAGAAGGGTGGAAGGGCTCCAGAAAACCTGACCTGTTATGCCTCCCAGCTTGTCCTGAGGTAACCTCACTGCCTCACTCCCAGACTGACTCATACCAGGCTTCTAGCATGACTAGCGTGTCTGAGTAAAATAAAAAAATCCTATCTAGCTAACCCTAGAGCAATGTTTCTCAATCTTTTTTAAGTCAAGGCACCCTTTAAAATGATGGACAGTCCCGAGGCACCCTTAAAAATTATGGACAGTCCCGAGGCACCCTTAAAAATGATGGACAGTCCCGAGGCACCCTTAAAAATGATGGACAGTCTTGAGGCACCCTTTAAAATGATGGCCATTGATGTACATGCTCCATACTGATATGTTGAAGCTTACACAGGGACAATACCACAGCTGGCCCAATCACAAGGCACCAATGTTGGTATGTGGGAGAGGGGGCAGTGGGCCACGTCCATATCCGTGCTCATTAGTGCTGGGTATATTGTTTTCCAGCAAAAAAAAAAAAAGTGTCTCAGGTCCCTCTTCCCCCCACCCCATCCTTGCATATGTACTGTAGACTCTAATTCTGGTTTTGTCTAGGGCAGTGGTCCTCAAATTGTGGCCTGCAGGCCAGATGAAGCTCTTTGCTTGCCTTTATTTGACCCTTGGGGAATTATTCCTAACACTGACACTGATGATGGGGAATACTTCCTCCAACTTATATAAACACTAAAACACTATTCCTGCCACTCACACCAATGATGGGGCTCTATTCCTCCCATTGACACCAATGATGGGGCACTATTCCTCCCACTAACACCAATGATTGGGAACTATTGCTCCCACTGACACCAGTGATGGGGCACTATTGCTCCCACTGACAACAATAGTGGGGTACTATTCCTCCTACTGATAACAATGATGGGGCACTATTACAATAACTGACACCAATGATAGGGCACTATTCCTACCACTGACACCAATGATAGGGCACGATTCCTTCCACTGACACCAATAATGGGGCACTATTCCTCCCACTGACACCAATGATGGGGCACTATTCCTCCTACTGAAACCATTGATGGGACACGCTTCCTTTTACTGACACCAACAATGGGGCACAGTTCATTCCACTGACACCAATGATGGGGCACTATTCCTCCCACTGATAACATTGGTAGGGTGCTATTCTTCCCACTTACACCAATGACGGGGCACTATTCCTCCCACTGATACCAATGATGAGACACTATTGCTCCAACTGACACCAATGATGGGGGCACTATTCCTGCCACTGATGCCAAAGATGGGGCACTATTCTTTCCACTGACACCAATGATGGGCCACTATTCCTCCCACTAATACCAATGATGGGGCACTATTCTTTCCACTGACACCAATCATGGGCCACTATTCTTTCCACTGATACAATGATGCTGGAGCTTTAGCTCTCCCTTCTTACTACAGGCACTATGTAATTTTTTTACTGCCACTGACCACCAAGCCTGGGGTATTTTCTACTCCCACTGGTCACAATCTGCCCCCCCTAAAGTCTGAAGGACAGTAAACTGGTCCTTTGTTTGTAAGGTTTGGAGAAAGCCTTGGTCTAGAGCATCTTTTCTCAACTATTTTACCCCTGAGGAACCCTTGAAATAATTTTCAGGTCCTTGGAGAACCTTTGCAGAAATCAATTCACTGGTGGTTAGTGGGAAAAATGCCCCTTACATTAGTGGTCAGAATACCACTTTTACAGATAACTAAAAAGATTGATGCCATGCCACTGACTCTGCCAAGTGATGGTGGCTCTGGAACTATGAAAGCACCATCAAAATGGGAGGTCACTCAACCACAGCTCAAGAGACCCCTAGCAACCTCTGGTGGAAACCTGGTTGAGAATGGCTGGTCAACCTATTGTACTCTGGTATTCTATTCTCCCACCACAGAATGTGCACTGGCTCTCAGTGTCATCATGTACAATGCCGGAACCGCAGTGGCCACTTTTTAGTTTCTGTGCCAGCCCAAAGGACAAAACCTCAAATGCTGGAATGGTCCCTGGAAATCGAGTTCAGTAGGCAAAGATGATTATTTTAACACCTCGTCTTCAAAACCAGAGGACCTGCATGATGTGATATCGAGCCATGGAGGCCTGGCCTGTCAGCAGACCCTCATCTGCCTTGTACACATGGAATTCCTGCAGAATAAATCAAACGGAAGCTGAAAGGAGATGTTAGAGAAGCTGGCTCGAAAGATTTGCTGGTTCTGAGGAAATTGCCGCCAGATGAAAAGCAAAAACTTCAACAAGGTGACTTGAGTGAAAGCCCAGAGGAGAGGCACATGTGCTTCAAAGGCCCGCACTGATTGTCCAGGAGATCCAGAAGCCTGCACTGGGGGACCTGGATATCAGCTGCACTTTGAACTGTTCAAGGGTGGGCACGATTCATCTCCTCCGACCTGTCAGCATATCCCTGTAGATGTCACTTTGGTTATGGAGATCATTTCAGTGACGGTCCATCCCAAGAGACATCTGAGGGCTCAACTTCTAGCGAAGCTTTTACCACATGTAACACTTATCTATGATTTTCCTGTTCTAGAAAATCTCAGAGCTTGGGCCAAACTTTTAAGTACCAATATCAATGGCCTGTTGCTGCTATGATTCAGTCAGTGTTGGTCAATGTACTTGACATAGGGGACCTTAGGTGCAGCCTCTGATATCACCAAAGGGCCAGTAAGTGAATGAAATGTTGCAAAAAGCTGTCATAGACTGCATACAGGCAACAGGTAATCATCACAGACTATGGGCATGCTGCAGGATAAGGTCAGAGACTATGGGCATGCTACAGGAGATGGTAAGAGACTACCAGCAGGCTACAGGAGATGTACAGAGATTACTGGCATAGTACAGGAGATGGTCAGAGACTGCAGGCATGCTACTGGAGATAGTCAGAGGCTATGGACAAGCTCCAAGAGATCATCAGAGACTATGGGCATGCTACAGGAGATGGTCAGAGGCTATGGGCATGCTATAAGAGCTACAGGCATGCTACATGAGATGGTCAGAGACAGTAGGCATGCTACAAGAGATTGTCAGAGACTACAGGCATGCTACAAGAGATTGTTAGAGACTATGGGCATGCTACAAGAGATTGTCAGATACTATGAGCATGCTACAGGAGATTGTCAGAGACTATTGGCATACTACAGGAATGGGCATGCTATAGAAGATTGTCAGAGACTATGGGCATGCTGCAAGAAATTGTCAGAGACTATGGGCATATTACTGGAGTTTGTCATAGACTATGGGCATGCTGCAAGAGATTGTCAGAGACTATGAGCATATTACTGGATAATGTCAGAGACTATGGGCACACTACAGGAGATTGTCAGAAACTATGGACATGATACAGGAGATTGTAGGAGACTACACGCATGTTACAGGAGATTATTAGACTATGGGCATGCTACAGGAGATTGTCAGATTTTGGGCATGCTACAGGAGATTGTGAGAGACTATAGGCATGCTATAGGAGATTGTCAGAGATTTTGGGCATGCTACAGGAGATTGTGAGAGACTATAGGCATGCTAGAGGAGATTGTGAGAGACTATAGGCATGCAACAGGAGATTGTCAGAGTCTATGGGCATGCTGGAGGAGACTGTAGGAGACTATGGGCATGATAGAAGAGATTGTAGGAGTCTATGGGTATGCTCAGGAGATTGAGAGAGACTATGGGCATGATAGAAGAGATTGTAGGAGACTATGGGCATGCTTAGGAGATTGTTAGAGACTATGGGCGTGCTATAGGAGATTGTAGGAGACTATGGGCATGCTACAGGAGATTGTAGGAGACTATGGGCATGCTACATGAGATTGCCAGAGACTATGGGCATGCTACAGGAGATTGTCAGAGACTATGGGAATGCTACAGGAGATTGTCAGAGACTATGGGCATGCTCAGGAGATTGTGAGAGACTATGGGCATGCTCAGGAGATTGCCAGAGACTATGGGCATGCTACAGGAGATTGTCAGAGACTATGGGCATGCTCAGGAGATTGTGAGAGACTATGGGCATGTTCAGAAGATTGTGAGAGACTATGGGCATGCTACAGGAGATTGTCAGAGACTATGGGCATGTTCAGAAGATTGTGAGAGACTATGGGCATGCTACAGGAGATTGTCAGAGACTATGGGAAGCTCAGGAGATTTTGAGAGACTATGGGCATGCTCAGGAGATTGTCAGAGACTATGGGCATGCTCAGGAGATTGTCAGAGACTATGGGCATGCTACAAAAGATGGTCAGGCTGAAAACATAAAATAGGAGTTGTTGTAGATTGGGGACATTCTTTAGAAGACAGTTTGAGATTGGAGACACATTACATGAGACTGCTAGAGATCACTACTATTCCATTACAAAAGAAAGCTTGCAAAATTAAAAACAAAGAAATAGAAAAGTGATGGATAGCACTGAAAGACGTAAGACAATGGAAAAGAATGATCCAGACCAGCAAGTCTAAAGAATAACGTTCCTCCACTGCCTCCAAACATTGTGTTCATTTTGGACAAAGTAGGGTTATAACCTCTAACAGTTTCTTTTGCCATCCGTGTCCCATTGGGGAGATTTCCCTTCACTTCCTTCACTATCAGGGCCGGATCTGGCCTCTCTGATCTGGGGGTGCAGTAAAAAAAAAGTCAGGGGGCATGATGTCAACTGGAACAGAGGGTCAAAGCGCAAGTGCTCAATAATGGGGACAGGGGCGGACTGACAACTCTTGGGTCCCCCGGGCAATAGGGGATCATGGGGCCCCTGTGTCCTTGCCAAAACTCAAAAAAGCCTATGAAAAGGGTACCAGGGGCATCTCATGGGGCCCCCTACTGACCCCGGGCCCTCGGGCAGTGCCGAGTTTCCAAATGGTCAGTCCGCCCCTGAATGGGGATCACTTTTCACTGCTACTGATGTAACGCTCTACAAAGTGAAGTATTTGAGCCCAAGAAAACAGCTTGTGAAAGTGAGATAAAATCCATATTCACCTCCCAGGGAGGTGCACCTTTATTGTTCCAATGTTAAACCTTTGGTATGATGACATGCCATGCAGTCTGTCCCAGGACCGTGCGGTGGACCATCCGCTCCCCTGCGTCCCCGAGCCGGGAAGGGAGGCTGTTCCATGGTATGTGTCCGAGCCGGCCGGGGATTGCGGCACTCCAGAAGTGACGTCAACTGCGACCGGGATGAGGGCGGAAGCAGAGTCCTGGACATGAGATGCAAGCTTGGCTGGTAACCGTGACAACGCGTTTCGCGCTCATGCGTTTTGTCAAGTCTAGAGAATGTACGGTTACCAGCTTTATTTATATGAATTAGAACAACAAGAAGGCCGAGCATGATGTCAACACTGTGTGTGAGTCACTGACAGTCTGTCCCACAGTGTCACCACCTGGGAAACACTATTATGTATTAGGCTGTCATTGGTTTAAGGTGATTAAACAGAGCCTGTTCTCCCTTATATCAGATGTACATATCAGAGTCCCCATTTACAGCAGGAGTCCTCATCAGAGTGCCCCTTTATTTCAGGTTCCCGTCAGAGTACCCCCTTAAATCAGGGTCTCCATCAGTGTGCTCCCATACATCAGGTGCCCATTAGAGTATCCCCTTACATCAGGTCTCCAAATCAGAGTGCTTCCTTACATTGGTGTCCCCATCACAGTCCCCCTTTACATGGATTGTCCTCATCAGAGTGCCCCTTTATTTCAGATTCCCGTCAAGAGTACCCCCTTAAATCAGGGCCCCCCATCAGTGTGCTCCCATACATCAGGTGCCCATTAGAGTATCCCCTTACATCAGGTCTCCAAATCAGAGTGCTTCCTTACATTGGTGACCCCATCAGAGTGCCCCCTTACATTTGATAAGTTATCCCCATCAGTGTGCCCCCTTACATTAGTGTCCCCATCACAGTCCCCCCTTACATGGATTGTCCCCATCAGAGTGCCCCCTTACATTTGATAAGTTATCCCCATCAGAGTACCCCCTTATATCAAGGTCCCCATCAGCGTGCTCCCGTACATCAGGTCTCCAAATCAGAGGGCATCCTTACATCAATGACCCCAATAGAACACCCCGTAACATTGGTGACACCATCAGAACACCCCTGTACATCAGTGTCCCCATCAGGAAACCCCCTTACATCAGTGTCCCCATCAGAGTGCCCCCTTACATTTGATAAGTTATCCCCATCAGTGTGCCCCCTTACATCAGTGTTCCCATCACAGTCCCCCGTTACATGGATTGTCCCCAACAGAGTGCCCCCTTACATCAACTGCATCATACTGACTCATGGATCCGTGAATGCACTCTCAGAGCTGGGAGGGGGCATGACTAAAATTTGGGGGGGGGGGCATGGCCCACCCCAGCTCCCCTCTAGATCCAGCCCTGTTCACTAAAGCAACAAGAGGAAATGAGAAGAAATCCCTCCAAAGTGAAAGATTTCCCTAGTTGTCACCAGAACTAAAATTTGGGATTTTCTTTTATTCCCAGTGATAATGGTAAACAGGACTAATACAGGGGGGAACCTCCCTAAAAGGGAAAATTAAAAAAAAAACAAAACAAAACAGACAGGGGTTGTAATCCTTCACCTCTTAACCCAAAATGTTAGTTCTACTTTAACTTAGCGAACAAAACACAGGCTACGATGTACAGGGGCCCCGGGGCCAAAGTGCAACACATGCCCCCAAACAAAGGTTGGGCACCACGGATTTACAGGGTATTGACATCAAAACAGTTCTGGATGGGGAGGGGAAAGGTTAGAACCTCTGTTAGTCTTTCATTACTGTCTGTGTCCCCCGCTGGGGAAAAAGAGCACCCAATTTGCCTTGGTGGCCTTTGTCGTTGGGGACAGAAAATGAACGGAAATCCAAAAAGCAAAGAGCAGAAATAGAGGGTGACATCTTCCACCAGGTCACCAGGACAAGCAAAGAGAGATAGGGGATCTAACCCTTTCCTATCCAAAATGAAAAAAAAAAAAAAATAGGGTTTACATACACTTTGGGGTTATTTAGTAAAACTGGAGGGTGCAAAATCTGGTGCAGCTGTGCATAGAAACCAATCAGCTTCCAGGTTTTATTGTCAAAGCTTAATTGAAGAAGTTGAAGTTAGAAGCTGATTGGCTCCCATGCACAGGTGCACCAGATTCTGAGTGCTCCAGTTTTAGTAAATCTCCCCCTAGAGTTCCTTTACCTAAGAACAATGATTGCTAAAGAAGTAATGGGCTCTTTAAATGTATTCTTATTCCTCTACTGCCATCTAGTGGAAATGTACAGAATTTACAGTGACTTTAAACTGGTATACAAATTATGCATCCTATCCTATTCTAAAAGTGTTCCTAAACCCCTGCATTCACTATATCTGGTCTCCCCGGACCCTGCATTCACTATATCTGGTCTCCCAGGACCCTGCATTCACTATATCCGCTCTCCCCGGACCCTGCATTCACTATATCCGCTCTCCCCGGACCCTGCATTCACTATATCTGGTCTCCCAGGACCCTGCATTCACTATATCCGCTCTCCCCGGACCCTGCATTCACTATATCCGCTCTCCCTGGACCCTGCATTCACTATATCTGGTCTCCCCGGACCCTGCATTCACTATATCTGGTCTCCCCGGACCCCGCATTCACTATATCCGGTCTCCCCGGACCCCGCATTCACTATATCCGGTCTCCCCGGACCCTGCATTCACTATATCCGGTCTCCCCGGACCCTGCATTCACTTTATCCGGTCTCCCCAGACCCTGCATTCACTATATCCGCTCTCCCCGGACCCCGCATTCACTATATCTGGTCTCCATGGACCCTGCATTCACTATATCTGCTCTCCCCGAACCCTGCATTCACTATATCCGCTCTCCCCGGACCCTGCATTCATTATATCCGCTCTCCCCGGACCCTGCATTCACTATATCCGCTCTCCCCAGACCCTGCATTCACTATATCCGCTCTCCCCAGACCCTGCATTCACTATATCTGCTCTCCCCGGACCCTGCATTCACTATATCCGCTCTCCCCGGACCCTGCATTCACTATTTCCGGTCTCCCCGGACCTTGCATTCACTATATCTGGTTTCCCTGGACCCTGCATTCACTATATCCGGTCTCTCCGGAGCCAGCATTCATTATATCTGGTCTCCCCGGACCCTGCATTCACTATATCTGGTCTCCCCAGACCCTGCAGTCACTATATCCAGTCTCCTCGGACCCTACATTCACTATATCCGGTCTCCCCGGACCCTGCATTCATTATATTTGCTCTCCCCGGACTCTGCATTCACTACATCTGGTCTCCCTGGACCCTGCATTCACTATATCTGGTCTCCCCGGACCCTGCATTCACTATATCTGGTTTCCCCGGACCCTGCATTCACTACATCTGGTCTCCCTGGACCCTGCATTCACTATATCTGGTCTTCCAGGACCCTGCATTCACTATATCTGGTCTCCCCGGACCCTGCATTCACTATATCCAGTCTCTCCGGAGCCCGCATTCATTATATCTGTTCTCCCTGGACCCTGCATTCACTATATTCAGCCTCCCCAGACCCTGCATTCACTATATTAAGTCTCCCCGGACCCTGCATTCACTATATACGGTCTCCCCAGACCCTGCATTCACTATATCTGGTCTCCCTGAACCCCGCATTCACTCTATCTGGTCTCCTCGGACCCTGCATCCACTATATCTGGTGTCCCCCAGACCCTGCATTCACTATATCTGGTCTCCCCCAGACCCTGCATTCACTATATCTGGTCTCCCACAATACACACAACATGGAATGCAATTATTGTAGTAAATATAAACTGCTAAATACCTTTTCTCATCAGCAGTATATAGCGGTCTTGTGACTGCTAACAGTGTCCAGCAGAGCACTGATTGAAGCTTGTAGGAGGAGTTTTTATTCTCTCCTGATGGTCCTATGAGGCTGTATAACCCCTGACCCTCTGCCTGGATAGTGCTGATTGGCCCTGTGCTGATCACATGCATTATCCCAAAGGAAAAAAAAAAATCTCTAGCACTACAAACTAAACTGAGCATGTGCAAAGTAAGTCCTAGAGCTCTGTACTATCAGCAGATGAATTGGGGACAGTAGAAGGTGAGGATCAAAGAAGACAGGATCAAACAGCCCTCAGATCGCGCACTGCAGATATACAGCTATAAGACTGTAGGTAAAAGAAGTGCACTGCTATTAATAAGGGGGAATTTAAGTCAAAAGGTAGATTTGTCAGGGGGTTGTATATGGATAATTAACATTTCTATAGGTAACTTTTCCGGGTGTTCTCTATATGATGCCAAATTGTTATTTTTTTGGGTTCAGGTCCACATTAGGATTGGCTCACTATTTTGTCCCAGTCATTTAGGAACAGCTTGGTAAAGGTCACAACTGGTATCACCCTCCTAGATAGGTGCTAGGTTTAGGTACATTTAGTTCTTAGCTCTCCTGTAATCAGTGGAGCTGCCTGTGATTGCTTTGGTCTGCTCTGAGTTTCGCAGGTTGTGAGTTGACTGCTTCCCCCTGTTTTCTGGATGGTTCTAGAAGATAATGGGTTAGTAGAGTCAAATTTATAGTATGAATAGTTATGTGGTCCCAGCCAATCCCTGGGAGAGGACCCAGAAGGTGGCAAGAAGGGAGCATAAATAGCCCAAGGCCTGGAGCAGAGGGGTTCTTGCCCAAGAGGAGGAGATCCCAGCCTGGAAGGTCTATTACCCTTCTGGGAAGACCAGTTGTGTGTTCGACTACTTACTGAGGTCCCAGGTTTTCTAGCTGGGCGGCCTGTCCTGCTGGAACTGACGGAGGGATTTCTTTGGGGGACCTGGTCTGAAGACTTCACAGGAGAGATGTTTGGAAGATAATAGAAGGAGGCAACCAACTATCCAAAGACATGACTCTTGGACATGCAGAATATCGAGGCTAATACTTACCCCTAATCCATAAAACCACCCCCACCCTTCTACCTCCCCCACCTAAATAAACACGCAACTGTTTTGGTGTAAAACCGGCCATAGCAGCCATTTATTTAACATAACTCTAACATAACACGCCTTACAGTACACTCAAATAATAACTGACAGTAATGATCCCAACCGGGTCCAAGGTCTTCGAAGGCACCGTTACTCACATCCAAAACTCGGCTGTATCTGACATCCAATGAAAAGACCCCCAGCCACTACTACACCCCCTTGGGGACAATACTACAGTTACGTAGTCCCAGATACAGCCAATGAACTCCCACATTACCAAGGTGACCTTATAATTGGGAAGGGACACCCATACCTATGATGGGCCCAACCCATAATCCACCAAATTGTCACTCCAGCACCGCCTTCAAAGACACATCGACCCCTGCCAGCTGCCATGACAAAACAGACAAACACCTCGGGACACAAATGCTTTTTCAGGCAAGAAACAAACTCAAGGAACTCACACAAAAACAAACAACAGGACAAACACAAAGAACAAACCAGAACCAAAACAGCAAAACAAAAAACACGAAAAACTCACTTTATCTGGCCCTTGGGACTCTATTCCACCAACTGACACCAATACTGGAACACCAATCCCCCCTATGGACACCATCAATGGGGCACTATTCTTCTAATTGATATCTACAATGGGACACTATTTTTCTCATTGATATCAATAATGGGGCACTATTCCTCCCATTAAACCCAATGATGGGGTGCTGATGGGGGGGCATTTTCTACTTCCACTGGCCATAGTCCATCCCCCTTAAAGCCTGAAGGACAGTAAACTGGCCCTTTGCTTGGAAGTTTGGAGACCCCTGTTCTGGAAGCTGGAAAACAATGTATAGACACCACTACTCCCAGTGTTCTCCACTAGATTCCACGTCTTGTGCCAAGCGATAGACCTGCTGCATTGTGAGCACAGGAGGTCGGCAGTGGGACGGTTGCCATTCAGAGATTACTTTGCGTTTTCTCAGTGAATGCAAAGCATTCTCTGATTGGACAAGGTGGAGATTGTGACATCACTGCTCCACCTCTCCACCTCATCCAATCATAGAATGCTTTGCATTTGTTGAGAAAATCCAAAGCATTTTCTGAATGGTGCCTGTGCCCAATGTCTGACCTGTGTTCACAATGCAGCATAGCAGATGGACAGGACCCGGAATCTAGTGGAGATCACTGGAGCAGCGGTGTGTCTATAAAGTGATTTCTAGCTTCTATAGGGATCCAACAGGCAGGGCCGTGGATAAGGGGGTACCACTGGTCCTCCTGTATGGGGCCCAGACCAGCAGGGGGGCCCAAGCATCAGGGTGATTCAGATGTGAGCAGGAAGAGTGATCGGCACAGCAGGGGCGGGGGCAATTACTGGAGCTGATCCCTTGTATGGCTCTCTCTGCAGCACCCTCCCAGTGCATCATACATTTCCCCATGCTGCCCAAGCCCCCCTGTGTGCCTTTCCCACAGTGCTGCTGGCTATCCTCCCCTCCTGCCCACAGGCAGATGCAAGAATACAATGGGATCAATAGGATGGAGAGTGCGGGAAGGGTCCATAAATATGTCACATTTACCAGTCCCTTCCTTTTCTGAATGAACACAATGGTGATCGGTAGTGATCACTCACTGTGTTCATTCATAACTGAAGCATAATAAATTGTGTTTATATGGGGGACCTGTTACATTGGCTGTACGGGGCCCCGTGGTTTCTAACAGCAACCCTGCCCACAGTTATGGTATATATATATACAGTGGGGATCGAAAGTTTGGGCACCCCAGCTAAAAATTTGTATTAATGTGCATAAAGAAGCCAAGGAAAGATGGAAAAATCTCCAAAAGGCATCAAATTACAGATTAGACATTCTTATAATATGTCAACAAAAGTTAGATTTTATTTCCATCATTTACACTTTCAAAATAACAGAAAACAAAAAAATGGCGTCTGCAAAAGTTTGGGCACCCTGCAGAGTTAATATCTTGTACTGCCCCCTTTGGCAAGTATCACAGCTTGTAAACGCTTTTTGTAGCCAGCCAAGAGTCTTTCAATTCTTGTTTGAGGTATCTTTGCCCATTCTTCCTTACAAAAGTCTTCCAGTTCTTTGAGATTTCTGGGCTGTCTGTCACGCACTGCTCTTTTAAGGTCTATCCATAGATTTTCAATTATGTTGAGGTCAGGAGATTGTGAAGGCCATGGCAAAACCTTCAGTTTACGCCTCTTGATGTAATCCCCCGTGGATTTCGAGGTGTGTTTAGGATCATTATCCATTTGTAGAAGCCATCCTCTCTTTAACTTCAGCTTTTTCACAGATGGCATCAAGTTACCATCCACAATTTGCTGAAATTTTATTGAATCCATTTTTCCTTCTACTCGTGAGATGTTCCCTGTGCCACTGGCTGCAACACAACCCCAAAGCACGATTGATCCAACCCCATGCTTAACAGTTGGACAGAGGTTCTTTTCATTAAATTCTGTGCCCCTTCTTCTCCAAACGTACCTTTGCTCATTCCGGCCAAAAAGTTCAATTTTAACCTCATCAGTCCACAGAACTTGTTTCCAAAATGCATCAGGCTTGTCTATATGTTCATTTGCAAAGTTCAAACGATGATTTTTGTGGTGAGAACATAGAAGAGGTTTTCTTCTGATGACTCTTCCATGAAGACCATATTTGTACAAGTATCTCTTTATAGTGGAATAGTGTACCACAACTCCAGTGTCTGCCAGATCTTTCTGGAGGGATCGTGCAGTCAAACGTGGGTTTTGAATTGTTTTTCTCACAATCCTGCGAGCTGTTCTGTCTGATATTTTTCTTGGTCTTCCAGATCTTGCTTTAACTTCCACTGTTCCTGATGACTGCCATTTCTTAATTACATTCCGAAAACAGAGGATATTGACATCTCAAAACGCTTTGCTATCTTCTTATAGCCTTCTCCAGCTTTGTGAGCTTCAACTATTTTCAGTTTCAGTTTTCTAGACAACTGCTTAGAAGAACCCATGGTGCTGATTGTTGGGGCAAGGTCAGATGAGTCTGGGCATTTAAAACCTTTGAGATTGACATCACCTGGTCTTCCCAGACGATGATTGAGAACAATCCATGACACTGGCAGGTCTCAGCTTGGCAAAGGGGGCAGTGCATGCTATAAATTCTGCAGGGTGCCCAAACTTTTGCAGACGCCATTTTTTTGTTTTCTGTTATTTTGAAAGTGTAAATGATGGAAATAAAATCTAACTTTTGTTGACATATTATAAGAATGTCTAAGAATGTCTAATCTGTAATTTGATGCCTTTTGGAGATTTTCCCATCTTTCCTTGGCTTCTTTATGCACATTAATACAAATTTTTAGCTGGGGTGCCCAAACTTTCGATCCCCACAGTATATATATATACCATAAAGACATGGAAAGAAGGTGCCTCTAGGTGTAGTATTGGCAGTTTATTAACATACGAAGATAAAATTCCACTTACAGAAAGTCAAAACATAGGCCCATCATAGAAAATCGACCGATGTTCCTGATGGTATGGGCTTAAGGGCCGTCCAGCAGCAGCTTGGAGATTTTTCCATCTTTCCTTGGCTTCTTTATGCACATTAATACAAATTTTTAGCTGGGGTGCCCAAACGTTCGATCCCCACTGTATATAAATAAAGGTGTACCTCGGTTTACGAACGCCTCGGTTAGCGTAAGTTTCGGTTTGCGAATAAAAATCCATTGAAAATAATGCCTCGGTTTACTAATTTAAGAAAAAAAAATTTGCAATACAAAGTAAGTTTGCCTAGGATGGCACCTGGGAGGTTTATAGCGCCGCCCCCGTGCATGCTGGAATCTGTGGTAGCACGTGGCGTCGAGTGTGGAGGTGTAGGAGGTGTTGGAGCGGTTTTTGCATCGAGTTATTGCTTGATTAATCATGTCCCTGTACAGTATTTATGCCTTTAAAGAGCACTTTATAAAGAGTTTTGAACAGGTAAAATACTTTTTTTAAACTTTTTTCTGACCTCCGGAATGGATTAATTGGTTTTCAATGCATTCCTATGGGAAACCGTGTTTCCGTTTATGAGTTTTTCGCAATACGAAACGTCCCGGAGAACGCATTAAATTTGTAAACCGAGGTACGCCTATATATATATATATATAGTTAGCATAGTTCCATGGGTCAAAGCTGGTCCACTGTAGCTATCTAAAATCATCCACACCCAGGGGTGGACTGACCATTTGGAAACTCAGGCACTGCCCGAGGGCCTAGGGTCAGTAGGGGGCCCATGAGATGCCCCTGGTACCTTTTTCATAGGCTTTTTCGAGTTTGGGCAAGGACACAGGGGCCCCATGATCCCCTATTGCCCGGGGGCCCCATGAGTTTTCAGTCCGCCCCTGTCCACACCTAGAATTCATATTTAGGTGAAACTGTGGGGTTGATTTATTAAAGGCAAGTAGACTGCACTCCGCAAGTGTGATTGCTGCAAAGCTTAGTAAATGAAGTAAAGCTTCCCTTTGCCAAGAATACCCAATCACTCGCAAGGAAAATAAAAAAAACTGTATTTTTGCTTGCACATGATTGGATGATGGAGGTCAGCAGAGCTTCTGCTCATTTACCAAGCTCTGGAGCAACTGCTCTTGCAGAGTGCGCAGTCTATTTGCCTTTCGTAAATCAGCCCCCGTGTCTAGTTTCTTTTCAGCAGTCCTGTACATGCCTTGTAGAGACTCAAACTGAAAATCAAAAAGAAGATAAAACGATACAGAAATGTTGCAGTTTTCTGCACAAAAAAGGCAGCATTGTTTATTAGTTTCCAGTTGCTTCCACTACGCCCCCTCCTAGAGTTTAGCCCGAGGGAAGTGAAATGAGCATCTTTTCCTGAACAAGTAATTTCCTAAATAAAGTCAGGAGACCAAAAAAAGACATTACAAGCTAAAAAAGCCTTAACACAAGGATGGGTAACTGTATTTTTGCAATGTACCTGTCATTTTTAAATCTCATTGGCCAAAAATAACTGTCACCTTTTTTTTTTCATAACGGGGCCTTATCCTGCTCTTTTAACTTTGTGTATTGAGCAGAAAAAGCTGCAGAAGGGCAGGTATGAGCCAAAAAATAATCTTTCGGTGAAGAAGCCCTTTTGATAAATATAAATTTTTCTTCATTTAAAAAAAAAAGTAAAGCTGAGCTCCCGGCATATATGGACATGTATGGATAGTAAAGACGCAAATGAATGAAGCTTTGAATTCATTGATGCTTCATTGAAAATGCAAGCAGTGTAAATATTTGATTTTGACTTGATATCAACCTCTTGTAGTCCCTGTACAGAGGAGACAAGGAGAAGGACTAGCAGCACAAAGAGCCCTTCACTTGTGTGCCAGTGAAAAGGCGTGCTGATAGGATGGGAAATCAGAGTGACATAGATGAGCTTATCAGTTTGCTGCTTCTCTTTTCACTGTCCAATCAGACTGGGAGAGAAACAGGACCTGTAAGGGCAGCTAAAAAAAATTGGTCTCCTCCATGGCTAGACACAGTTGTGTGAATATGAATGAGCTGTGAATATCATAGGACTGGATGGACGCATATAAAAATCTGTTGGTAGGTTCTAAAGCTCCTTTATATGTGTTTTATCTTTGTATTTTTTATCTGGTATTCAGATTTATTATTATACAGGCAGGAGCGGACTGACAACTCATGGGGCCCCCGGGCAATAGGGGATCATGGGGCCCCTGTGTCCTTGCCCAAACTCAAAAATGCCTATGAAAAAGGTACCAGGGGCATCTCATGGGGCCCCCTACTGACCCCGGGCCCTCGGGCAGTGCCCGAGTTTCCAAATGGTCAGTCCACCCCTGTATTCAGGATTTATATAACGCCAACAGTTTGCTCAGCGCTTTACAATATAACAGGAGACAATACAGCAACAATACAGTTCAATACAAGAGGGCTAGGAGCAGGGGCGGACTGACAACTCATGGGGCCGCCGGGCAATAGGGGATCATGGGGCCCTTGTGTCCTCACCCACACTCAAACCACACCCTAAAAAGCCTATGAAATGTACTAGGAGCATCTCATGGGGCCCCCTACTGACCCTGGGCCCTCGGGCAGTGCCCGAGTGCCCAAATGGTCAGTCCGCTCCTGGTTAGGAGGGCCTGATCCTGGGAGCTTACAATCTAAGAGTCATGAGAGAATTGTGGGGGCAATCATTACTACGAAGGCCTTCTGAAAAGGCTGGTTGTCTGGCTATCATGTGGGTCTTCTTATCAATGGTTTCTGAGTCAATGGCCCAGGTGAAGAATGCAGATCAGGAGATCTGACCTCACTTGCTGCACAGGTCTTCCAGGTCAGTGGCATGGAAAATATTGAAGCTGCAGACAGCCGGGCAATTTGAGTTTCTAGAAGTAGGTCAACAGTGACAGCTGAAATATTTCTCCCCTAACAGGTGAACTTTTTTTTCCTTCCTTCATAACACAATGTGCTATAAGAAAGAGTTTTAAATAGTAATATGTGATAAAAATTGTGATATTCCACGGGAAAGGCAACAAATTATAGTTTCTCTAACCCTCCTGCAGAGGGCGACATAGTCAAGTTGACCAGAATTAAGTAGTCACTTTAAATATGGAGGCGAAGGCGCAAGTTGTTTCCCGTGAAAATCCCAGAGCCCTCGTTTCTTTGTACAACGCAATAACTTCTTCCCTCCTACGTGAAATAAATAATAAAAAAATGACACCGTCTGTTTTTTTCCAGTGCCATTTATCTTCGAGGTTGACACCGAAGAAAACCCCAAATTATCGTCCACACGTGCACAGTTTCACCACAGTATCCTGACAAGGCATCTGCTATCATGCTGATAATGAACACCAAGCCTCGCCTGGAGGCCTCTGGACACTTTTTGTCCGGAAACGTGCGACTGGCTGCGGTCGCACAGCTCACAAGCGCAATCTGTTTTAGTGACAGCATTGGACAGGAAATGTCAGGAGGCCTGGAGAAGTTATAGTCACTTTCATCACTTGCTGAGGAGAGAACGTAGAGGCTGTGAACAAGCGGAAGGACCATTTCCACTCTAAAGAAAAAAAAGAAACGTGCAAAAGTTCTGAGAACATCTCGATGACCTGGTAAGCAAAGTGTGAGGAGCTTTAAATGGGATCTTTGGAGGTCCTACCAACCCATAATTCAGACCCCTGGGCCTAATAGTTCCAATGGGCTAAAAAAAGAATGGACTCCATTTTGAATTCCTAACTCAAGTTGAAAGCAACATGCTTAAGGAACTTTCCACAAGGTGCTTTTAATGGTGTACCAATGAAACACAAACCACGAAAAGGCCATTTGGGAAGCTACCAAGAGACATTAGAGTGGTTGCAACCATCCTCAAATGATGGGGCTAGGTATGGGTGACTTTTGTAGTTGGCTGGATGCTGGTGGGATGGCCTCTTGAAGAGTTCCTGTCTCAGCAACTGGTATGTGTGGATGTCAGCGCTGGACTGGTGAACACAAAGTTCGGTTATTGGGTGATATCTTTGTAGAGGATATAGTAGGAGTTCCTTCCAGGGGATTATCACCCAATGGAAGGGCAGCGTCGGTAGACTCATTTAAGGTTTTAAGCTGCTATCTTTCTGATACAACAGCTGTAAAAAAAAAGAAATGTGCAAAGTTCTGAGAACATCTCGGTAACCTGGTAAGCAAGGTATGAGGAGCTTTAAATGGGATACTTGGAGGTCCTACCAACTTGTAATTCATTCCCACGGGCCCAATTGTTCCAATGGGCTAAAAAAAGAATAGAAGCCATTTTTTACTCAAGTCAAGGGCAACATGCTCAAGAAACTTTCCCCAAGGTGCCTATAATGGTATACCAATGTAACACAAACCAAAAAGCAATTACTTAGCTACAGAGATTAATGTGGTTGCAACCATCTTCAAATGATGGGGCCAGTAATGGGTGACTGTTTCAGTGAAGGTTGGATGCTGGTGGGATGTCCTCTTGAAGAGTTCCATCCTCAGCAACCAGTGTGTGTGTATGACAGCACTGGACTGGTGTACCCAACGTTTGGTTATTGGTCAAAATCTTTGTGGAGGATATAATAGGAGTCCCTTTAAGGGGGTTTTTACCCAAAGGAGGGGCAGTGGACTCAGTTAAGGTCTTGGGCTGCTACCTTTCTGATACGACAGCAGAAACATTTCAGCAGGAGACACTTGGATGGGTATAGCATGCTTGGGCGCTCCCTTATACCCATCTCAGCAACTAACATTAACAAGCTCAGAGAATTCCCCACAGCAGAACCTAACAGATATCCTAATCCCCTGAGGGACTATAGTTGCTGATATCCACTCAAATTGAAATGTCCAACTCAAACTTACACGCCTTGCCAGGATGGGTCAGTAAAGAGTAATAGAAATCTGAAGTTTGTACCTTTCCAAGAGAAAATGTTGCTTTAGAAGTGCCGGCTATGTGACCAAATACCTAAGCATCTGATCACGATTTCTGTTGAAGGGTTCAGTTTGGAGGAACCTTGATTTCAGCCTAGGTTCTTGATCACATGACCTGAAAGTGAAGCAGCCAGAGGTATCATCAGTTCCGTAAATAGTATTTCAGCTTTTATTGATATAAGACCATTACTATCTGTTTTAATGGGGAGCTTCCACTTAATCTCCAACAATGGCAGCTTATGTATCTGCGCTCTGGGTTCTTATTTCAGACATTTTAATAAGTTACATTTAATGCGGTGAAGTCTGTTTTACCTGCATTGCGTACTGAACGTTTTATCGGCTTGGACAGACTGGTTAAAGCTGAACTCCAGGATAGGCAAACATTCTCGTCATGGGTCTTCTTCTTTGAATCTTGGTGTGCTTTCTATATTTCTTGTAGATCTGTCCAGTAACCCAGTGTGACACCTTTTCTTCCTATAATAAAGACCACTCACTGCTGCTCTCTCTCCTTGTGCAGGGTGACCGGTCTTGTTTTCACCCCCTCCTATTGGTATCTATAGTGGCCCGGGCCTGCTGGGTCCCTCCTACAGCTCTGCTCTCTGCACAGACACAACAGTGACATCCCTACTACTTTTACAAGGCAATATCTGGGTTTGCTGAGGCATTTGATGCACATGCAGTGGATTTATATCCTTTGTGGCTACTGGGGAATATATTTAAATGAAACAATTTGTGAGTCAAACTTCAACGCTGATTTCACGTCAGTAAGATGTTAATAGGGCTACTAATTAGTGTCCATAAGACTAGTCTGGACTGAATGATAAAATCTCTATGTCACCTCAGGGGCGAACTGACAACTCATGGGGCCCCCGGGCAATAGGGGATCATGGGGCTCCTGTGTCCTTGCCCAAACTCAAAAAGCCTATGAAAAAGGTACCAGGGGCATCTCATGGGGCCCCTACTGACCCCGGGCCCTCGGGCAGTGCCCGAGTTTCCAAATGGTCAGTCCGCCCCTGTGTCACCTCCACCCAGGGGCGGACTGACCATTTGGAAACTCGGGCACTGCCCGAGGGCCTGGGGTCAGTAGGGGGCCCCATGAGATGCCCCTGGTACCTTGTTCATAGGTTTTTTTGAGTTTGGGCAAGGACACAGGGGCCCCATGATCCCCTATTGCCCAGGGGCCCCATGAGTTTTCAGTCCGCCCCTGCCTCTACCCCTTTACATTTTGGTGGTTTTACTCCTGAATGGCCCACGGTGACTGGTGTGACCCTGTACACACACAGAATCCCCACAAGCAAGGCTTATAATTGGCTGCAGTCTGCTGTGAATTGTTAGCTTTTCTGCCAAGCAGCACATCCCGGGGAAAAAGGCAGACACAGATGAGTGATTGATTATTGTTTGATCACCTGTCCTGTGGAAGCCAATTTTGGCATGTCCAAGCTTTCATGTTCAGGCTTCGCATGGAGTGTCTGTGTCTGCAGCCCAATTGACTTCAATGGGACTATCTGCATGGGGATGCATGGAACACCTGTGCCTCCCTGTGTGGGTAAACCCAGCCCGCTACAGGTGTATGCTTTAGTACGCCCCTAGTGAGTGACACCTTATCCTTGCTTGGCTGCGCACTTGGTCTGGGTCAGCGACATTTATACAATATTAAATTCATTATGTTATTTGGCCACTAGATGTCTCCTGATCCCTGGAAAATACTGTTTGTAGCCCTAACATTTCCCTCTGCCATTTATCAGACACCAAATGCATGAAATCTTCGTGGAAAGGTTACATACGTCTACGCCGTGATCTCCCATTGTCATTTTTAACGTCTCGACCGAAAATACATATTAAAATGTCACCTTATTGTAATTGCGGTGTGAGCTCGGAGTCACTGAAAAGTTCAGTTCATATATTACTCTACAGATTTTTATCTTCCTTTCTTTCACTTTCATTTTTCTTCCCATAACCTAATCACGCCTGGGTGTAACATAGCCGAGCTCATCGGGAGACCTACAAGCTTCAGGAAGCTGGTTTTTGAAATTGAGAAGCTGTGATGATCACTAGACATAAAGTTCCTACTGATGGTATCCCAGAAGCAGCACCACCCATGTACAGGAAACCAGCTCTGCTCTTCGTCCTAAGGGGTGTACAAAGCTCCAAAGCAGGGATTTTTTTTTATTTTTGAAAGGTATACGAATAAAAAATATGAAACTGTAAAATTAATCTAAAGCAACCATATTGAGACCAGGACCCATAAATTCTTTCTAAACCCTCCTCGCCCCCAAAAATACACAATAAAAGGATGGGAATGTAAGATATGTGCTGAAATGCTGGAAGCCTTTGGATGGGGCTGGGTGTCACCATAAGGAGGATGGGGGTTCTGGAGGGGATTAGAAGCCGCAGACTTGGAGGTTTCTGGAGAGGGGTGGGGTCCCTCCAAGAGGCTGGGGGCTTTGCTGTGGGAGACCGGAAGGTACTGCAGGGTCTATGGGACACTGTCCGAGGTTGGGGGAAGGTGGGGGCTGGAGGCTGTGCAACAGGCTGGGGCACTGTGGGAGGTTGGGTACAATTATGGGAGGTTGGGGGGCACTTTGAGAAGTTGGGAGGCACTCTAGAAGGGTGGTGAGGCACTTTGAGAGGTTGGGTAGGATTGTGGGGGGTTGGGTGGCACGGTTGGTGGGGCACTGTGGGAGGTTGGTGATACACTGCGGGATATTGGGTGGCACTTTTGGAGGTTGGTGAGGCACTGTGCAAGGTTGGATGGCACTGTGGAAGTTTAGGTGGTAGTATGGGAGGTTTGGTGATAGTATGGGAGGTTTGGTGGCACTGTGGGTGGTTGGCGGGGCACTGTGGAAGGATGGGTGGCACTGTGGGAGGTTGATGAAGCACTGTGTGAGATTGGGTGGCACTGTGGAAGGTTGGTGAGGCACTGTGAGAGGTTGGTGGGGCACTGTGAGAGGTTGGTGAGGAACTGTGGGAGATTGGGTGATACTTTAGGAGGTTGGTTGGCATTGTGGGAGATTGGGTGATACTTTGGGAGATTGGGTGGCACTGTGTGACATTGGGTGGTAGTTTGGGAGTTTGAGTGTAACTCTGGGAGATTTGTTGGCACTGTGGGAGGTTGGTGGGGCACTGTGGGAGGTTTGTTGGCACTGTGGGAGGTTGGTGGGGCACTGTGGGAGGTTGGGTGGCACTGTGGAAGGTTGGGGAGCACTGTGGAAGGTTGAGGAGCACTGTGGAAGGTTGGTGGGGCACTGTAGGAAGTTGATGGGGTGCTGTGGGAGGTTGGGTGGTACTATGGGAGGTTGGGGAGCACTGTGAGAGGTTAGGTGGCACTGTAGAAGGTTAGGTGGCACTGTGGGAGTTTGGTGGGACACTGAGGGGCTGAAGGCACTTAGGATGGGGTTGATAGGTACTGAGAGTAATTATGGGAGCTGAGGGGCACTGTGGTATCTTAGGGGTTCTACAGCTGGCTGGAGGCCTAAGAAGGGAGGCCATGGCCTGGTGGTTGAAAACCATGGTATGAAGAATAAACATACAATAAGTCTTGAGGGCGGATAATAAATGTATCAGGTAAACGATACACCCCTGTTACAATGTTTTCAGGAGGCTATTGAAATCTAAAGTGTATGACTAGTAACAGGAGGCCTGAGTTTAAGGCCTTATAGCACAGCTGTTGGTTTGCTGTCATAATGTGACAACTTTGGATCCTTTTTTTTTTTTTAAGTATCTGCTGTGATATATTTGGTCTGTACTCATTCTCTCCTACAGGCCTTCTTCCTGACAGTTGAACATTAAACTTTTTTTTATACATGTGCAAGGCAAGATGCCTTTTATCACAGTTCCGTAAATGGTAAGCCATACCTTCCGGTGGCTGAGTGTGGAGAAGAGTCCCCCTTCCCCCTGTGTCACATGGACCTGGCAGAGTCCTGTATGTCATTTTGATGATCATTTAGACACACGGCCCTCCCTGCATATGATATGGGCTCCTTACCACATCAGGATACAGAACCTGCATGAATTCCGGTCTACAGGCGTATGTTTGTGAACGCTGGTCAACCGCAAATAGGAAAAGACATACATCACTGCAAAAAGAAGTCAGGAGCCAAGAGCCTGGCACATAACGGATTAAAAAAAAAACGCAATAACCCTTTAAGTGCCATAAGCTTAGGCTTGGCTTAGGCTTGAAATTAAATTGTAAGCTCTGTGGTACAGTGCAAGAAATCCTATTGTGGTGGCAAAATCAAAGCCCATGAATAATTAAAACAGATTGAAGCCCAACTGTCAAATTTCAAAAAGAAAGTTTTAGTATGTTGGTGTCTTTTTGATCATTTTTGGTTTTCAACCGATTTAACCTTTTCGCTGCCAGAGCCATTTTGGCGCTTTTTTTCCCCACACGAAAACAATTTAAAAAAATTAAAAATCATTTTAGGCCTGACTATTACTTAAGACCACCAAACACTGTATTTTTCTGAAAGAGACCGTGGAGGATAAAATGGGGGTAGTTCCAATTTTTTTCATGCCGCGTGATAGTAGCGCAACTGTTTATCAAGTGCAAAATTTCAATTAAAAAATACAACAAAATTAATTAGAGGCACACAAACTCCATTTAAAGTGAAATTTAAAATATGAGTTTGCACCTAGTAAATGGATATCCAACATATCAAGCCTTAAAATTGCCTGCGCTCCTGAAACGGCGACAAACCTTTCCATTAGAGACGCTTTAAAAGTTCCAACAGGTCATCAGTTTCCTGCGAATCCCAGACCTAGAATGATTACTCTCACTCTGGCATGTGCAGTGATATGTAACCAGGGGCGGACTGATCATTTGGAAACTCAGGCACTGCCCGAGGGCCTGGGGTCAGTAGAGGGCCCCATGAGATGCCCCTGGTACCTTTTTCATAGGCTTTTTTGAGTTTGGGCAAGGACACAGGGGCCCCATGATCCCCTATTGCCCGGGGGCCCCATGAGTTGTCAGTTCGCCCCTGTATATAACACATGTTGCGCAATCGACGTTTGAGTAGGTGCCCCTTTCGATGTGTTCATGTGGTCATATGTGTGTGTATGTGGGGGCGGGGTGGGCTCAAAATTGTTTTGAGGGGGTTTTAGCTACTTAGGTATACCTTTATTTATTTTATGTTCTTTTCACTAAACGTTATTTTTTTTTATCATATGGTGATGAGATTGTGTTGTTACAGGTTCTCTTTGTTGAGACATCAGGGGTCTTTTTGACCCCTCATGTCTCACCTGTCCTCTATTGAAGCTAACAAAGCACAGATTGTGCTCCATGAGCTTCTTCCCCAGCCCTTGTAGGGGAGATCAGTGTAGGGACATTCACTGGTCTCCCTCCCAATTATCTGGAAACACCTGCCATGCCATTCCCAGGTCCTTAGATGGGAATGCAAGGGGATGGGGGGGATGGTGGAGAATGTACATTGGTAACAGTGAAAGGGTTAAAGCCAAGTCCATCCTTCTGCCCATGTTTCATGTTACATCTATATTTAGGTAATCCATAGCCCCCCCAACCTCAAACTGCCACCCCTCTACCCCCACACACACCTTTTCCAGAATCTTAGGGTTCTTCCCCACACTTAGGGGATCATAAGGATCTTAAAAAAAAAAAAAAAAAAAAAAAAACTCTCAATGGAACACAAGTTCCATGCTCTGGCCCCAAAATTGAAGGTCCTTACCTTGGTACAGACCTGCAGCTGGAAGAATAGTCTGCAGGAGCCAGAGCATTGCACCTGGGATCCACTGATTACAGTTGAAATGCTTTGCAGGTTCTAATGCAACAGAATCATAAATGCAACTTGTTGCTTTTTTTTTGCAATACGAGTTCAATCTATTTTTTTATTTTTTGCAAAAGTTGGCATTTTCCTTTAAACCAACAGCACTCATTGCAATAATACCTGTTGATCCTGCCATGAAGGTCATTGCTTGTTATTGTTCTATTTGTCCCCAAATCAAACTCCTAAACAAAATCTTGTAGTACTAAGTTTTCAAACCATTGAATGTACTAATCAGACTTTTCATACAAATGTTCGTACTAGTTTATGGCGTTAAAATCAAACTCTTCTTCATAGTACTTTTGAACAAGTATTCATCAGATCATCGAATGTACTGATGAAACTTTTTGTATGTACGGTCATTCCAAAATAGCCGGCCAGGCTTTTCCTGGCACTTTTTGCTTACATGTAACAATCAATATTTTTTTTTTCTATAAAAGAAAGAAAAGAGGAGGTGGGTCCCTTTGAAACGAGTCAGGGAGGAGCCTATGTGCTGACGTCATGCCGCTGTGTCCATACGATGGTCCGACGGCCATCTTTGTAAGTGTGTTTGTTTCATGCTAAGGGGCGGACTGACCATTTGGAAACTCGGGCACTGCCCGAGGGCCCAGGGTCAGTAGGGGGCCCCATGAGATACCCCTGGTACCTTTTTCATAGGCTTTTTTGAGTTTGGGCAAGGACACAGGGGCCCCATGACCCCCTATTGCCCGGGGGCCCCATGAGTTGTCAGCCCGCCCCTGTTCATGCTCCACGTGGATGCTATTTTTTACAATAATAATACACCATAAGCGGCTCTCTCTGGGCTCCGTTTGTGAGCTTTTTCCGTTCAGGATTTGGCCATATTGGACCCGGGATCAAGCCATATTGTGGAGTCATCTGTTTTCTCTAGGGGGATTTCCATATAGAGTTCAACTGTCTATGTTACATATGCATTCTGGCTATGGAAAAGTTTCACGTTCTGGAGAATTTCCTATTTTAATGCTCATTCATTCTGTTTCTGGTAAGTGCATTAGGAGGAAGAATTGTCAGGGATTCACCTAACACTTGATGACACTCCATTACTCAACACCTTTTGGACACTATATACAGTGAAGGAAATAAGTATTTGATCCCCTGCTGATTTTGAATGTTTGCCCACTCACAAAGAAATGATCGGTCTAAAAATCGAATGGTCGGTGTATTGTAACACAGAGACAGAAAAATTCTAAAGAAATGCACGTCTAACAAATTATGCACTGATTTGCATGTTCATGAAGGAAATAAGTATTTGATCCCCATCACAAAACATGACTTAGTACTTGGTGGCCAATCCCTTGTTGGCAATCACAGAGGTCAGATGTTTCCTGTAGTTGGCCACCAGGTTTGCACACATCTCTGGAGGGATTTTGGCCCACTCCTCTTGGCAGATCCTCTCCAAGTCATTAAGGTTTGGTGGCTAACAATTGACAACTTGAACTTTCAGCTCCCTCCACAGATTTTCAATCGGATTAAGGTCTGGAGACTGGCTAGGCCAGTGGTGGGCAACCTTTTTTTTCAACTGAGCCAAATCTCGCCAAAACCATGATTGAAATTTATTTTGAGAGCCACATTTTTAAAACTGAAAATACAGTTGTGTCCAAAATTATTCAACCCCCACTGAAATTGAGTGTTTTGGCCAGTTTGACATTGCTTTTGATCATTCAGTCATCTTGCTTACATTTACATTAAAGAGGCACTTGTAGGTCAGACAAATATAACATAACAGTTATAATGAAATAACCACAAATGTCTTTTCTGTGCTCACAGCATTATCAGTTTTATTCAACCCCCAAGTGACATTCAATCTTAGTACTTAGTACAGCATCCTTTTACAGTTATAACAGCTTTTAAACGTGAAGCATAGCTTGACACAAGTGTCTTGCAGCGATCTACGGGTATCTTCGCCCATTCTTCATGGGCAAAGGCCTCCAGTTCAGTCACATTCTTAGGCTTGCGCACTGCAACTGCTTTCTTTAAGTCCCACCAGAGGTTCTCAATCGGATTTAAGTCTGGTGACTGCGATGGCCACTCCAAAATGTTCCAGCCTTTCCTCTGCAACCATGCTCTAGTGGACTTGGAGGTATGCTTGGGATCATTGTCCTGTTGAAAGGTCCAACGTCTCCCAAGCCTCAGGTGTGTGACGGACTGCATCACGTTTCCATCCAATATCTCCTGGTACTGAAGAGAATTCATGGTACCTTGCACACGCTGAAGCTTCCCTGTACCTGCAGAAGCAAAACAGCCCCAAAGCATGATTGACCCTCCACCATGCTTCACAGTAGGCAAGGTGTTCTTTTCATCATAGGCCTTGTTCTTCCTCCTCCAAACATAGCGTTGATCCATGGGCCCAAACAGTTCTAATTTTGTTTCATCAGTCCACAGAACACTATCCCACAACTTTTGTGGTTTGTCCACATGGCTTTTGGCATACTGCAGTCGACTCTTCTTATTCTTTGGAGACAGCAAGGGGGTACGCCTGGGAGTTCTGGCACGGAGGCCTTCATTACGCAGTGTGCGTCTTATTGTCTGGGCTGAAACTTCTGTACCCACATCTGACAAATCTTTTCTCAGTTCCTCAGCAGTCACACGGGGACTTCTCTCCACTCTACGCTTCAGGTAGCGCACAGCAGTCGAAGTCAGCATCTTCTTTCTGCCACGACCAGGTAGCGTTTCAACAGTGCCCTTTGCCTTGAATTTGCGAATGATGCTTCCTAAGGTGTCTCTTGGTATGTTTAACATCTTTGCAATCTTCTTATAGCCATTGCCCTTCCTGTGAAGAGAAATCACCTCTTCTCTTGTCTTCCTGGACCATTCTCTTGCCTTCACCATGTTTGTAACCACACCAGTAAATGTCTAGAAGGAGCTGAGTATCACAGTCATTTTAAAGCTGCCTAATTGGTGCTTATTATGCTTGATTGCTGCTCGGTGACATCCACAGGTGTTTTCAATACCTGATGGAAAGCACCTGTATGAACCTCTGTTCTTCAGAGTGGTAGTCTTTAAGGGGTTGAATAATTGTGGCAATGAAGAAACCACATAAGAACCATTTACTACTGTATTACATAAACAATTGATGTCATTTTAGTTGCATTTGGGTAGTTACAACGTCCTTGTAGGATTTGATTCTGAATACAATTCCAAATGTACACTATAGTCCCTAAACCCCTTTACAGCATTGGGGGTTGAATAATTTTGGACACAACTGTACATCTCCCATATAGTAATTCATCCCCCATAGTAATTCATCCCCCATATAGTAATTCATCCCCCATAGTGTAATTCATCCCCCATAGTGTAATTCATCCCCCATAGTAATTCATCCCCCATAGTAATTCATCCCCCATATAGTAATTCATCCCCCATATAGTAATTCATCCCCCATAGTAATTCATCCCCCATATAGTAATTCATCCCCCATAGCAATTCATCCCCCGTATAGTATTTCATCCCTCGTATAGTATTTCATCCCCCGTATAGTATTTCATCCCCCATATAGTATTTCATCCCCCATATAGTATTTCATCCCTCATATAGTATTTCATCCCTCATATAGTATTTCATCCCCCATATAGTAATTCATCCCTCATATAGTATTTCATCCCTCATATAGTATTTCATCCCCCCATATAGTATTTCATCCCTCATATAGTATTTCATCCCCCCATATAGTATTTCATCCCTCATATAGTATTTTATCCCCCCATATAGTATTTCATCCCTCATATAGTAATTCATCCCTCATATAGTATTTCATCCCCCCATATAGTATTTCATCCCTCATATAGTAATTCATCCCTCATATAGTATTTCATCCCCCCATATAGTATTTCATCCCCCCATATAGTATTTCATCCCTCATATAGTAATTCATCCCTCATATAGTATTTCATCCCCCCATATAGTATTTCATCCCCCCATATAGTATTTCATCCCCCCATATAGTATTTCATCCCTCATATAGTAATTCATCCCTCATATAGTATTTCATCCCTCATATAGTATTTCATCCCCCATATAGTATTTCATCCCCCCATATAGTATTTCATCCCCCCATATAGTATTTCATCCCTCATATAGTAATTCATCCCTCATATAGTATTTCATCCCTCATATAGTATTTCATCCCCCCATATAGTATTTCATCCCTCATAAAGTAATTCATCCCTCATATAGTAATTCATCCCCCATATAGTATTTCATCCCTCATATAGTATTTCATCCCCCCATATAGTATTTCATCCCTCATATAGTAATTCATCCCTCATATAGTAATTCATCCCTCATATAGTAATTCATCCCTCATATAGTATTTCATCCCTCATATAGTATTTCATCCCCCCATATAGTATTTCATCCCTCATAAAGTAATTCATCCCTCATATAGTATTTCATCCCCCACAGTACTATTCCCCCCCCCCCCCTTCTAGTAAGCCAAGTCCCCCGTGTCAATTCACTTACCTTTTGCCTTCCTCTCGCTGTCTTCCCGCGCCGTTCGGGTCTTCAGGGCGGACTGTGAGAGGAGCCTAGCTCCCCTCCCCTCACGTTCGGCACGCTGCCCCGCCTACACACATCCTGACAGCCACATCCGCAGGCCGGATTAAAAGGTCCGCGCGGACTTTTGGGGCTGCCAACCGAGAGGAGGCAGGGGAGCGGCCGACCGAGAGGAGGGAGGGGAGCAGGCGCCCGGCACACAGAAGAGCCGCATTAGACTGGGTAAAGAGCCGCATGTGGCTCGCGAGCCGCGGCTTGCCGACCACTGGGCTAGGCCACTCCAGGACCTTAATGTGCTTCTTCTTCAGCCACTCCTTTGTTTCCTTGGCTATGCATTTTGGGTCATTGTCATGCTGGAACACCCATCCACGACCCATTTTCAATGCCCTGGCTGAGGGAAGAAGGTTCTCACCCAAGATTTGATGGTACATTGCCCCGTCCATCGTCCCTTTGATGCGGTGCAGTTGTCCTGTCCCCTTAGCAGAAAAACACCCCCAAAGCAGAATGTTTCCACCACCATGTCTGACAGTTGGGATGGTGTTCATAGGTCATAGGCAGCATTCCTCCTCCAAACACGGCGAATTGAGTTGATGCCAAAGAGCGGGATTTTGGTCTCATCTGACCACAACACTTTCAACCAGTCCTCCTCTGCATCATCCAGATCTTCTGTGGCAAACTTCAGACAGGCTTGGACATGTGCTTTCTTGAGCAGAGGGACCTTGCGGGCACTGCAGGATTTCAATCCTTGTCGGCGTAGTGTGTTACCAATTGTTCTCTTGGTGAATGTGGTCCCAGCTGCCTGGAGATCATTGACAAGATCCTCACGTGTAGTTCTGGGATGATTCCTCACTGTTCTCATGATCATTGACACTCCACGAGGTGAGATCTTGCATGGTGCACCAGACCTAGGGAGACTGACAGTTGTTTTGTTTTTCTTCCATTTGTGAATGATTACACCAACTGTTGTCACCTTCTCACCAAGCTGCTTGGCCATAGTTTGGTAGCCCAGTCCAGCCTTGTGTAGGTCTACAATCTTGTCCCTGACATCCTTGGACAGCTCTTTGGTCTTTGCCATGGTGGAGAGTTTGGAATCTGATTGTTTGATTGCTCCTGTGGACAGGTGTCTTTTATACAGGTAACGAAATGAGATTAGCAGCACTCCCTTTAAGAGACTGCTTCTAATCTCAGCTTGTTACCTGTATGAAAGACACCTGGTAGCCAGAAATCCTGCTGAATGATAGGGGATCAAATACATACATTTTCCAGCCAAAAAACACTGATTAAAACCTATGTGTTCCATGGACACATAGGATAACATGCTGGGGGGTTTACTGGCTGTAGAAAAAAACATCAAAAGCCAAAAACAGCCGCTGTAAAAACATCCCATGTGCATGACTAATAGTGACCGAGCGGCTAGTTAGCTACTCCAATTGCTATTACAAGAAAGCTGACTGTTGGCTCTATGAAACTGTACAGAGGTGATGCCTGCAGCTGTAGGCATCGACCCGGTACAGGCACCCGGTACAGCCACCCGGTACAGGCACCTGGTGCAGGCACCCGGTACAGCCATCCGGTACAGGCACCCGGTACAGGCACCCGGTACAGCCATCCGGTACAGCCACCAGGTATAGCCACCAGGTACGTGACTAGTCAGCAAGTGGTTAAAGCACCCACATTGCATTGTGGAATCTTGAAGCAACTCTTCGAGGAAAAAAAAGGAGACTGCCATTTTTTAACGAGGACATGCTAGTTGCTTGACTTCGACCCTCTTTGGTGAATAGGTGGAGGCAGTATCAGGACAGTTTTGTCCAGTGCCCTGAGCAAGGATGCAGACCTGTGCCCCGGCCCCCTTCCTAATGCATGCCATAGAATTGGTCACCACCTCGTGCCCATTTTTTACCTCTTTGATCTAACTTTGCATGGTTGGCCTGGAGTGTTCACTGCCCCTGCATTGCCAACCGCTTGCTTACTTGTGGCTAGAAGGTAGCTGCACACGCATGGCGTGTTTTTGCGTCAGCTGTAGGTGGGTATGTTGGAGCATGGAGTGGCAGCAGTAGCTGTCAGAGCAGATGTGAAATTGCAGCCCCTGGTCAACAGCCACTGATCTGCCCTCTCCCTACCACCATAGCTCCCAACTGTCCCTGATTTCAAGGGACTGTCCCTGATTCCCTCTGTCCCTCTTTCCTCCTCATTTGTCCCTCACTTTGGTCTCATTTATATGGTTGTATATAAAATTCACTTTTTAACTTTCAAAAAGTGTTTCCCAGGCTAAACCTTATATCCAATTTTTAACTTGCTGCATTTGTAAATCTCAAAAGCCAGTACAAAGGACAGTAGTGGTAAAGATAAGCACTTGTGGGTTTAACTAATCATAATGTTTTTGGATAAATCTCCTTTAAGGGGGTGTGGCAGGGGGGTGTCCTATGCCTACATACTTTTGCTAATGGGTGTCCCTCATTCCCATCTCAAAAAGTTGGGAGGTATGCTTATCACTGGATCACATGGGAATTGGATCACATGGGTATTCACATCTATACAATCCAATTCTGCACATCGCACCGCGTTTTGTGGACTGATTTCGGGGTGCTGTTAACATACATACCCGCAACGGTTCGCATGATTGGGGTGTGATTCTGATGCGATGCGGAATTCGCACAGAAACCGATGTGAATTCTGCATCGCATCAGTGTGAACCCAGCTTAAAGTGATTCTAAAGGCTTATTTTTTTTCAGAACAAGTAATAAACATGTTGTACTTACCTGCTCTGTATAGTGGTTTTGCACAGAGCGGCCCGGATCCTCCTCATCTCGGGTCCCCTGCCGGTGCTCCTGGCCCCTCCCTCCTGTCGGGTGCCTCCACAGCAAACAGCTTGCTATGGGGCACCCGCTGCTCTGTGTGTCCATTCACACACAGAGCTGCAGCTCAGCCCCACCCCCTCTCTCTTCTGATTGGCTCACTGGCTGTGATTAACAGCAGTGGGAGCCAATGGCTTCTGCTTCTGTCTCAGCCAATGAGAAGAGGGAGTCCTGGGATAGCTGAGACTCCAGTGCACATCACTGGATCAAGAAGGGGCTTAGGTGAGTATTAGGGGGCTGCTTCATACAGATCAAATCATTATTTCCCCCACTGTATATTTATTAATACTTATATAGCACCATCAATTTATGCAGTGCTTTACATATATATTGTCACATCAGTCCCTAACCCTCAAGGGGTGTACAATCTAAGGTCATGAACACATTTATACATACACATACTAGGACCAATTTACCTGCCAGCATGTCTTTGGGAGTACCCAGAGGAAACCCATGCAGGCACAGGGAGAACAAGCAAACTCCAGGCAGGTGGTGCCGTGGTTGGGATTTGAACCAACGACCCTCATACTGCCAGGCGGAAGTGCTAACCATTTAGCCACTGTGCTGCTGTATATATTTAACTTTTTTGGTAAATCAATTTGACAGTTCTGCCCCGAAATAGTCCCACCCAACAAACCCCTATCCCCCCTCAGCCACCCAAAAGGCCCCATAGTTTTCGGTTTGAAACAGATATAGTTACACCTTTGAGAAGTACCCATTTTAGCCCAAAAATGCACTAATACTTAAACTTTGTGATTTGTAATAGTACTGTTTGGACCTTGAAGAAGGGGACATACCCCGAAAGCTTGTCCTCAAAATTGTATGTTAGTGCAAATAAAAAAAGTATCACGTCAGTACTCAATTGTTTCTGTCGCAAATGCACTAATACGGCTACAATCACCTCAAGCCCAAAAGATAAAACTATGAGCCAATGTAATCTAGAAAATGCTGTTGATATAATATCCACCAGGGGTCACTATTGCTCCATGCGTTTTGGAATGTTTGATATTTTGGTGGATATGGATCATTTTAGGTCAAGGTTTTGTTGCTAAAAATGGAAGTATGTTTTTGCATGGTGATCACTAAGTTATTATATTATTATTATACAGGATTTATGGCGCCAACAGTTTGCTCAGCGCTTTACAATATAACGGGAGACAATACAGCAACAATACAGTTCAATACAAGAGGGATAGGAGGGCCCTGATCCTGGGAGCTTACAATCTAAGAGGGAGGGGATATTGGTACAAGAGGTAATTAGCTGTGGGGGATGGAGTGGTTGGGGGAGTAGGGGATTCTAGTAGTTAGCCGGGGTCGGGGTAGGCTTCCCTGAAGAGGTGAGTTTTCAGAGCGCGCCTAAAAGTGAGCAGGGTGGGCGATAGCCTGATAGCTTGGGGTAGGGAGTTCCAGAGGATGGGTGAAGTCCGTGAGAAATCTTGGAAATGAGCATGGGAGGAGGAGACAAGCGAGCTAGAGAGTAGGAGGTCTTGCGAGGAGCAGAGAGTACGTTTTGGGTGGTATTTGGAGACAAGGTCGGTGATGTAGTTAGGGGTGTTATGAACGGCTTTGTACGTCAGTGTTAGTGTTTTGAATTTTATCTGCTGGGCAATTGGAAGCCAGTGGAGGGATTGTGTGCTCGTGTGTCCTTACATTTAGATCCCAACCACAGCATCACCTTCCTGGAGTTTGCATGTTCTCCCTGTCCCTGCGTGGGTTTCCTCCGGGTACTCCAGTTTCCTTCCACACTCCAAAGACATGCTGGTAGGTGAATCGGCTCCTGTCTAAATTGGCCCTAGTATGTGTATGTATGAATGTGAGTTAGGGACCTTAAATTGTACACTCCTTGAGGGTTAGGGACCTTAGATTGTACGCCCCTTGAGGGTTAGGGACCTTAGATTGTACGCCCCTTGAGGGTTAGGGACCTTAGATTGTACGCCCCTTGAGGGTTAGGGACCTTAGATTGTACACCCCTTGAGGGTTAGGGACCTTAGATTGTACGCCCCTTGAGGGTTAGGGACCTTAGATTGTACGCCCCTTGAGGGTTAGGGACCTTAGATTGTACGCCCCTTGAGGGTTAGGGACCTTAGATTGTACACTCCTTGAGGGTTAGGGACCTTAGATTGTACGCCCCTTGAGGGTTAGGGACCTTAGATTGTACGCCCCTTGAGGGTTAGGGACCTTAGATTGTACGCCCCTTGAGGGTTAGGGACCTTAGATTGTACACCCCTTGAGGGTTAGGGACCTTAGATTGTACGCCCCTGAGGGTTAGGGACCTTAGATTGTACGCCCCTTGAGGGTTAGGGACCTTAGATTGTACGCCCCTTGAGGGTTAGGGACCTTAGATTGTACACCCCTTGAGGGTTAGGGACCTTAGATTGTACGCCCCTTGAGGGTTAGGGACCTTAGATTGTACGCCCCTTGAGGGTTAGGGACCTTAGATTGTACGCCCCTTGAGGGTTAGGGACTAATGTGAATGTACAATATATATGTAAAGCGCGGAGTACATTGATGGCGCTATATAAGTACCTGAAATAAAATAAATAATACTTGTCTAAATTGTCCCTAGTATGTGTAAGTATGAATGTGAGTTAGGGACCTTAGATTATATGTATAAATAGTGAAGCGCTAAACATAAACAAATATCATTATAAACTATACAGTGTCTAAATAAGATGATTATAATAATATAAATATATAAATAAGTGACAAACTGATGAATAAACACTCTGTGCTCTTGATCACATAAAGATCCAAAAAAGTGCAACTCTAGTGATCCCACACTATGCACTTGTAGTGCCACTCAGTGATCTGAATCCCCTTTTACTTATTAAAGGAAAAAATGAAATGATAGTGATAAAACAACCGTGGCCCCTTATATAAAGGGAAATTGTGTATAGTGCCAAACAATTAATTGAATACTATAAAGTGTCTCTCTAAAAAAAAAAATACCCAGAATAAGCATAAATTTGAAAAATCCTCCCAAACAGTCCAATAAACATATGATGTTCCAAACTCAAAACAATCATGCAAGTGATGCCGTGATCTGGTGATCTTCACTCTGGTGCAGGGGCGGACTGACCATTTGGAAACTCGGGCACTGCCCGAGGGCCCGGGGTCAGTAGGGGGCCCCATGAGATGCCCCTGGTACCTTTTTCATAGGCTTTTTTGAGTTCGGGCAAGGACACAGGGGCCCCATGATCCCCTATTGCCCGGGGGCCCCATGAGTTGTCAGTCTGCCCCTGCTCTGGTGCAAAATCCTCAAATCAGCAGAAATGCCCGCTCACCTTCAAACCTTGACCCTAGGGGCCCACACCTCAGTCGATCCTTAAGAGTAATTTTTTCACCAGGATAGATGTCAAATATACTCCTTAACGTATAGACTCTTACTTGTCTCAGGTTCCTTACAGGCAATAGTACTGCAATACAGCTCTCTCTCCACCTCCTCCACTCAGGATCATGTTAGTAAGATATAAAAAAACAATTTCCTCCATAGTGCAATATTGCTTTAACTACTTGCCATTCACAGATAGCCGAATGACGGCTACACTGCGGCCGGCCAGTTCTGTGAGGGCGTCATATGACGTCCACCCAGAACGTGCTCTCTTGCGCGCTCCTGTGGGCGCGCACCTGGTTATCTCCTTGATCGCTGTGTCCTATGGACACAGCTGATCATGTGATGTGGTAAAAGGCCAATCACAGTGGCCTTTTACTACATGATCAGCCGTGTCCAATGACACGCTGATCACTGGGAAATGCAATTGCCGGTTCTCGGCTGCACTTTCCTCACACTGTCAGAGCGCAAGGAAAGTACTGTCGAGAACCGGTGGTTGTCAGAGCAGGGATCAGCACCGATCATCAGGGCACTGATCATCAGTGCCCTGATGATCAGTGCCCAGCAGTACCACCCACCAGTTCCGCCCACCTGTGCCCAGCAGTGCCACCCACCTGTGCCCAGCAGTGCCACCCACCTGTGCCCACCAGTGCCCATCAATGCAGTGCTGCCAGTCAGTACCACCAGTCAGTGCCCAGCGGTTGCGCCAGTCCATGCCTAGCAGTGCCGCCAGTCAGTACCCAGCAGTGATGCCAGTCAGTGCCACTTATCAGTGCTGTCTATCAGTACCCATCATCAGTGCCACCCATCAGTGCTGCCTGCCAATGCCGCCCATCCTTGTCACCTCATTAGTGCTGCCTATCAGTGCCACCTATCCGTGCCACCTTAATAGTGCTGCCTATCAGTGCTCTTCAGTGCTGCCTATCAGTGCCCATCAGTGCCGCCTATCAGTGCTGCCTCATCAACGCACATCAGTGAAGGAGAAAAATTACCTGTTTGAAAAATTTTATCGAAACAAAGAAAATAGTTTTAATAGAAACAAAGAAATATTTTTTTTTCCAAATTTTTCGCAATTTTTTTGTTTATAGCTCAAAAAGTAAAGTGCCCAGCAGTGATTAAATACCACCAAAAGAAAGCTTTATTTGTGATAAAAAAAATTGTAAAAATTTCATATGGGTACAATTTTGCATGACCGCGCAATTGTCAATCAAAGTTCGACAGCGCTGAAAGCTGAAAAGTGGCCTGGTAAAGAGGGGAAGTGCCCGGTTGGCAAGTGGTTAATAACTCAATGCAAAAAACAGTAGCCAAATAGCACACTCGCATGTGTACCAATATGGCCTCTTGCCTGGAAGTGCGTCACCGCATCACCGGACGTTGCGTACCGACGCGTTTCATCACGTGCCTCGTGACTTCATCAGGTACACAACTTCCGGTGATGCAGTGACGCACTTCCGGGCAAGAGGCCATATTGGTACACCCAGCACATGCAGTACACCCATAGCCTGTGGTGAAAAAGCATTTGTTCATGGTTGAACTATGGCTGTTCTAACCATTCTCTATTTCATCATAAATTTAAGTAATATTAAAGACAATTCGAAAAAAAAAAACACATCCTCTTCTTGGGTCCCCCGACGTTGTTCCTGGCCCCTCCCTCCTGCTGAGTGCCCACAGAGCAAGCAGCTTGCTATGGGGGTACCCAAGTAGGCTCGCTCCCGAGCTGTTTCTCTGTGTGTCAATTCACACACACAGCTGTGGCTCAACCCCGCCCCCTCTTTTTCCTTTTTTGGCTCACTGACTGTGATTGACAGCAGCCAGAGCCATTGGCTCAGCCAATGAGAAGGGAGAGACCCCAGAGAGCCAAGGCTCTTGTGCACATCGCTGGATTGGAATGGGGATCAGCTACGTATTATGGGGGGCTGGGGGAGGCTGCTGCACACAGGTTTTTTATTTAACCTTCATACATAGAATGCATGAAGGTAAAACAAAACCTTGAGTCTTGACAACCACTTTTACCCCAGGTTCACGCCTATGCATTTTTTGCAGAAAGCACTACAGTCCATTTAACATGATTCCCTAGGTCAGGGGTGGGCAACTGTGGCCCTCCAGCTGTTGTAGAACTACAAGTCCCATGAGGCATTGCAAAACTGACAGTTACAAGCATGACTCCCAAAGGCAGAGGCATGATGGGACTTGTAGTTCACCAACAGCTGGAGGGCCACAGTTGCCCACCCCTGGCCTAGGGGACAGGTTCACATCTCCGTGTTTTCACCTGATGCGTTTTTTGGAAAGGGTCTTTGGTTCTCTAGACTTCAATGGAAACCCTGCAGAAAAGCATGTCTTGCGTTTTTGATTTTTAAATCTGCCTAGCAACAAGAAAAAAAAATGCAAAACATGGCAAAAACACAATTGCAAAAACGCAATGCGGACACGCCTCAAACACCTCAAACGCAACCTGCATAGGTGTGAACCTAGACTTAAGGAGTTTTCCTTTGATATTTATATTAATATTATTATTAATAATATAATGATCTTAGGTAAGTGCTCCGTATACTTCTAACGATTATTCAGGTGATGTGCCGTGAATATGTTAAGATTACGCACTCACCAGATGCGTAATCATAATACACATTTGTATATTAAGTTGTCAGCCGGAGGTCCCCTTAAGGATGTATACAGCCTGGTCTGGTCAGAGAGATCCCCTTCCCCTGGGTTATCTGCAGCACCTCAGCCATCCTCCAGAATGGGCTCTGTAGTTATGTCAGCTCATCAAGAGCCAAAAAAAAGGATTCCCATAGAGTAGAATTTCCAAGTATAATCGTTTATTCAGGTACAGTAAGGTGAACAAAGTAAAACACACTGACCATATGTGAATTAAAGATGGCCGCCGGACCTCCTCATGGTCTCGGCGGCATGACGTCACTGTGTACGGCTCCTCCTTGACGCGTTTCGTGCTATGGCACGTATTCATAAGGGCTGTGCTTGTATGCAAGGACGTCAATGGTGTCTAACTGCCCTCACGAGCGGTACAATTTGTCACATTCATTTGTGACCTCTTACAATGTGGACTGGACCAGCGTGCGCAGAGATACTCTTTACCAAAGGAGTCGCTGATACTTTGTATTGATTTCCAGCAGAGGCAGTTAGTCAATCAGTAAGTGGATTCAACATGAATGGTGGGTGGACATACACACACCTATACACAGACCTATACATAGCCAAAAAAAGTTGCAGACTCCATGGACCACTTGGTCTTGATTTCTGCTTCCATGAAGATGTACAATGAACGTGTGTATGGGTGCATTCACTTTTCACCTTAGGCTACATTGGCAGATATCACAATATTGGGCGTCCAATAACCATTGTGACGTGTGATCCTTGGAGACAGGAATATAGAATATCTGTTCCCAGAGGCGGACTGACCATTTGGAAACTCGGGCACTGCCCGAGGGCCCGGGGTCAGTAGGAGGCCCCATGAAATGTCCCTGGTACCTTTTTCATAGGCTTTTTTGAGTTTGGGCAAGGACACAGGGGCCCCATGATCCCCTATTGCCCGGGGGCCCCATGAGTTGTCAGTCCACCCCTGTCTGTTCCCAATCATTGTAACCTATCTGGAATGTTACAATATCTTCACTAAACTGATGACATATATCCCCGAAACACCATTATACTTCAATACCATCATGAAGATCCCTTTGATACTTTCCTATTTGAAGGAACTCTGTATATAATTTATACAATCAAAAGGTTGTATGTTTAGTGAGACACTATATACATGGGAGCTGCAACAAACAGTTGATACATACTGTACATATAGATATGTTTTTAAAAATTTTTAACAATACACAAGATATTTTCAGGCCCACTGCTGTTCTAATGGGGATTATTTTTTAATTGTTTTTAAAATATTTTTACTTTTTTTTTTAATCTTTTTTATTTTTCTTTTGTTTTTTTTATGTTTATGGAATTTTAATAAATGTAGTAATAATAATAATACTTATTATTATTTTTATTATTACTATTACTATTATAATTATACAGGATGTAAATAGTGGCAACAGTCAGAGTTGCACATTATATAATATAGGGAGCAGGAGCGGACTGACAACTCATGGGGCCCCCGGGCAATAGAGGATCATGGGGCCCCTGTGTCCTTGCCCAAACTCAAAAAAGCCTATGAAAAATGTACCAGGGGCATCTTATGGGGCCCCCTACTGACCCCGGGCCCTCGGGCAGTGCCCTAGTTTCCAAATGGTCAGTCCGCCCCTGGGTCTAGGGATACACACAGCCTGGCTCAGGAGCTCGCAAGCACGGGTGCCCCCTTAGCACGAGGCTTGCTAAGGAGGCACTCGAAGGAGGGAGGAGTGCACAGTGCCAGCGGGGGACTGCCAAATAGAAGGTAAGGGACCGCCCTGTGCGATACCATTGCACACAGCAGGTAAGTATGACGTTTATTATTTTAACACAAACATGATCTTTTAATATCTTTTAATATCATCAAAATCCATCAAAAGCACATTGGAACGGGGTGGACTGACAACTCATGGGGCCCCCGGGCAATAGGGGATCATGGGGATCATGGGTCCTTGCCCAAACTCAAAAAAAGCCTATGAAAAAGCTACCAGGGGCATCTCTTGGGGCCCTCTACTGACCCCGGGACCTCGGGCAGTGCCTGAGTTTCTAAATGGTCAGTCCGCCCCTGATAGGGAGACAGTACAGTTTAAATGCAATTAATTAGAGCAGTCTTTCTAAACCCCTTAAGACCCGTACACACGATGAGATTATCGGACAAACAATCGCTCGTTTTTCTTCGCCTGCTGGTCTCACATCGACAGCGAAAAGGTTACTAAAGATACGAAATTCTCCTATGAAAGAAAAGAATTTTGAAAGTGATGTCATGTATTGCGTTGTATTTGTATTGTATTTTCAGACGACTACTGTACTGATTAAACGAAAATCGTACGATCTGATATCGTATGAGAGAAATGTTTGCGCTTGTCCCTTCGGATATTGTCGTACGAATTCTCTTGATCGGCTCTCGAAAGCTGTGTACTAACGATCCGATTATCGGACGATCGGTCCTTGTATGAAAATATTTGTACAATATTGTGTACGGGTCATTAGAGACAGAGGAACCTCTAAGATAACTTTCAAGTCTCAGGGAACCCCTGCTAAAAATGACTTTATCTACAACTCATGATACCTGGGGTGGACTGACAACTCATGGGACCCCTGGGCAATAGGGGATCATGGGGCCCCTGTGTCCTTGCCCAAACTCAAAAAAGCCTATGAAAAAGGTACCAGGGGCATCTCATGGGGCCCCCTACTGACCCCGGGCGTTTGAGCAGTGCCCGAGTTTCCAAACGGTCAGTCCGCCCCTACATGATACATCAATGTGATGATCAGTGGGGAGATTGCTCCTTACATTTGTGGTCATTGGGAAGAGTTACCCCCTTACAGATAGCTGAAAAGATCAATGGTGTCAGTGGGAACTTATCTGAGAGGCAGAAATTGCTCATTGCTCAAGGAACCCCTAGCAATTTCTGGCGGAACCCTGGCTGAGAAACCCTGAATTAAAGGGTTAATTAATTTTTTAATTGTTCATTTATATTACAAACTTTTTTAATATTATTATTTACTTTGGTTGTAAATTGGAGGGGTACCCCTAGCTGGGCGAACAATCATTTTTTGTGTAAATGTATGTTTGAGAGTTTTTTTGCCTTGTAGACAACAACTATCCAGACCCCCTGTGGAAATTAATAAATAATTTTGAATCTTCTACACGGACCTGATTCAGGAGACCACAGCGCTTTGCTTGTTTTATCCAAAGCAGGTCTCGCCATAATTCTCCTTGCATTTCTCATGTACTCTTTTGAAGGAACATTAAAAAATTCAGTACAAGATGTTTCAATAATATAATTATTAATTACGTAAATTATTATTTTTTTAATTTTTTATTTTGATTTAGAGCAACTTTTTAAAAATATTTTTTATATATTTTTTAATATTTCCTTTGAGTGGTTGTATTAGAGGAATAACTCTAGCTGGGCAAACCATATTTTTTGTATTAATCTGTTTTGTGCGACTTTTGAACTTGGCGGCGAGACTCATTCACCTCACTAACCACTCCACATCTGCAACCCCCCTCTGCCAATCCCTTCACTGGCTCCCGATTGCCCAACACATCAAATTCAAACTACTAACCCTGACCTACAAAGCCATTCACAATACTGCCCCAACCTACTTAACCGACCTGATACCCAAATACTACCCTACCCGTGCCCTTCGCTCCTCTCAGGACCTCCTACTCTCTAGCTCCCTGGTCTCCTCCTCTCAAGCCCGACTGCAAGACTTCTCCAGGACCTCCCCCATCGTCTGGAATTCCCTACCCCAATCCATCAGACTGTCACCCACCCTCACCACCTTCAGGTGCACCCTGAAGACCCACCTCTTCAGGGAGGCCTACCCCTCCCTCACCTAACATCTGACCTCCACTCCTCCCACCTCATCCCTCACAGCCACTTCCTCCTGTACCACTTCCCCTCCCTCCTAGATTGTAAGCTCGAAAGAGCAGGGCCCTCGAACCCCTCGTGTATCGCACTGTCTCTGTCTTGTCTCATGTCTTGTCCCCCTGCCTTTGTTCAGCGCTGAGCAAACCCTTTGGCGCTATATAAATACTGTATAATAATAATAATAATAATAATTTTGCTACCCCATGTAATGATGATATTATTAAAGATTATTTTATTATTTATTTGTAATGATTAATTTCGTTATTTTATTAATAATATTACAAATAAAAAGCTATACATACCCGCTGTGGAATTTTATAAAAAATTTTGAATCTTCTACACGGACCTGATTCAGGAGACCACAGCGCTTTGCTTGTTGTATCCAAAGCAGGTCTCGCCATAATTCTCCTTGCATTTCTCATGTACTCTTTTGAAGGAAAATTAAAAAATTCAGTGCAAGATGTTTCAATAATGTAATTATTAATTACGTAAATTATTATTTTTGTAATCTTTTTATTTTGATTTAGAGCAACTTTTTAAAAATATTTTTTATATATTTTTTAATATTTCTTTTGTGTGGTTGTATTAGAGGAATAACTCTAGGTGGGCAAACCATATTTTTTTTGTATTAATCTATTTTGTGCGCGTTTTGCTGCCCCATGTAATGACGATATTATTAAAGATTATTTCATTATTTGTAATGATTAATTTCATTATTTGATTAATATTATTAAAAATAAAAAGCTATACAGACTGTGGAATTTAAGAAATAATTCTGAACCTTCTACACGAACCTGATTCAGGAGACCACACTGCTTTGCTTGTTGTATCCAAAGCAGGTCTCGCCATGACTCTCCTTGCATTTCTCATGTACTCTTTTGAAGGAAAATTAAAAAATTCACTACAAGATGTTTCAATAATATAATTATTAATTACGCAAATTATTATTTTTGTAATTTTTTATTTTGATTTAGAGCAACTTTTTAAAAATATTTTTTATATATTTTTTAATATTTCTTTTGTGTGGTTGTATTAGAGGAATAACTCTAGGTGGGCAAACCATATTTTTTTGTATTAATCTATTTTGTGCGCGTTTTGCTGCCCCATGTAATGACGATATTATTAAAGATTATTTCATTATTTATTTGTAATGATTAATTTCATTATTTGATTAATAATATTATTAAAAATAAAAAGCTATACAGACTGTGGAATATAATAAATAATTCTGAACCTTCTTCACGGACCTGATTCAGGAGACAAAGCTTTGCTTGTTGTATCCAAAGCAGGTCTCGCCATAATTCTCCTTGCATTTCTCATGTACTCTTTTGAAGGCAAATTAAAAAATTCAGTACAAGATGATTCAATAATGTAATTATTAATTGCGTAAATTATTATTTTTGTAATTTTTTATTTTGATTTAGAGCAACTTTTTAAAAATATTTTTTATATATTTTTTAATATTTCCTTTGTGTGGTTGTATTGGAGAAATGAGCTATTCCTCCAATACAACCACAAAAGGAAATATTAAAAATATACAAAAAAATTTAATAAAAAGTTGCCCTAAATCAAAATTAAAAATTAAAAAAATATATTTTTTATATTTTTTAATATTTCCTTTCTGTAGTTGTATTGGAGGAATAACTCTAGGTGGGCAAGCCATACTTTTTGTATTAATCTATTTTGTGCAAGTTTTGTTGCCCCATGTAATGACGATATTATTTAAGATTTTTTCATTATTTAATTGTAATTATTATTTAATTATTTGATTAATAATATTATTAAAAATAAATAGCTATACAGACCCACTGTGGAATTTAACAAGTAATTTAGAATCTTCTACACGGACCTGATTCAGGAGACCACAGCCCGTAGCTTGTTGTACCCATTGCAGGTCTCACCGTTCTCCTTGCGTTTCTCATGTACTCATCAGACAGAAGTCTCTGGGGTTTTCCTTTCACTCCTCTCCTCCGACACCTTCTCCTCGCTCCTTCCATCTCTCCGCTTTTGAGGAAATCTTTCAAGTCGTCATTCCAGAAGCAGCAGGAAGCATTATGGAACAGTGGGGTTACTGTGGAATATTAATAACAGGAGCCGCAAATGACTCGGCCACTAATATAATCCATCAATGAAGCTTTATCCCGGCTAATGTGAACTACTGTGCGGCCCTCACTTTGGGGATCTCCGAGTGGCCCTCCCAATGCAGTAATGTATACACAGCCATGGATCCAGAGTCAGGCCCTAACATCTCAGTGGCACTTCCAGGGTCCCCTGCCTTCCCTCTGGGCTGTTTGGTTGGGCTGCGGGCCAGGTCGGGCTGGCTGGAGGGGTTATAAATTACAGTACCAGCCCCTGACTTAGACCTGAGGTCCCGGGACAAAAGTTTAAGTGTTCCAAGCAGGCGTACTCCAGGACCGATAGCGATCTTATTTACCAAATAGGAATCCAGCAAGTAATGGATGATTATTAAATGAAAACAAAAACTGAACCCGAGGAGCTTTCCTCTGTGTGGGGTATGACCCCCCCCCCCCCTTTTCCTTTACAGTTGAAGAACTCCGAGCAAAATGCAAAAGCCCAAGTACATACAAAAAAGAAAAGCTATAATTCATCCCCCCCCCTGTCTGCTCTTCTTCAAGGTGTTGTTCGGGAATCAGCTCTATTCAGTCCCTGTTGGCCTAGGAAGATTATGATATTTTTTGGGTCAGTTTTAATATATATATATAATTTTTGTATTTATTTATTATATATGTATATATACACACTGCTGAAAAAAATTAAAGGAACACTTTTTAATCAGAGTCTAGCATGCAAACTCCTGGGATATTGATCTGGTCAGTTAAGTAGCAGAGGGGGTTGTTAATCAGTTTCAGCTGTTTTGGTGTTAATGAAATTAACAACAGGTGCAACAATGAGACGACCCCCAAAACAGGAATGGTTTTACAGGTGGAGGCCTCTGGCATTTTTTTCCCTGCTCATCTTTTCTGTTTTTTTCACTAGTTTTGCATTTGGCTAGGGTCAGTGTCACTACTGATAGCATGAGGCCATACCTGGACCCTACAGAGGTTGCACAGGCAGTCCAACTCCTCCAGGATGGCACATCAATACGTGCCATTGCCAGAAGGTTTGTTGTGTCTCCCAGCACAGTCTCAAGAGCATGGAGGAGATTCCAGGAGACAGGCAGTTACTCTAGGAGAGCTGGACAGGGCCATAGAAGGTCCTTAACCCATCAGCAGGACCGGTATCTGCTCCTTTGTGCAAGGAGGAACAGGATGAGCACTGCCAGAGCTCTACAAAATGACCACCAGCAGGCCACTGGTGTGAATGTCTCTGACTAATCAGAAACAGACTTCAAGAGGGTGGCCTGAGGGCCCAACGTCCTCTAATGGGCCCTGTGCTCACTGCCCAGCGCCATAGAGCTTGATTGGCATTTGCCATTGAACACCAGAATTGGCAGGTCCACCACTGGCGCCCTTTGCTTTTCACAGAGGAGAGCAGGTTCACCCTCAGCACATGTGACAGACGTGAAAGGGTCTGGAGAAGCCGTGGAGAATGTTCTGCTTCCTGTAACATTGTTCAGCATGACCGTTTTAGTGGTGGGTCAATGATGGTCTGGGGAGGGATATCCATGGAGGGACACACAGACCTCTACAGGCTACAGACCAGGGGATGGAAACTTTTGATCGGGGCTGTTTGGGTGATTTCTGTTATCATTAAGATTTAAAAAGGAGCCAAACAACTATGTGATAATAAATGGCTTCATATGATCACTATCCTTAAATAAAAGACAGTTGTTTTTTTTGGGGGGGGGCACAATCAGTCATATTTTTAATATCAGTTCCAGAATTTCATGATTTCTCCCAGGGTATGCAAACTTTTGAGCACAACTGTATGTATGCAATCTTTGTATTACAAAAAAATGTAATAAAGAATCCTTAAAGCACAATGGGTTAACTTAAAAGAAACATTTAATATAGGATTCCCAAAGCACAATGGGTTTAGCTTATAGTTTAACCCTTTGAGGACCAAGGGACGTATTTGTCCCATGTTTTTAATTGCGTGTATCATCTGATTAAGAACTTAAAACTCTTTTTTTTTTTTGGTTTGAATCAAAATATTAGTTCTTATCAACAAACAACAAATGGATCTAGCTTTTTGCCAATTATTTCATGAAATGGCTTAGTTACAGCAACTGAAGTGTACGAACTTTAAAAACAAAAAAATTGATTCTTTTAGCGTTCCAAAACCTTATGGTCCTCAAAGGGTTAAGCTCACCTTTCAGGAAGATTTTCCGAAAATCCTCTATTCAATTCTAGGCAAAAGTACATACAAAAAGGAATACCTAAATCTTATTCCCCTGTGTCTGCTCTTCTCCGAGGTGTTGTTTAAAAATCAGCCCCTTTCAGCAGATTCCCTGTTGGCATAGGAGGAATAGAAATGTTCTTTGAGTCAGTTTTATTTTATATATATGTATACAATCTTTTTCTACAAACATTTAATCCTGTCACTTGACAAAACTCTGGCTCGGCCACATCTTGAGTATACCATCCAGTTCTGATCACCAGTCCTCAGGAAGGATGTGCTGGAACTGGAGAGAGTCCAGAGAAGGGCAACAAAGCCAATATGGGGACTGGAGGACCTCGGTTACGAGGAATGATTAGCAATGTTAAAAGTGTATTCTCCCTGGAGAAGAGACGCTTGAGAGGAGGTTTGATAGCAATATACAAATATCTTAATGGTGATTCTAGCATAGGAAGTAAACTATTCAGTCTTAAGGAGAGTAAAAAGACATGGGGACACTCAATGAAATTGGAGGAGAAGCAGACTTAACTGCATAGGGAGTTCTTGTTAGAGCGGTAAGGATCTGGAACTCCCTTCCACAATCGGTGGTGTCAGCAGGAAGTATTGATACTTAAAAAAAAAAACTCTCAGATGGGCATCTTTGTGAACACAGTATACAGGGATATGAGAAATGGTTTTTCAAACATACACACACCCACACAAGTTGGACTGGATGGACTGGTCTCTTTATTCAACCTTACCAACTATGTAATATAGGATTCTCAAAGCACAATGGGTTAATGTCAAGGTCCTACCTTTTCCCTGAGGTTATGTTACTCCATGTGCTGGCGTCCATCTTGGATTTCTGCTGTGCATGGTGGGAATCCATTATGCCTTCAGGTATCTGAGGCCCGTCCCCCAGAGGGGTGTGGCTGATGACATATAAGCCTGTGGTCCGCACATGCTCTTTGCACTTGTGTCTTGTGTCTTTGTGTTGCTATTACTCTGTTCTGACTCTCGTGACTCTCCTGGAATCTGACTCGGCTTGTGACTCGACTATTCTTTGTGTTCTCCTTTGATCTGACCCTCTGTTGCTCGTGACCTGTGATTCTCGTCTGCTGTCCTGTACCATTTTGTCCCGTTGTTGTCGACCCGGCCTGCCTGACTACTCTATTGTCTTTTCCACCAGCTACACGCCGTTGGCGGCGGCCATTACCGCAACTGAGGTGTCTCGGGGGCCGCGACCTGGTTCCTGGCTGCGTCAAGTCCATCCCCACCATCAGGGGCCCTGGTGAAGGGCAGCCTGGGACTTAGACGCCGCGCCCTGAGGGACTTCGGTCTGTGGGTGATAGTTGTCGTCAGCCAGTGCGTTACATTGTTAGGCCTGCCTGTCCGTTCCTCAGCTCCTGCCCTGACAGTTAGCTCAAAACAAACATTTAATATAGGATTCCCACGGCACAATATGTTAACTTAACTCTTTGGTGCCTTGAGAGGACACATGTGTGTACCTAAAGAACGATGCCAAGAACGCGCACCACCGGCACAGTTACTGGCGGCAAACAGAAAGCTCCGGATCTCTGCTTGTGATCAGAAGCTTTTCGATCATGATCAGAAACCCCGCCCTGCCTCTTACCATCTGCAACCCCTAAAGGGCCAGGAGGCACCAGCACCAAGGGGCCAAAGTGTAGGCTCGTCTTTCAGGAAGATTTTTTTTAAAAAAACCTCTATGCAAGGCAAAAGTACATTGAAAAAAAGGCTCTCTCTGGGGTGTTGTTTGAAAACCACACACACACACTATATATATATATATATATATATAAAATCCCAGGACTTACATTACTACAAGCATGAATCCTATTTTTGCGAGCTGTTTACCTTTTAACCATTAAAGTGTTTTTGGTCTGCTACACTTAGAAGCGCTGTCCCCTTGTGTTCTTGTGTCTACAGCGTCCCTTCAGGCTTGTCTGGAACCAGCTGCTCTATAGTGTTGGCATGATATTTGGACTTTTAGCCTTTGGACATAACCTTATGTGATATATAGGACTCTGTCAGTTGTACGCCAAATATTCCACACTTGCCAGCATATAGATCTCCCTGTTTAAGCTACAGAGCCAAGCAAGAGGTCTCACTTCTCCTGTTGCAATTCAAAATACCAAAATTCATCCCATAAGGAAGAAGAGGACTCCTCATCAAGTGGGAAGACCTTGAATGTCACATGTGAAGTTTTTTGCAGCAGTGTCCCTTACAAATTCAATAAAAGAATGGATTACTCAGTCTACCAGCATCCGCCAAAAACAGAAGGTTGGGGTGGAGTTTTGCCTTTAAATCAGTTAAATACATCCCAGGTCTGGAAAGTGTTACAGAAAGTAGCCATAGAGCGGAAAAGCCGGTCCTCTGCCATCATGCCACAGAAAAGGACCCTGTGTGGAAGCAGTGGGCTCTCTGCAGAGGTCTGACACTCCCCTGCTCAATCACAGCTAGAGCTCGCCAGAGCTTTTCTGATTGGTCTGACTAAGCAAGGGGACTGTACAAACCATGCTAACAAGAATTTGAGGGGGGAAAAAAATCACATTCTACTTCAGCTATATTTTCCAGTCCTCTCCAGTCTCTGAGAAGTCTGGAAGGTACATAGATGACTAATCTGGTAGGTACATAGAAGACTAATCTGGTAGGTACATCGATGACTAACCAGGTAGGTACATAGATGACTAATCAGGTAGCTACATAGAAGACTAATCTGGTAGGTACATAAATAACTAATCTGGTAGGTACATAGATGACTAACCTGGTAGGTACATAGATGACTAACCAATGGTCATTCCTGGGTGTCTTCCACTGGCAGGTTCCCAATCTGCTCTCACCACGCTTAGTCTGCAGCCGTTATAAACTCACCACAAAACGGAAGTCATTCGGTCAGGCACGCTGTGATTTTTAGTAAAGGCGCAGACCACAGTATCCGTCTATTCTGACATATACGCTACCACATTGTGATGTATAGGCGTCTATTGACCTACTGAACATCAGATTCGTCACCATATAACCCTCTCCCATTGCTGGCGGAGGACCTGCTGCTCTACTTGGCTTAGAGGGACATTATTATCCTAACATTTCTTATTTTAACCCTTTCACACCACCTCCTGAAAGCCCTGTAGGTGGGCTTTAATGCCGGGAGGAGGAGTGGCTTCCTTGTGCGGTGATAGCCGTGATTGGCTCTCACAATGGTCACATGAAAGGGAGCCCATCCTACTGCTTCCCTATCAGAAGCCTTGACCAAGAACTGTTGGAGACAGCTTGGTCCATGTGCTGGGAGCGTGCAGTGAGCGCGCTCTCAGCACATAACCTCAGACCATAACTGGGCATTAGGACCCACTTTTCCTTCCACCCCAATGCAGAAATAAATCTCTACATGCCAAATATTTTATAGTTCTTATCTCTGGTGGCTGTGGCACAGACACACACTGGGGGGTCTTTGGCTGCCTTGAGTGATGTTGGGCTTCCAGTGAGGTCATAGGCGTGTGCACAGGGTGTGCTGGGGGTGCATGGGCACACCCTAATCACCCATAGTTGCCAACTGTCCTGGTTAACATGCACATTATCGGGATGAATCTCCTCCTTCGACCACCTCCCCAGGCAGTTTCAGCTGCTCACGTGGAGGACTGCAGGAATATCCACAAGGCAGAACCTGCCTCCTCCTTGCTTTCTTCCAGTACTGCAGTTAAGTTTGAATGGGAGGGAAGGGGATAGGGATGCGCCTGGCCTCGGATATGGCACCCAACCCGTCTTCTTCTGGTGGTGTGTCACATATGAGCCCTCAGAGCGAGTGCATGCAGACTCTATATATTGTATATACACACACATTATTATTATTATTAATATTATTTCAGGTACTTATATTGTCAATTTACGCAGCACTTTACGTATATATTGTACATTCACATCAGTCCCTAACCCTCAAGGGGCGTACAATCTAAGGTCCCTAATTCACATTCATACATACACATACTAGGGCCAATTTGGACAGGAGCCAATTAACCTACCAGCATGTCTTTGGAGTGTGGGAGGAAACCAGAGTACCCGGAGGAAACCCACGCAGGCACAGGGAGAACATGCAAACTCCAGGCAGATGGTGCCATGGCTGGGATGAGAACCAATGACCCTAGTACTGCCAGGCATGTGTTTGAGCTTTGCCTAACGCAATAGGCTGTGTACACCTATGGGTGTTTGATCCTTTGAGGATGGGGCTATCACCAGAGCATGCCCAGTCTCCAATCTCCACATATGCATTGCTATATACTGTATGTGTGCCAGGCTGCATAGTTTAGAGTTATAGACCGTACTTTGCAGAGGTGCCCCGATGCTGCAGTCTGGCTTTACATCCATTGGAATACGTGTAAAAGAAAAATCTGTTTTTAAAGAGGAACGGAAGTTGTGCCCTAAAAGACAGGCAGAGGATAAAGGACTAGTCACTAGTATTGCCTGTGGTGGACGAGGTGCACAATGCAGGGCAGCCACTCAGCACAGGACCCAGCACCCCTGGGAGATGACTGGAGTAGTGGTGTCTATACAGTGATCTCCAGCCTCCAGGGGCATCATCTAGATATGGTATATGCAGTACATAGTTACATTGATCCATGGTGGACCAATGTAACTATGTATAAAACATCCATACCTGGAATGATTTTGCAAAGCAACATGGAGGTAGTTCTGCTCTGTGCCATGACATGTGATCCAGCCAATATAGGAACATGGAGGTAGTTCTGCTCTGTGCCAAGACATGTGATCCTGCTAATACGGGAACATGGAGGTAGTTCTGCTCTGTGCCATGTCATGTGATCCTGCCAATAGGAGAACATGGAGGTAGTTCTGCTTCATGCCATGTCATGTGATCCGGCCAATACGGGAACATGGAGGTAGTTCTGCTCTGTGCCATGACATGTGATCCTGCCAATACAGTAACATGGAGGTAGTTCTGCTCTGTGCCAAGACATGTGATCCGGCCAATACGGGAACATGGAGGTAGTTCTGCTCTGTGCCATGACATGTGATCCTGCCAATACAGTAACATGGAGGTAGTTCTGCTCTGTGCCAACACATGTGATCCTGCCGATACAGTAACATGGAGGTAGTTCTGATCTGTGCCAAGACATGTGATCCTGCCAATACGGGAACATAGAGGTAGTTCTGCTCTGTGCCATGTCAGGTGATCTTGCTAATACGGGAACATGGAGGTAGTTCTGCTCTGTGCCAAGACATGTGATCCAGCCAATATAGGAACATGGAGGTAGTTCTGCTCTGTGCCAGGACGTGATCCTGCCAATATGGGAACATGGAGGTAGATCTGCTCTGTGCCATGTCATGTGATCCTGCCAATGCAGGACATGGAGGTAGATCCGCTCAGTGCCATGTCATGTGATCCTGGCAATACGGGAACATGGGGGTAGTTCTGCTCTGTGCCATGTCATGTGATCCGGCCAATACAGGACCATGGAGAAAGTTCTGCTCTGTGCCAAGTAATGTGATCCTGCCAATATGGTAAATTTTAATTAGCTCTTCTCTGTGCCATGTGATCCTGTCAGTACGGGAACATGGGGGTAGTTCTGCTCTTTGCCATGTCATGTGATTGTGCCAATACGGGAACATGGGGTAGTTCTGCTCTGCGCCATGTCATGTGATCCAGGCAATACGGGAACGTGGAGGTAGTTCAGCTCCATGCCATGTCATGTGATCCTGCCAATACGGAAATGTGGAGGTAGTTCTGCTCCATGCCATGTCATGTGATCCTGCCAATACGGGAACATGGGGGTAGTTCTGCTCTTTGCCATGTCATGTGATCCTGCCAATACGGGAACATGGGGGTAGTTCTGCTCTTTGCCATGTCATGTGATCCTGCCAATACGGGAACATGGGGGTAGTTCTGCTCTTTGCCATGTCATGTGATCCTGCCAATATGGGAAAATGTAGGTAGTTCTGCTCTTTGCCATGTCATGTGATCCTGCCATTATGGGAAAATGTAGGTAGTTCTGCTCTGTGTTCCCATCTAGTCAGAATTCCCAGCTCATAACCGGTCAGCTTGATGTGTAATATTAGAAGGGATGACAGTCCCCTGCTGTCAGCCCATCCAGACACGTGTGAGGATGCCTCTGCCTCAATTAACCTATTGTCAGATGAAACGCAGAGGAATGCTCGGAACCTGGCGAAAGCAGCCGCTAGTTCACACTACAAAGCACCTGATCAAGGAGCTTCAAGAATGTCTTCACTCTGCGCATCCCGGGTGAAGATGGATTGCCAATATAAAAGCTGTATTCTGCCCCCAAAATCTGCAGCAACGCATCTGTCACTAAAGCCGCTTCTTCATATGCAGCCTTTGCTTTAATAGATCAAGGCCCCGGCTAATCCGCCCAGGCATCCTCTTTTATATGGGAACCAGAAAATAACAACACAGGCCTCTAATCGCCTAATCCTGCCGCTATCACACAGGATCTTCTTTGATACGGTCTCTGTCTCTGATGCTCGGGGGTCATGACAAGCTCCCTGCCAGTCGCTGCCCATTGCCAGCCAATGCTGTGCCATGGGTAAGCCTAGCGCAAAGGATAAATCTAACCCTCTCACTGCCACCACGACTGATCCACCGCGTTCGAAATTATTCTAAAGATGAATGAAAACAGGAGTTACATGGAAGATGTTCCAAAAATCAGCATGATTACATCAGTATTAAAAAGTTTTAAAAAAAGAAAAAAATCAAACTAAACCAAAAAAAGAACAAAAAAAATCCCAAACCCGAAGATGCTCCAGAAGAAGGTAAAAAAAGACCCTAATTTTATCATTCAAGAGCCGAGCAGTTGGGCGATGAGCAAAGAAAGGGTTAGATCTGGTTGAGATAGGAAAAAGGAGGTCTCCAACCAGGGGTGTATTTACCACAAGGCAAAGAAGGCATTTGCCTAGGGCGGCATTTTTCAGGGGGCAGCGGCATCTTTCAGGGGGGCAGAGGCATTTGTCAGGGCAACCAGGGGCGTATTTACCACAAGGCAAACAAGGCATTTGCCTAGGGTGGCATTTTTCAGGGGGGCAGCAGCATCTTTCAGGGGGGCAGCGGCATTTTTCAGGGGGGCAGCGCCGCCCCCGAAAGAAGGGATGGAAGAAGGGACAGGCAGCATGGGGACCAGGTGGGATCTGAGAGAGGCTGCGGGATGCTTGATGGGGTATGCAGAGCCTGATTCTTGTTCCCAGAGATGTCCGGAGCTGTGAAGGTGAGTGTCTTCTCTCGCAGGGTTGGGGGTCGTTGCCAGAGTATAGGGGGCGATAGTAGTAGAAGGCTCTCTCAGGTGGGGGTGTTGTTGGTCAATGTCAGGTTCTCTTCGTGGGGGAGAGGGGTGCTGGTCAGTGTCAGGGCCTCTCCGTGGGGGGGGGGGGAACCAATTTTTGTGTTGTCTAGGGCAACCTAAACACACCACTGTCTCCAACATAGGGGGGCTACTTTGTGGTGGTAAAAAAAACCCTAATAAAAAGGGAGTGGCAGGGAGTTGTTGCAATTTCTGATCTCTAAAAGGCGATCAAATAACTTTCTGGATCTAAAATATTATTTCTTACAACAATTAGAAGCCGTTTATATTTTGTGCGCTTGGAAACATATATATATATGCGCACAAATAAATAAAAAAAATTGACATTCGCGCCCCTTTGCTATGCAGTTTATTATTAGGGATGAATTAAAATAAGATTTTTTCCCCAAAATTATTGCAGATTCAGGAGACTTCCCTGCCCTAAAATGCATTGGGGTTGATAGAAAAAGCAAAGGCAAAATGTTTTGTGGTGGTTTTCAAGAGTGCAATGGGCTTTAAAAGGCTCCTGGGGATTACAGAAGCTCTTTTTAATTATCCTGGACCTCTTCTTGTGCCAAAAAAATGGCTTTTTTTACATAAAGATCAGACAACAATAAAATAGCAATACAACAACAACAAAAAAAACTTTAAAGGCATATTACTGTACAGGGACATGATTAAAAAAAAAAATTGTAAATGCATTGAAAACCAATTAATCCGTTCGGGGCGGACTGACAACTCATGGGGCCCCCGGGCAATAGGGGATCATGGGTCCCCTGTGTCCTTGCCCAAACTAAAAAAAGCCTATGAAAAAGGTACCAGGGGCATCTCATGGGGCCCCCTACTGACCCCGGGCACTTGGGCAGTGCCCGAGTGCTCGAATGGTCAGTCTACCCCTGTATAGACACCACTACTCCCAGTGTTCTCCACTAGATTCCATGTCCTGCCTGAGTTTCCAAATTATCAGTCCGCCCCTGAATCCATTCATATTGCGAAAAAAAATCGTAAACCGAAAATTACGCTAACCGAGGCGTTTGTAAACCGAGGTACGCCTTTATAAAAAGATCCCTAGCACCCCCCCCCAAAAAAAACCTTAAATCCCCCAAAAACTCCACCCAGAGTTAATGTTTTGTTCCTAGCGCCATCTTCCCTGGTCAGCTAGGTTGAGTTATTATAATCCTGCTCACCCACCCAGTGAATTCAGCGCTGTACTGCGGTCATCTGCTAAAAAAACTTTGCACTCAAAGTCTCATGCCGCCATCTTCTTTGTGATGTCATCAGGAGGCCAACTGTCTCTTCCGGGTCCTAGCAGAAGTCATCCTGATGACACTACACTGCAGATGCGTAGGGTGTCCAACAAAAACCAAAGCCTTCTGGGATGCATGACATAGGTATCCCAGGGGAAATTGGGCTGGGGGAGGGGAATCATTGGTGATAAAGGAGAAAGAATGTGGCACATTCCATGAAAAAGAGCATCATCCACCCTAAATTTTTTTTTTTGCAGTTTGCTGAAAGGGGGTTCGGAGGAATACAATAATATAAAGATGTAAAATAAGTGAAAATCCACTTTAAGCTTTGAGAAAAGTAATGGGGGGTTAGCACCCCTAGCCTACAGAGGAGAAAGGAGGAAAAAAATGAGTATCACCCACCCCCCAAATTTTTTTGTAGGTTTGTTGGAAGGGGGAGGAGGAGAACAATTACATAACCATGTAAAAGTGAGTGAAGGTCCGCTGAAAGTTTTGGATAGAGTAATGAATTAGACCAGTCTATATTGCCAAAAGTATTGAGCCCGCCCTCCAAATCATGTGATTCAGGGGTTCCAATCCCCTCCATGGACACAGGTGTATACAATCAATCCCCTAGACATGCAGACTGCTTCTACAAACATTGGGGAAAGAATGGGTCGCTCTCAGGAGCTCAGTGACTCCAAGCATGGTCCCATGATAGGTGGCCACCTGTGCAATAAGTCCATCCGTGACATTTCCTGGCTACTAAATATTCCACGCTCAACTGTTAGTGGGATTATAACAAAGTGGAAACAACTGGGAACAACAGCCACTCAGCCACCAAGTGGTAGGACACGTAACATGACAGAGCGGGGTCAGCGCATTTTGAAGAGCACAGAGCGCAGAAGTCGCCAACTGTCTGCAGAGTCAATAGCTAAAGACCTCCAAACTTGGTGTGGTCTTCAGATGAGCCCAACAGTGCGTAGAGAGCTTCATGGAATGGGTTTCTATGGCCGAGCAGCTGCATCCAAGCCTTACATCACCAAGTGCAATGCAAAGCGTTGGATGACGTGGTGTAAAGCACGCCACCACTGGACTCTAGAGCAGTGGAAATGTGTTCTCTGGAGTGACCAATCACGCTTCTCTGTCTGGCAATCCACTGGACATGTATGGGTTTGGCAGTTGCCAGGAGAATGGTACTTGTCTGACTGCATTGTGCCAAGTGTAAAGTTTGGTGCAGGGGGGATTATAGTGTGGGGTTCTTTTTCAGGGGTTGGGCTTGGCCCCCTAGTTCCAGTGAAGGGAACTCTTAAGGCGTCAGCATACCAAGACATTTTGTACAATGTTATGCTCCCAACTTTGTGGGAAGAGTTTGGGGATGGCCCCTTCCTGTTCCAACATGACTGCCCACCAGTGCACAAAGCAAGGTCCATAAAGACATGGAGGAGCCAGTTTGGGGTGGAGGAACTTGACTGTCCTGCACAGAGTCCTGACCTCAACCCCATAGAACACCTTTGGGATGAATTAGAGCGGAGACTGCGAGCCAGGCCTCCTCCCCCGACATCAGTGCCTGACCTGACAAATGTGCTTCTGGAAGAATGGTCCAACCTTCCCATAGACACCCTCCTAAACCTTGTGGACGGCCTTCCCAGAAGAGTTGAAGCTGTTATAGCTGCAAAGGGCGGGGCCAACTCAATATTGAACCCTGCCGACTAAGACTGGGGGGCCATTAAAGTTCATGTGCGGGGAAAGGGCGGGGCCAACTCAATATTGAACCCTATGGACTAAGACTGGGGGGCCATTAAAGTTCATGTGCGGGGAAAGGGCGGGGCCAACTCAATATTGAACCCTATGGACTAAGACTGGGATACATTGATAGTGTATCTATCAATTTTCTCATGACCGTCCCCCAAACAGAAGGTGAGGGCACATTTTCTAATGGGCATACCTGGGGTTCAACTTACTACCTGTTGTGTCTCCAGGACAGGAAGTAAAAGGAAATTTCCCTAACAAGATCAAAATAGGTAAAAATCAAAGCTCAAGAGGGGTTTTCAGCATTCCCCATTTATTAAAAAAACCAACAAAACATTTCATCTTCAGATACACACAAAGCCTTTCTTTATAAATAATTCGTTTATTAAAAATTCAAGCGTCACAGATCTTCCAAGAATTTTTTTTGGCATGAATAGTTCATCTTTTTGCCTTTTCCATTTCCAGTGCATTCTACTTGGGACTCGTTGCCAAAAACTGTTTATATAAGATAAGATTTAACAATTGCCTTACATAACTGTCAAACCGGAGCCCCCAACGTAGCAAGATCATTTCTATGACCATACGTAGGAGCTCAGCAACAGGGAAGATCATTGGTATTAATTTGGGGTAACAAAAGTACGCAAGCACAAAGCTGATTTACAAGAGACATTGGATAAGCCACTGCAAATCTCCTTTCCACAGTCTATTAAGACCCCACAATGGGCCCCTGTTTAAGTCTAGAGGTTCATTAGCTGCCACCCTATGACAAGTCCAGCAGAGTACCAGGTGCCATAGTAAATAGACTCCAGATAGAATAGCTAAGCGCTGGATTACAGACAGATCATAGGAGCTCAGCAACAGAAGGGCAGCAGCGAGCTGAGAGATTCATCATTTCAGCACCGATATGATACTAAATTATTGCAACAATCAGGGGCGGACTGACAACTCATGGGGCTCCCGGGCAATAGGGGATCATGGGGCCCGTGTCCTTGCCAACACTCAAAAAAGCCTATAAAAAAGGTACCAGGGGCATTTCATGGGGCCCCCTACTGACCCCGGGCCCTCGGGCAGTGCCCGAGTGCTCGAATGGTCAGTCCGCCCCTGGCAACAATATAAGCAGAGCAGTGGTGTCCCTAGGCAGGTGTGGGGGGTGACACCTACCGCACGGGGTGACACCGGACCTGCTCTACATGAAAAGGTAAGTTGTAAAGCAAGCTGACGATCCCTGCAGGATGGATCGGATCTGCGGATTGAGCATAATGGATCGGAGTCCGATCCATTATGCTTCCCTAATCCTCAGATCCCATCTATCCTGCAGGGATCGTCAGCTTGCTTTACAACTTACCTTTTCGTGTAGAGCAGGTCCGGTGTCACCCCATATAGATTGCATGCTGACGAACCCCGCAGAATGGATCGGATCTGTGGATTGAGCAGAATGGATCGGATCTGCGGATTGAGCATAATGGATTGGAGTGCGATCCATTATCCTTCCCTAATCCTCAGATTCGATCCATCCTGCGGGGATCGTCAGCTTGCTTTACAACTTACCTTTTTGTGGAGCGGGTCCGGTGTCAACCCGTATAGGTTGCATGCTGACGATCCCTGCAGAATGGATCGGATGTGCGGATTGAGCATAATGGATCGGAGTCCGATCCATTATGCTTACCTAATACTCAGAACCGATCCATACTGCGGGGATCGTCGGCTTGCTTTACAACTTACCTTTTCGTGCAGCGGGTCCGGTGTCACCCCGTATAGGTTGTATGCAGACGATCCCCGCAGAATGGATCGGATCTGTGGATTGAGCAGAATGGATGGGATCTGTGGATTGAGCAGAATGGATGGGATCTGCGGATTGAGCAGAATGGATGGGATCTGCGGATTGAGCAGAATGAATCAGAGTCCGATCCATATGCTTCCCTAATCCTCAGATCCGATCCATTATCCTCCCCAATTCACAGATCCGATCCATCCTGCGGGGACCGTCGGCTTGACTTACAACTTACCTGTTCGTGGTGCGGGTCCGGTGTCACCTCGTATAGGTTGCATGGCGATGATCCCCGCAAGATGGATCGGAACTGCGGATTGAGCATAATGGATTGGAGTCCGATGCATTATCCTCCCCAATCCACAGATCCAATCCATCCTGCGGGGATTGTCAGCATGCAACCTATATGAGGTGACACCGGACCCGCTCCACGAAAAGGTAAGTTACAACTTACAAAGCAAGCCGATGATGGCCGCAGGATGGATCGGATCTGCGGATTGGTAAGCATAATGGATCGGACTCTGATCCATTATGCTCAATCCGCAGATCCGATCCATTCTGCGGTGATCGTCGGAGGGGGTGTCACAAAGTGTTATCGCACCGGGTGACACCAACCCTAGGGATGCCCCTGAAGCAGAGGGCACACAAGACCCAGCAAAGACACAACACTAGCATTCTCTTCACTGCCAATGCATTTGTATCTTCTTGTATGTGTTTATTGTAAATCATGAAAATGCTTCTTTCTACATACATGTGAATGATGAATCATTACACGCATGCCAAAAAGAAAACTTCAGATGAACGAATAGCCTGCAAAACTGACCAGATTTGTTGGGGATTGTCTGTGTTTCCATTTTCTGTTTCAGCCACTAGAGGGCTCTGCTGCTCAAGGTCTAAAAGGTACTCCGCCTAATAATTAGAAAGTTGTAACAAATGAAATCCTCTCTCTTGTTCGGGGCTTTTTTTCAGCGGAAACGCAGGGGAGCGCATCTCCAGCACTGAATATATGTAATATGATGGGTACTGGGGTGTGCTGGAGGGTCCATTCATGCTGGCTGCTGGGGGATCTATTGTTGCTGGGGGATATATTGCTGCTGGTGGGGGACTATTGTTGCTATGGGGGTCTTATCTTGCTAGTGGTCATTTGTTGCTGGGAGGGATCTACTGTTGAGGGAGGGGTCTAATGTTGCTGGAGGTTTTCCTGATGCTGGCTGCTGGTAGATCTATTGTTGCTGGGGATCTATTGTTGCTGGCTACAGGTGTCAAAATTTTGTGTGGCCACCATTATTTTCCAGCACTGCCTTAACCCTCTTGGGCATGGAGTTCACCAGACCTTCACAGGTTGCCACTGAAGTCCTCTTCCACTACTCCGTGACGAAATCACAGAGCTGGTGGATGTTAGAAACCTTGTGCTCCTCCACCTTCTGAATGCAGGGTCCTGGGAAACCGAATATAGTGAATGCAGGGTCTGGGGAGATCAGATATAGTGAATATGGGGTTCGGGAAGACTGAATATAGTGAATGCAGAGTCTGGGGAGACCGGATATAGTGAATGCAGGGTCCAGGGAGACCGGATATAGTGAATTCAGGGTCCGGGGAGATCAGATATAGTGAATGCAGGGTCCGGGGAGACCAGATATAGTGAATGCAGGGTCCGGGGAGACCAGATATAGTGAATGCAGGGTCCGGGGAGACCAGATATAGTGAATGCAGGGTTCGGGGAGACCAGATATAGTGAATGCAGGGTCCGGGGAGACCAGATATCGTGAATGCAGGGTCCGGGGAGACCAGATATAGTGAATGCAGGGTCCGGGGAGACCGAATATAGTGAATGCAGGGTCCGGGGAGACCGAATATAGTGAATGCAGGGTCCGGGGAGACCGGATATAGTGAATGCAGGGTCCAGGGAGACCGGATATAGTGAATGCAGGGTCCGGGGAGACCGGATATAGTGAATGGAGGGTCCGGGGAGACCGGATATAGTGAATGGAGGGTCCGGGGAGACCAGATATAGTGAATGCAGGGTCCGGGGAGACCAGATATAGTGAATGCAGGGTCCCAGAAGACTGGATATAGTGAATGCAGGGTCCGGGGAGATCAGATATCGTGAATGCAGGGTCCGGGGAGACCAGATATAGTGAATGCAGGGTCCGGGGAGACCAGATATAGTGAATGCAGGGTCCGGGGAGACCAGATATAGTGAATGCAGGGTCCTAGGAGACCGGATATAGTGAATGCAGGGTCCAGGGAGACCGGATATAGTGAATGCAGGGTTCGGGGAGATCAGATATCGTGAATGCAGGGTCCGGGGAGAGTGATGTAGTGAATGCAGGGTCCAGGGAGACCGGATATAGTGAATGCAGGGTCCGGGGAGACCGGATATAGTGAATGCAGGGTCCGGGGAGACCGGATATAGGGAAGGCAGGGTCCGGGGAGACCGGATATAGGGAAGGCAGGGTCCGGGGAGAGTGATGTAGTGAATGCAGGGTCCAGGGAGACCGGATATAGTGAATGCAGGGTCCAGAGAGAGTGATGTAGTGAATGCAGGGTCCAGGGAGACCGGATATAGTGAATGCGGGGTCCCGGGAGACCGGATATAGTGAATGCAGGGTCTGGGGTTTAGCAACACTTCTATTTGCTGTGAACACACATTTGAGCTTTCCTGTCCTGGTAACAATAAATAGGGTGACGTCCCCTAACACCCCGGCCGCACCCTATTGTCTGCAATTACAGCGGTCATATCGGTGTGATTCCATCTTGGTTGGAGCCGCACCGATCTCTTGCAAATCGCACCTCCAATCGTAATGACATCCCGACTTTGAAATCGTGCGATTTACAGTGAAGTCACATGAATTCAAAGTCCGATGTGACCGGAGTGTAATGGAGACACAGACAGCAATGCAAAGCTTTTGGTCTTATATAACCTTTAAATCTGACCTTCAGCCCCACCTCCAATCTTGCAGAGCTGTACCGCCTCCTCTCCCGGACTGAAATGGCTTCCTTTGAATTCACTGCACACTGTGAGCTTCTCACCACATGCATTAGAAGCTGCAGCAAGTCAGGTAGATCCCGCCTCATTTCCCGGCTGGAGAATGTCCAACATCATCAGTTTCTTTCCTCCCCAGCCTGACTGTCCCTGGCCCCGCCCCTTTCATCCTTTTGGATTTCTGTGCTTTCAAGGAGGCTCACCCAGCTTGGTGTCCATGCAAATTCAACCTTCCCAGGAACACCCACTCCTCCTCCAGACTGACACCCACCCATCACGGCATTTTGATATTCGCACATCTTCTCCCAAGAGCCAGCCCACTGCTTGCATCAGAGAGGAATACTGATATGGGGTGTTGTGATGTTTTCAGGAAGCTATGTACAGTACCCTCTTGCCCCCCCCCCACCACCACCACCACCAACCATGATCTGCCTGCTTTGCATAGAAAAGCACAGAGACCTAGTAATGACACCACTGGGACTAAAATAAAATGTGTAATAAAAATGACAAGGTTTTAATTGTAAAATGTCATGATGACATATTTCTGAATGTATTTATTGTATGCTTGGAACTATATTGCTATGTGGTGCGCTGCGTCGCAGTATAGGGTGAGATGTACCCCGATTACACGTATCATGTTGTTTTTGATGCTTCTGTAATAAAAGTATCTTTTCAATCAAAAAAAATGTCATGATGAAGGGGGAGGGAGGAACAAGGGGAGGCAAAATATAAGCAGATTAAGCTTCACCTGGAAAGTATTGAAGCCATTTGGGGTTCAAAAAGTTTCATTTCGTAAAGGTTTACCCTGAGTATATTCCTATAAATCGAGAGAGAGGGGGGGGGGAGAAAGAGGAGAGAGAGGGGGGGGGAGAGGAGAGAGAAGGGGGGAGAGATGGGGGGGAGAAAGAGAGAGGGGGGGGCGAGGGGAGAAGGAGAGAGAGGGGGGAGAGGGAGGGGGAGAAAGAGAGGGGGGAAAGAGAGAAAGGAGGGGGGAGAGGGAGAGAGAGAGGGGGAGAGAGGGGGAGAAAGAGAGGAGAGGGGGGGGGGAGAGAGGGGTGGAGGGGAAAGAGAGAGGGAGAAAGAGGGGAGATGGGGGGGAAGAGAGAGAGAGGGGAGAGAGGGGGAGAAAGAGATGGGGTAGAGGGGAGAGATGAGGGGAGAAAGAGAGAGAGGGAAGAGAGAGAGGAGGGGAGATAGAGAGGGAGAGAGCGAGGGGGGAAAGAGAGGAGAGAGGGAGAGGGGGGGAGAAAGAGAGGAGAGAGAGAGGGAGGGAGGAGGGGATATAGAGAGGGAGAGAGAGGGGGGGGGTGAGAGAAAGAGAGGGGGGAGGGAGAGAGAGGGGGGAAGAGGGAGAGGGGTGGTAGAGGGGGGAGAGAGAGGGAGAAAGAGAGGAGAGAGGGGGGAGGGAGAGAGAGAAAGAGAGAGGGGGAGGGAGAGAGAAGGAGGAGAGAAAAAGAGGGAGAGAGAGAGGGGGAGAGATAGATGATAGATAGTAATGATCACTACTCTGCTGACAATTCCTCCTTTTGCGTTTCCTGCATCTCCGGTCTGTGAACAGAGGAACCAACATTTCTTCTGCATATACATGATGTCCTCTCCTCTACCATCAGCTGGGAAATGCAGCACTCCCACTTGGGAATAACTGTCTTGCCAATAAATAGCTGAAGCAGAAGTGCTGGTGTACAGTAAGTTTAGTTTACAAATTCTCCACTAGGGGGCAATCAAATCCACAAAAAGCAAATCACACTTAAAAAGCTAATAAACCCAAAACCAAAAATGAAAGGTATTGCAGCTTACCATCCAGCAGATGTGATGGCTGCATTCACTTTCTTTTTTAGGCTTTCTTTCCTTTACTTTCACATGGTGAACCAGCCAGTAAGTCTGTTGTATTTCAACAGAACAAGTTGCCCTGCGGATGTAGCAGTTAGAGGGTTATTATTACAGGCACTTGTATAGCGCCATCAATTTACGCAGTGCTTTACATATATATTGTATATTGAGGCAAACCATTAAACACTGACCGTGGTGCTTACAATTATCAGCTTTTATTGATTTCTATAAAACCTTTATCCCCAAAAGAAAAAAAAACTGTTGCTGTAAATGTTAATAAATTATTAGTTGGAGTTTGGCTTCCATTTGTTAGTGGATCTAAATCTGCTAGTACATCTAACACCCCCTCCCGCAGTCTGACAATGCTGTTGTCAAAGGTGTCTCAGTTGCTCCTTCACACAGAGTGGGGGCGCTCTAATATAGGAAGTGTGTTACTGGTCAGATCTGCAGGTGAAAATAGAGGGGGAGGAGGAGCCTAGAAAATAAAAGGAATGCAGCCACCACATGTAATGATTGCTAAGCTGCAATATATGACATTTTTAGTTCTGGGAATAATACAGCTTTAATATTGTTACTGGAGCTGATATGGAGCTGATATGGAGCTACAGGTCCCAGCATGGGGGAGCAAAAATGTTTAGAAAAATGTGGACTATTATAGTATAGGTCAGGGGTGGGCAGCTGTGGCCCTCCAACTGCTGGTGAACTACAAGTCCCATCATGCCTCTGCCTTTGGGAACCATGCTGGTAACTGTCAGTTTTGCAATGCCTCATGGGACTTGTAGTTCTACAACAGCTGGAGGGCCGCAGTTGCCCACCCCTGGTATAGGTTATTCTGTATTATATACAATCCACATCCATTCCAGACAGCCTATCAACTTGCTTCTGCTTAAGCACTGCAGCCTCTTGTTTCCTGCACCACACAATTCATGATATTGGTATAACCTACATTTCTTAGCAGGGCCCTTCCCATTGATCCTGGGCCCCTTTACTCCCAAGGCAGGACCCTCTATTAAGGTCCCGAAGCGGGACCGTTTCACATGTTCTGCAGCGGCCCCCCTTTCCTGCCATCTTGGGTACGGTTGCCACCTTTTCTTCAAGCCAAATCCAAACACTTTAGTGTCGCAGAGCAAATAATTTTTTCTAGTATACACTATACATATATGTTGTGATTAAATAACATTTCTAATCATATGGATTTAATCACAAGAGTCTTCCCTTAAGTCAGAGTCCACAGAGTTCCCCCTTTACATCTGAATCTGCAGTGTCTCCACTTACATCTGAGTTTGCATAGTTCCCCTTTACATTTAAATCTGTAGAGTTTTCCATTACATCTGAATCTGCAGAGTTCCCCTTTACATTTAAATCTGGAGAGTTCCCCCTACATCTGAACTCGCAGAGTTCCCTTACTTTGTAAGGAGTGACTCTGCAGACTCTGATGCAAGGGAGAACTCTGGGGACTCTAATTTAAGAGGGAACACTAAGAACTCTGATGCAAGAAGGGACGGTGCAGACTCTGGTGTAAATGGGAACTGTGATATGAGTCCGCAGAGCCCCCATTACATCAGAGTTTAAACAGCAACCCTTACATCAGAGTCTATTGAGCGCCCCTTATATCAGAGTTTGCATTGCCCCCTTTACATCAGAACCTGTTAAGCCCCCCTTACATCAGACTTGGTAGAGCACCCTTTACATCAAAGTCTGCACGCAGAGCACCCCTCACATAAAAGTCCATACAGCCCCCCTCACATCAGAGTCCACAAAGCCCTCTTACATCAGCGTCCACAGAGCCCCCCTTACAACAGTGTCCACAGAGCCCTCTCACATCAGAGTCCACAGAGCCCCCCTTACATCAGAGTCTGCAGAGCCCCCCTTACATCAGAGTCTGCAGAGCCCCCCTTACATCAGAGTCTGCAGAGAGCCCCTTACATCAGAGTCCATAGAGTGCCCTTAAATCTGAGTCCGCAGAGCACCCTTTACATCAGAGTCCGCAGAGTGCACCTTACATCAGAGTCCACAGAGCCACCCTTACATCAGAGTCCACAGAGCCACACTTACATCAGAGTCTGCAGAGTTCACCCATACATCAGAGTCTGCAGAGTTCTCCCATATATCAGAGTACATAGAGTGCTCTTACACCTGAGTCCGCAGAGCACCCCTTACATGAGAGTCCACAGGGCGCCCCTTACATCAGAGTCTGCAGAGTTCTCCCATACATCAGAGTCTTCAGAGTTCCCCTATATATCAGAGTCCATAGAGTGACCTTACATCTTACATCTGAGTCTGCAGAGAACCCCTTACATCAGGGTCCAAAGAACACCCCTTACATCAGAGTCTGCAGAGTGTCCCTTACATCAGAGTTTTCCCTTACACCAGAGTCTACAGAGCCCCCTTACACCAGAGTCCACAGAGCCCCCTTACATCAGAGTCCTCAGAATTTCCACTTACACTGGAACACACCGGAACGCATCAAAAATGCACTGGAATGCACATGTCCTAAACTGAGATGAACAAAAAAATAGGAGGGAAAATGTACTAGAACACATAAAAAATGCACCAGAATGCATAAAAGATACATCAAAACCCATCAAAAACTCCCTAGAATGCATCAAAACCCATCAAAAATGCACCAGAATGCATCAAAAACACATCAAGTGGGTGACACCATCACAGGTGGTGGAGGAGCAGGATGCCGGCACAGTGACAGCTGCCCCCGCCCTGGAGTAGTGGTAAAATGTGTATCCCCTGCAGGGGCGTTCCAAGGCAGGAGCGGGGGGTGCGGCCTGCACTGGGTGACACCGACCACACGGGGTGACACCGGACCCGCTCCACGAAAAGGTAAGTTGTAAAGAAAGCCAACGATCCCCGCAGGATGGATGGGATCTGTGGATTGGGGAGCATAATGGATCGGAGTCCGATCCATTATGATCAATCCGCAGATCCGATGCATTATGCTCCCCAATCCGCAGATCCGATCCATCCTGAGGGGATCGTCGGCATGCAACCTATACGGGGTGACACCGGACCCGCTCCACGAAAAGGTAAGTTGTAAAGAAAGCCGACGATCCCCGCAGGATGGATGGGATCTGCAGATTGGGGAGCAGGATGGATAGGAGTCCGATCCATTATGCTCAATCCACTGATCCGATCCATTCTGCGGGGTTCGTCGGAGGGGGTGTCACCAAGTGTTAACGCGCCGAGTGACACCAACCCTAGGGATGCCCCTGATCCCCTGAAGCAACTGCGCATGTGTCGGTTTCAGGCCAAAAAAGCTGATTGCCAGCTCCATGCTAAAGTCAGAGATCGGCTTCTTCAGCCTGAGACAGGCACACGTGCAGTTGCTTCAGGGAATACATATCTTCACGGCATACTCATTTTACTGCTCCTTCCTCTCTGGAGGGGTGACACCACTTGTTAACACACCGGGTGATACAAACCCTAGGGACACCTCAAACCCATCAAACATGCACTAGAATGCATCAAAATCCGTCAAAAGCACATTGTAACGGGGTGGACTGACAACTCATGAGGCCCCCGGGCAATAGGGGATCATGGGGCCCCTGTGTCCTTGCCCAAACTCAAAAAAGCCTATGAAAAAGGTACCAGGGGCATCTTATGGGGCCCCCTACTGACCTCGGGCCCTCGGCCAGTGCTCGAGTTACCAAATGGTCAGTCCACCCCTGCACTGGAATGCATGGAAAAGACATCAAAACCCATCAAAAACACATCAAACCCAGATTGCATCAAAGATGTGCACCCCCCCCCCCCTTCCCTCCCCCAGAATGCAGAAACTGTGGTGTGCGCTCGCCCCAAAATCATTTTGTTTTACATCTTTTACCCAAGAGCTGACAATCTATCCCTGTATGGATAACCTATTTGTTTTTACTTTTCTGTTTTTTTTTGTCTGATTGTCCGCACAAGATTGATTGGCCGCCAAGCTCATTGACGTAGAGATTCCAGATCAGCTGACATCGCCGAGTTTTGCACAAACTTTTCTTTTTTGTTTTACCCAAGAGCTGACAATCTATCCCTGTACGGATAACCTATTCCATTCGCCTTTTCTTTTTTTTTTTTTAACCTTTAGTTTTGCTCGATAAATCAAAGCCCTTCCTGGCAGGAGAGGTAGAGGCGATGCGGCTGCTCGCTGCCAGCGGTGAATGCGCACTGTCACCGCCAGCGTCTGGCCGTATTTGAAGTGTCGTGGCCGGCTATCTGGCGGTGACATGTTTCTTTCAGTGAGAATTATTTCCCCCCCGGGCTTCTGTCATTGCTTCTCCTCTCCCTCCTCCCCGTGGCCCATTCTGTGCGCCCTCGCCATCCACGTCGGAGCAGGTGTGAGGACAGGCTGCTGCATTGTGCTGCCTCTGGTTCCCTTCCAGCGCTGTCACGTCTCCCTCTGTCAGGGGCTGCGCTGCGCTGTCACCTGGGCCGCAGACGCGCGCCCGCTCTAATCTCCCTCCATAAAGGCCACCGTTGTCAGTCACTCGGCTCTCTACCTGAAAGCCAAGGCCCGGGCGGCCGCCCCTCTGACAGGCAGCCGTATAATGGAAAGGTCTCCCCGTGTCACCGTCCTCATTCCAGAACTCCAGAACTTTTCTACGCTTTGGAAACTTTTCTGCTGAGTAGACGGAGGGTTGGCGGGCGGCGGGCAGACGGGCGCGCTCTATCACCGTGGACTTTCACGTAAAACGTCGCCTTCAATACTTGAGGATCTAAAAAAATGATGATATTCTTTAACCACTTCCGCACCGCCCTATAGCAGAAATACTGAACAGGTGAGCAAAATCACGTATATATACGTGATTTTGAAGTTCCGGGTAGGAGGCGCGCGCACGCCCTACCCACACCGCCATTCCTGGCTTCGGCTGTCAATCACCGGGTCCCAGCCGGTGATTACTCGCCGGCACCCGGTGATAGCCGAGTATCTCCGACGGGGAGAAAACACAGATCTCTCCCGTCAGATCCTGCACACTGCTTTGGATGGCTCTGCACAGCAGAGCCATCCAAAGCAGTGTGCTTACAGTGAAGCACACACACCACCCACGTAGTGAAACAGCACACAGTTAACCCTTTGATTGCCCCAGATGTTAACCCTTTCCTGCCAAGTGCCATTAGTACAGTGTCAGTGCTTTTTATTAGAACTGATCACTGTATTGGTGTCACTGGCGATGTCAGTGACACCAAGTCTTTTCCTCCCCCAGTGTCAGAATGTCCGCCGCAGTCCCGCTATAAGTCACTGATCGCTGCCATTACTAGTAAAAAAACAACTCCAGTATCTATACCGCCATTTGTAAATACTATAACTTTCATGTAAACCAATTAATTTACAGGAATTGGGATTATTTTTTAGCAAAGACACGGAGCAGGATACATTTTGGCCGAAATTTATGATGAAATTAGATTTTTTTAAATTTTATACCGGACATGTTTTATAGCAAAAAGTCAAAAATATTGCTTTTTACTTAAAATTGTCGAGCATTTTTTGTGTATAGTGCGAAAAATTTAAAACGTAGAGGTGATCAAATATCACTGAAAGAAAGCTAAATTTGTGGGAGAAAAAGGATTTGGGTGCAGTGTTGCATGACCGCGCAATCGTCAGTTAAAGTAATGCAGTGCTGTACCGCAAAAAATGGCCTGTTCAGGGGGGGGGGGGGGAATCCTCCGGAGGGTGAGTGGTTAAACAATGGCTCTAAACCTAAAAAAAAACTCTTTAAATTTAAATAAACTTTATTAAAAAAAATGTTTAGTCTCAATAAAGCCGGAGTTTAACCTGCATATAATTTGCCTTCCTAAGTTCCCCCCCCCCCCCTTATCAACATGCTAATTTTAAAATTAAATTTATTCATTTTATTGCATACCTTTTTTTATAACCAATAATATCATCCCTGGGTCTCTGTGATTGTCTATGCAATGCAGGCAAATCATGGCTGGTGGGAGGTGCCAGCAGAGTCTTCTGCATGCCTCAGTACTCCTCTCAAGCTCCCTGATGAAGGCAGTGGGCCGGCTCATGGGAGGAGTTATGCAAACATCACAATGCCTTGATGGGTGGATGTCACTCTGATACGGTGGACGATCCTAGGCAGGCTGAATGTGCATTCTGTACGCTGCGTGCACATTCGTCCTGTAAAATCGAATGTTATTAGGATATTTTCTATGCAGTAAATTAAAAAAGTAGCCCCTCCCTCTTAGATTGTAAGCTCCCAGGATCAGGGCCCTCCTATCCCTCTTGTATTGAACTGTATTGTTGCTGTATTGTCTCCCATTATATTGTGAAGAGCTGAGCAAACTGTTGGCGCCATATAAATCCTGTATAATAATAATAAAAGTGCCCCCCTCCCAGCCAGCCAAAATGACATGCGAGTAAGGATCGGCTTCAACCTCTCCTCGGCTTCAACCTCTCCTCCAAAAAAACACACACCCCGACGCGTTTCGTCCCACCCTCTGGGGCTTAGTCATAGGGTGACTGTTACTAAGCCCTGGTGGGCAGGGCGAAACGCGTTGGGGGTGTGTGGTTTCTTTTTCTGTTTATTGCACATATTGCTCTGGATGGGCATATACAGCCTGCACCCCTGGATCGTGGATACAGTATCCCTGGCTTTGAGCGGCATTCCAAGCGTAGCTTAAGGTCTCTGTAAGTATTTTCTCTGCAGGTCTGATGTCCTTCATTCATAAAGATAGCATGGGTCAGGAAAATACTGCATTACGGCCATTAGATGGAGATGATGATCCTAACACCTATGTATTTATTTCCTGTTATCAGCTGTTCCATCTAGTGGCCATGATGTGGTATTTTCCTGTTGCTGGCTGTTCTTATGAATGGAGAACATCTGACTTGGAGACAAAATAGCCGTTTGCCAAGTGCGAATGTACAGACACATTATAAATACAAGATATGTAAAGTGTTACTAAGACATGCCGACGTTGCAAAATCAGGATCGTTAAAGTAGTAATTACAGCTTAAACCTAACTAGCCTTAAAACTCTCCCCCATCCTGACAACTGTGCTGATTGGCCTGTGTAAGAACGACAGATATACTTACTTATAAACACAAAATTAGTGAAGCGCTAAAATGAATCCCTATATACACAGACAATGAATTCCATATTTAACCAAAAAAATAATAAATTCCGTATTCTCTAATGAAAATATATAACCATCTGTGAGATATCTCTAAAAACACAAAAAAATATCACACAAAAAGTACCTCATAAAAATAGAAAAATCCGTGAAAAAAATAAATAAATAAAAACTCATATGCCCTTAATTATTCTTCAAATCAATCAGTGATGGAAAATCAAAATCCGTAATTATACAATTCCATGGAATGAGGAGGATAGCGGTTTTTCAATGAGAAAACACATGTGATTGGAAACAATATGTTATATGGAGTGTCTTAAATAAAACGGTATTACACTATGGGAAGCTCTGTTTGTGTCCTATATGACGTTTGAGAGGAGGTGGAGTGGAGATCCTGTGATTCCTTGCTGAGCTGCCTGGAAGTAAAGGATTGCCTGGAGGAGAGCTATAGCCTTGTGGCCCTGTGTGGGTCGAGGTGGGGAGGTGAGCAGGCATTGCTGCCATTGGAGGATTCCTTTCTTTGAGCACTAGAAGTGAAGATCACTGAGTGTTTTTTCACCTTATTGCATGGACTTTTTTTGCTCATTTATAGACACCAATCATTTTTTTTATATATTTATTTATCACAAGATATACTGGATGTAATATCTATTATAATTATGATCGATGTATGGTTTGTCACAATTTATTAATAATCACGTAATTTTGATTGAGAATCACAGTTTATTAATTTCAATTTTATAGGTTGTCACAATTTATTAAGGATATAAATATCTTGTTTTTTTGAATATCATAATCACGGATTTTGATTTTGCACCACTGATTGATTTGTATAATTACGGATTTTGATTTTCCATCACTGATTGATTTGAAGAATAATTAAGGGCATATGAGTTTTTATTTATTTATTTTTTTCACGGATTTATCTATTTTTATGAGGTACTTTTTGTGTGATATTTTTTTGTGTTTTTAGAGATATCTCACAGATGGTTATATATTTTCATTAGAGAATACGGAATTTATTATTTTTTTGGTTAAATATGGAATTCATTGTCTGTGTATATAGGGATTCATTTTAGCGCTTCACTAATTTTGTGTTTAACTCTATAACTTATTGGTTTAGGCAGAGTGATAGCAGCTGTTAGGATAGGGACTCATCCATATTAAGCGCAGGAGGATATTCCCATTCTTTATGAGATATACTTACTTATTTTCAGCCCACTCCGGTCCAGTCATGTAATCTGGCTCCCCTGTGTCAGCTAGTGGCAGCTGCAGGGGAGAGGAGGGAGCGCCACCATGGCTAGTAAAGCCTGGGAGTGGTGACGTCACCCATAGGCTCTTATGGCCAATCTGTTGTGGGCACTCCCTCCTCTCCCCTGCAGCTGCAGCTGGCTAACACATGGGAGCCAGATTACATGACCGGACTGGAGTGGGCTGAAAATTAATACCGGACCTGGAGTACCGGACCAGCGCAAGCTGACACGGGGGAGCTGGAGCTGGATCACATGACCGGACCTGAGTGGGCTGAAAATAAGTACCGGACCAGCGCAAGCTGACACGGGGGAGCTGGATCAGATGACCGGACCTGAGTGGGCTGAAAATAAGTACCGGACCTGGAACACCGGACCGGTGCAAGCTGACACGGGGGAGCTGGATCACATGACCGGACATGACCGGACCTGAGTGGGCTGAAAATAAGTACTGGACCTGGAGTATTGGAACCACACAAGCTGACATGGGGGAGCTGGATCACATGACCGGACCGGAGTGGGTTGCAAATAAGTACTGGACCTGGAGTACCGGGGTGGCACAAGCTGACACGGGGGAGCTGGATCACATGACCGGACCAGAGTGGGCTGCAAATAAGTACCGGACCTGGAGTACCGGACCAGTGCAAGTTGACACAGGGGAGCTGGATCACATGACCGGACCCGAGTGGGCTGAAAATAAGTACTGGACCTGGAGTACCGGACTGGCACAAGCTGACACGGGGGAGCTGGATCACATGACCGGACCAGAGTGGCCTGAAAATAGGTTAGTATATTCATCTTTTTTTACACAGGTTAGTCTGCATAGGTGTTAGGAGGGGGGGGGGGAGGGAGCATTTTTAAGACTAGTTAGGTTTATGCTGTAAACCCTTCTATATACCCAGTGAAGTGACTGGCCTCAGATGACACACAGATACAAATCCTCCTACATAAGTTGTACCTGTTTATCTGCCGTATTCTCTCCTCTACATCTGCTCAAAGTGCTAAATTAATAAAGTTCTGAAAACAGGGGGTGGAGAGTTGAAATTACACACTGCAGAGCTCAGTGAAGAGAGCTCTGAGAGCTGATTGGAGGGACGAAACACACCTCCTTTCACACAGCACACAGGAACAGCGCTGAGTCTGGCAATCTGCTGGAGGTCCCTCCCCTGTCACCTTTTTTCTCTTGGTGTCAGGAAAACTTGTCAGAAGTGATTCATGCTGATAGCGGAGGAATGAGGCAGCAAATAGAAATGACACTGAGTGCTCTGGACTGAGACAAGTACACACTATAGAGGGATATGCTTTGTTCATATTTCATGTCTGAGGTTCCCAACCACTTTAAGGGTCCTTTCACACGCAGCAGACCCATTTAGCGGATCTGCTTGCTCAGCGGGGGGGATCTCTCTCTGCTGATCCCTGCTGAGCAAGCGGATGACCGCTCTGTGTCCGCTCCGCTGCAGAACGGACACAGAGCGGCTCGCTCTCCTCAATGGGCTGTGGGATGAAAACGGACCGCCTGTCCGCTTCCATCCAACAGGATCCGACGTACGTAAGGGAAACTGGATCCCCATCCGCCCCTTTTTGCCGGATTGGATCGGATGTTGGTGGGTGTAAGCGGACACGTACATTTACACCCGCTGTTCCATACAGGAGAATGGAGGTTCTGATCGGGTCCTCCTGAAAAAAGGGCAGGCGGACCCGATCGGAACGTCCATGTGAAAGAGCTCTAAGGGTTGGGTGTGAAACATGGTGGAGTCCCATTTCCAGGGTCCCATTGCCTGTACCCCGGTGACCCCAGTGGCCGTTTTTGGGTCATATTCTGTATGAGGGTACAATGTGCGTTCAGCCTCTCTGGTTCTCGATGAGGATTTCTGGCTCTGAGGATCTATAGTACAGTAAATCACAATTACCGCCACGTTGTAAGATAAATGAGCAGCCACTTAGGGACGAGGAAACGGGCCGGAATGGCTGACTTTGAGTGCTGCATACATTTTCTGCTTCCAGGGTAATATTAATGTGTTCCCAGACAAAGGTCCCGCAGTACTACGTGTCACACATCATTGTTCTCCGGCAGAAAATAACGGGGCCATTTGTACTCTTCCCGTCCCCCGAGCCGTGTCACATTTCCTCTGTGGCACAAAGGTTTAGATTCGGCCTCAGCAAAAGAAGCTGATGATGAAATGTTCGACATGTTAAATGAGGGAAATGAGGATATATTTTTAGGAAGTGGTCACTTTAAAGTGAATCTCTGGTGTTCATTCTTTTCTTTTCAAATGGTCCTTCGCCCATAAACTCCCCACTACTTAGCTTTTTCACCATTGGAAATCTTTTTTTTCCTTTCGCTTGAATCTACAGGGGTACCATGAGGCCAAAAATGTGATCACGCCATCACTTACCATTAGGGCTTTTTTTCTCAGAGAATAGGTGCAGGTACCATGCTCGTCTTTCCACCAAACTGCATCAAATGGTGGATGTGGCCAAACTGAAGTGGGAGGGTTTTAAAGGGGTATTAAATATGAGGAGTGCAGAGTTCAGGAGTGCACTGTATACAGACTGCAGGGTTCAGGGGTGTGCTACTTACTGAGTGCAGAGTTCAGGAGTGCACTACATACAGACTGCAGAGTTCAGGAGTGCACTACATACAGACTGCAGAGTTCAGGAGTGCGCTACATACAGACTGCAGGAGTGCACTACATACAGACTGCAGAGTTCAGGAGTGCACTACATACAGACTGCAGAGTTGAGGAGTGCACTACATACAGACTGCACTGTTCAGGAGTGCACTACATACAGACTGCAGAGTTCAGGAGTGCACTACATACAGACTGCAGAGTTCAGGAGTGCGCTACATACAGACTGCAGGGTTCAGGGGTGTGCTACTTACAGAGTGCAGAGTTCAGGAATGCACTACATACAGACTGCAGAGTTCAGGAGTGCACTACATACAGACTGCAGAGTTCAGGAGTGCACTACATACAGACTGCAGAGTTCAGGAGTGCGCTACATACAGACTGCAGGGTTCAGGGGTGTGCTACTTACAGAGTGCAGAGTTCAGGAGTGCACTACATACAGACTGCAGGAGTGCACTACATACAGACTGCAGAGTTCAGGAGTGCACTACATACAGACTGCACTGTTCAGGGGTGTGCTACTTACAGAGTGCAGAGTTCAGGAGTGTGCTACATACAGACTACGGGGTTCAGGGGTGTGCTACTTACAGAGTGCAGAGTTCAGGAGTGCACTACATACAGACTGCAGGGTTCAGGGGTGTGCTACTTACAGACTGCAGGGTTCAGGGGTGCACTACATACAGACTGCAGGGTTCAGGGGTGTGCTACTTACAGACTGCAGGGTTCAGGGGTGTGCTACTTACAGAGTGCATAGTTCAGGAGTGCACTACATACAGAGTGCAGAGTTCAGGGGTGTGCTACTTACAGAGTGTAGAGTTCAGGAGTGCTTTGCGTACAGAGTGCGGAGTTCAGGGGTGTGCTACTTAGAGAGTGCAGAGATTAGGAGTGCACTACATGCAGACTGCAGTGTACAGAGTGCAGAGTTCAAGAGTGCACTACGTACAGAGTGCAGGGTTCAGGGGTGTGCCACATACAAAGTGAAGAGTTCAGCATTGCACGATGTACATAGTGCAAAATTCAGGGGTGTGCTATGTACAGAGTTCAGATTTCAAGGGGTCCACCACACACAGTTTGCACTTGGAACACCCCCGAATCCTTCAGAGTGCAAGGTTCAGGAGTGCGTTATGTACAGAGTGCAGAGTTCAATGGTGACCTGCATACAGAGTGCAGGGTTCAAGGTGCACTATGTACAGAGTGCAGGATTCAATGGTGAGCTATATACAGAATGCAGGGATCAGGGGTGCGCTATGTCCAGAGTGCAGGGATCAGGGGTGCGCTATGTCCAGAGTGAAGGGATCAGGGGTGCGCTATGTCCAGAGTGAAGGGATCAGGGGTGCGCTATGTCCAGAGTGCAGGGATCAGGGGTGCGCTATGTCCAGAGTGCAGGGATCAGGGGTGCGCTATGTCCAGAGTGCAGGGATCAGGGGTGCGCTATGTCCAGAGTGCAGGGATCAGGGGTGCGCTATGTGCAGAGTGCAGGGATCAGGGGTGCGCTATGTGCAGAGTGCAGGGATCAGGGGTGCGCTATGTGCAGAGTGCAGGGATCAGGGGTGCGCTATGTGCAGAGTGCAGGGATCAGGGGTGCGCTATGTGCAGAGTGCAGGGATCAGGGGTGCGCTATGTGCAGAGTGCAGGGATCAGGGGTGCGCTATGTGCAGAGTTCAGGGATCAGGGGTGCGCTATGTGCAGAGTGCAGGGATCAGGAGAGAGCTACGTACAGATTGCAGGGATCAGGAGAGAGCTACGTGCAGAGTGCAGGGTTCAGGAGTGCGGTACGTACAGAATGCAGGGATCAGGGTGAGCTATGTACAGAATGCAGGGTTCACGGTGAACTATGTACAGAGTGCAGGGTTCAGGAGTGAGCTATGTACAGAGTGCAGGGTTCAGGAGTGAGCTATGTACAGAGTGCAGGGTTCAGGAGTGCGCTACGTACAGAGTGCAGGGTTCAGGAGTGCACTACGTACAGAGTGCAGGGTTCAGGAGTGCACTACGTACAGAGTGCAGGGTTCAGGAGTGTACCATGTACAGAGTGCAGGGTTCAGGAGAGAGCTACGTACAGAGTGCAGGGTTCAGGAGTGTACTATGTACAGAGTGCAGGGATCAGGGGTGAGCTATATACATAGTGCAGGGATCGGGGTAAGCTATGTATAGAGTGCAGGGATCAGGGGTGAGCTATGTATAGAGTGCAGGGATCGGGGTAAGCTATGTATAGAGTGCAGGGATCGGGGTAAGCTATGTATAGAGTGCAGGGATCAGGGGTGAGCTATGTACAGGGTTCAGGGGTATACCACATACAGAGTGCAGGGTGCAACTCTCTTTCACAGGCCATTAACTTTGCATCCCCCCATGAACATCTCATTTCCACCCCTTCTCAGCTCTGACCTCTGCACCACTCCCTCCATCCCCCAACTCTGCCCGCCCCTTCACTGCCTTCGTCTTCCCCGACCCCATCTATTCCTCCCACTGACACCAACAATAAGACACTATTCCTCAAACTGACACCAATGATGAGGCACTATTCCTCCCACTGACACAACTGGGCATTATTCCTCCCGATGACACCAACAATTGGGCACTATTCCTCCCACTTACACCAATGAAGGGGTGCTATTCCTCCCCCAATACCAAAGATGCGTTGTTTACTCCCACTGATGCCGGGACAATTTCTATTCCCAATGGCCACAGTCCGGCCCCCGAAGGTCTGATGAACAGTAAACTGGTCCTATGTTTAGAACGTTTGAAGACCCCTGATCTAGCTCTTTCCTCCACAGCTTTACTGTCCCTGACCTGCCGCTTTCATTTATTGGATTTCAGTTCTTTCAGTGATGGAGGCTGAGCATCACTGTGGGTGTTACCTATGCAAATGACATCTTCCTAGGAACACCCACTCCTCCAGACTGACATCCGCCCATCAAGGAATTCTGATATTTGCATAACTCCCCCTAAGAGTCAAACCATTGCTTGCACCAGGGTTGAGGGCTATTGAGAGGAGGACTGAGGCAGGGTGCTATGTACAGCCCCCTGCCAGCCCCTCTCACCAGCCATGATATGTCTGCATTGCACTGCGATATTCCCCAATAATCTAGTGATTTCCCCTGCAGTATTTTTTCCTGCCTCTAGATGTCCTCGATCTTATGGCCAACATAATTCAACCCATATCCTCTGAGTCCAGGTCACCCTGGACTCAGAGAATGTGACTGGACAGTGAAAGGAGAAGCAGCAGAGTGATAAGCTCATCCATCTGTCACTCTGTTCTCTCCTTCTATTAAGATGCTCTTTGTAAGCATGTGAGCACTGCAACAAAACTGATCGGCTCCTTGTGCTGCTTCTACCTCTCTCAGTCTGAGGTCTGCTGTACAGGTCCTGCAAGAAGCTGATACCAAGTCAATTTCAGGTATTTACACTGGTTACATTAAAAAAAAAAAATTAATAATGTTTTTAATGAATACAGAGCTGCATTGATGTATGTCTTTTTCTGTCTGCCTGGAGTTCAGGTTGTGGAAGTAGCGGTGTATTGTGTTATATACTGAGTGTCCCCTGTCCGAAGATCCCACATCAACATTCCATCAATCTCATATTCTCTGCAGCTCTCGAATCCTCTGGAATATAAGAGACATTCCGGTGACTCAGGCGCTTCCCATTGCCCTATTCCAGCATCCTCTACTCTTAAAGCTGAGAGCTTTTCACGTCCTATTTGGGAATGATAGGAAGCTCGTCCATTGTTTGGCGACATGGATATTAGCGCTGATGAAGGAAATGCTCCATCTGATAAGAGAACCGTTGAAAAGAGTACAATTTCCAAATAAGTGAACTTTCAGACACCGTGTTCCTGCTTCTCTTGCTCTGCAGATGTGCCGCCATGGGACAATTTGATCACAGGCACACAGACCAAACAATGAGGGTCTGCCGGGCTTGCACCGGGATGGTCACTGGGGCTTATACACAACACATAACAGTACGGCCACTGGTGGCGCTCTCATTGCCACCAAGAGTTTACACTCAACACACAACTCTACAGCAGCATTCACATTCCCAGCAAGGTGTCACACTCAACACACAACTGTACAGCCACTAGCAGCGCCCTCGTTCCTACCAAGGGGTTGCACTCAACACACAATTTTACAGCCACTGGCACTTTCATTCCCATCAAGGGCTCAAACTCAACATATAACTTCATCGCCAATGGCGTGCTCTCGTTCCCACCAAGGGAACACACAACTGTACAGCCACTGACAGTGTTCACATTCCCACCAAGGGTTTGCACTCAACACACAACTCTACAGCCACTAGCAGCGCCCTCGTTCCTACCAAGGGGTTGCACTCAACACACAATTTTACAGCCACTGGCAACTTTCACATTCCCACCAAGGACTCACACTCAAAACACAAAACTGTACAGCCACTGGCAATGCTCACATTCCCACCAAGGTGTCACACTCAACACACAACTGTACAGCCACTGGCAGTGCTCACATTCCCTCCAAGGGGTCGCACTCAACACACAACTCTACAGCCACTAGCAGCAGTCAATACATGACTCTAAAGCCACTGGATGTGCTCTCAGTTCCACCAAGGTTTTTCCCTGAACACACAATTCTACAGCCGCTGGCAGCACTCACATTCACACCAAGGGGTCACATTCAACATAAAACTCTACAGCCACTAGCAGTGCTCATGTTCCCACCAAGGGCTCGCACTCAGCGCACAACTCTAGAACTACTGGCAGCACTCATGCTCCCACCAAGGGCTCACACTCAACACATAACTCTACAGCCATTGGCAGCACTCATGCTCCCACCAAGGGCTCACACTCAACTCATAGCTCTACAGCCACTGGTGGCACTTTCATTCCCATCAAGGGCTCGAACTCAACATATAACTTCATCGCCAATGGCGTGCTCTTGTTCCCACCAAGGGTTCGCACTCAACAAGCAACTTTACAGTCATTCAACACATAACACTGCAGCCACTGATGGCTTTCTCATTCCCACTAAAGGCTCACAATCAACACATAAGTTTACAGACACTGGCGGCACTCTCATTCACACCATTGGGCTTGCACTAAACACACAATTCTACAGCCAGTGTCAAGGTTCACATTCCCACCAAGGGATCGCACCCAAACACGTCTCTACAGCCACTGGGGCACTCTCCTTTTCACCAAGAGCTCACACTCAACAAACAATTATACAGCCATTGGCGGCGCTTATGTTCCCAAAAAGGGGTCTCATTCAACACAGAACAGCAACTGGTGTCGCTCATGTTCCCAGCAAGGGTTCCTGCTTAACACACAACTCTACAGCTATTGGCGGTGCTCGCATTCCCACCAAGGGCTTACACTCAACACACAACTCTACAGCCACTGGCAGTGCTCTCGTTCCCACCAAGGGCTCACACTCCACACACAACTCTACAGCCACTGGCAGTGCTCACATTCCCACCAAGGGCTTACACTCAACACACAACTCTACAGCCACTGGCAGTGCTCTCGTTCCCACCAAGGGCTCACACTCCACACACAACTCTACAGCCACTGGCAGTGCTCACAGTCCCACCAAGGGGTCACACTAAATACACAACTCTGCAACCATGGCAGTGCTCTCCTTGCCACCAAGGGCTTACATTCAACACACAACTCTACAGCCACTGGCAGTGCTTACGTTTCCACAAAGGGGTCACACTACATACACATCTCTACAACCATGGCAGTGCTCTCCTTCCCACCAAGGGCTTACACTCAACACATAACTCCACAATCACTGGCAGTGCTCTCGTTCGCACCAAGGGGACACACTAAATACACATCTCTACAACCATGGCAGTGCTCTCCTTCCCACCAAGGGCTTACACTCAACACATAACTCCACAATCACTGGCAGTGCTCTCGTTCGCACCAAGGGGACACACTAAATACACAACTCTACAACCATGGCAGTGCTCACATTCCCACCAAGGGTTCACACTGAATACACAACTCTACAACCATGGCAGAGCTCTCATTCCCACCAAGGGCTTACACTCAGCACACAACTCCACAGCCACTGGCAGTGCTCACGTTCCCACCAAGGGGTCACACTAAATACACAACTCTACAACCATGGCAGTGCTCACGTTCCCACCAAGGGCTTACACTCAGCACACAACTCCACAGCCACTGGTGGCGCTCATGTTCCCACCAAGGGGGACTGTGAACTATTTATAAAGTCTTTCAATAAGTGATGAATGTGTTTATTCTCCAAACAGGACATGTTTCCTGTTTATACAGGACTTCTTGAGAGGTGACAAAATTGGACTAATTGAGGGGAAGAGTAATCCAAAACCGAACATTTACAGCACATGAAAAACCTACTAGTCAAAAATAAGCCAATCATGGCGCCAATTGGTTATTAGTCAATACAAACTGGCCATATACAAGTAGAATTTCAAATTAACATTTGTGTAAAAATTCTCTGAAAATTTGATGGCTTGAAGAATGTTGTTCAAAAGAATTTTGATTTTGGAGTGAATGTAATTTCCCCATAGACTACCACCTTTACTGTAAGAAATTTGTTGGTGAACAATTTTCCATCCAGCCCCTTTGAATTTTCTCTTTACTATGGTCAAAAACGAACATCGACTTGACCCCCACTAAAGAGAAGGAAATCAAATGAGCATCCTTGAAATGAAAATATTTTAAACAAAATTGTACTAGTGCAAGGACAGCTTTAAGGTGGCCATACACAGTCTGACTTCAAACAATGCAGGATAATGCACCTCGGCTATTCTCTTTAATGTGAATGAGCCCTAAAACATGATTGGTTGACATTGATTATGCTAACTAAAGATTACTTAAAGTTCAATTCTTTGTGGCCTAGAGTTAGTGGTCTTCAAACTACAGGTTGTGAGCCAGATGCAACTCTTTGCTTGCCTTTATAGGGCCCTTGAGGCACTATTCCTCCCACTGACACCAATGATAGGGCACTATCTTTCATACTGACACCAATGATAAGGTACTATTCCTACCACTGACACCAACAATGAGGCGCTATTCCTACCACTGAAACCAACAATACGACACTATTCTATCACTAACACCAATGATGGGGCACTATTCCTCCCACTGACACCAATGATCAGGCACTATTCCTCCCTCTGACACAAAAAAATGAGGCACTATTGTTCCCACTGATACAAAAAAATGAGGCACTATTCCTCTCACTGACACCAGTGATGAGGGACTATTCCTACCAATGGCACCAACAATGGGGTGCTATTCCTCCCACTGACACCAGTGATCAGGCACTATTCCACCACTGACACCAGTGATCAGGCACTATTCCACTACTGACACCAGTGATGGGGCACTATTACTCCCACTATTACCAATGAAGGAGCACTATTCTTTCTACTGAAACTAATGATGGGGCACTATTCCTCCCACTGACACCAAGAATGAGTCACTATTCTTCCCACTGATACCAAAAATGAGGCGTTATTTTTCTCACTGATACCAATGATGAGGGACTATTCCTACCAATGACACCAACAACAGGGCGCTATTCCTCCCACTGACACCAATGATCAGGCACTATTCCACCACTGACTCCAATGATGAGGCACTGTTACTCCCACTAATACCAATGATGGGGCACTTTTTCTCCTACTGACACTAATGATAGGTCACTATTTCTCCCACTGACACCAACAATGGGACACTATTCCCACTGGCATTGATGGGGCACTATTCCTCTCACTGACACTCATGGGGCACTCTTCCTCCCACTAACGCCCATGATGGGGCACCATTCCTCACAATGATACTAATGATGGGGCACCATGTCCTTCCAATGACACTAACAGTGGGTACTATTCCTTTCAGTGACACCAATGATGGGGCACTATTCCTTTCAGTGACACCAATGATGGGGCACTATTCCTTTCACTAACACCAATGGCGGTGGCACTATTCCTACCACTGACAGCAACAATGGGGCACTATTCCTTCCACTGACACCAGAGATGAGGCACCATTCCTTCCACTGACACCGAAAATGGGGTTCTATTCTCCCACTGACACCAATGATTGAACATTATTCCTCCTCCCACTGACTACAGGTGCTATGTAGATTTTCTTACTCTCACTGGCCATAGTTCACTTCACCTAAAGTCTGAAAGACATTAAACTGGCCATTTGTTTAGAAAGTTTGGGGACCCCTGATCATGATGACTATAAACTGCGGCTTGGCATGGTTCTTGGGATCGTTGTGTCAAATAATTCAGGCAGTGTTACGTAGAAATGGAAATATTCAGGACTCAGATGGTTAAAGAAAAAAACCCATTAACTTTCCTTATCATTCCACCATCATTTCCTGTAGGAGGGCCCACCCAAAATGGCCGATCACACCCAGACATCCTCCACAGAGTTCAGAAATAGTAAACTCCCTTTTCTGCGTACAAGGAGCTTGGTGTGCGACACGAGCCGGCCTTCCATGTGTACACACAGCAGGGGTCCGGCGCAGGACATCCATGTATACACACAGCAGGGGTCCGGCACAGGCCATCCATGTATACACACAGCAGGGGTCCGGCACAGGCCATCCATGTATACACACAGCAGGGGTCCGGATCACTACCTTGCTGTTATTCTAGTCCAGCAATGGGCAAACTACGGCCCAGCGGACCTTTTAATCCGGCCCGCGGAGCTAGGCTCCCGCTAGGCTCATCTCACAGTCCGCCCTGAAGACCGGTGTAGCATGAAAATCTGTCTCCTATGAGGATCTGTCCCCCTCGACGTATCTGCGCATGTGCCGGAGATCGCCGATCGGCTGCTAATGCCTGAAACTGGCACATGCGCAGATACGTCGAGGGGGACAGATCCTCATAGGAGACAGATTTTCATGCTACACCGGAACGGCGCGGGAACACGGCGAGAGGAACGAGCGGAGCAAAGGTAAGTGAACTGACACAGGGGGGACTTGGGGACTTAATATGGGGGATGAATTACTATATGGGGGATGAATTACTATATGGGGGATGAATTACTATATGGGGGATGAATTACTATGGGGGATGAATTACTATATGGGGGACTTGGGGACTTAATATGGGGGATGAATTACTATATGGGGGATGAATTACTATGGGGGATGAATTACTATGGGGGATGAATTACTATATGGGGGATGAATTACTATGGGGGATGAATTACTATATGGGGGATGAATTACTATGGGGGATGAATTACTATATGGGGGATTAATTACTATGGGGGAGGAATTACTATATGGGGGATTAATTACTATGCTTACTATGGGGGAATATTACTATACTTACTATGGATGACACATACACATCATTCATCTACTCTTGGTCCGGCCCCCGGGTCCAATATATGAACCCAGTCAAAAAGTTTGCCCACCCCTGTTCTAGTCGATTCCCTTTCTTTTATGACTTGGGTGGAAGCAAAAATGGTTCGATGACATCACACCTTCCTATGCCAAAAATCAGAAAGATATACATAGACTTGAGCTCAGAGTTAGAATACTTTCAAAGCTAGAGAGTGTTTATAAAGCAGTGAATCTGATATTCAGCAAACATTCACTGCAGGGGAATGTTCCAGGTCCATATGTCTTAAGTGACACCACCAGAGAGTGTTTAGTGAAAATCACATCCACTGCTTCATAAATCGATCCCAAAAGTGGATCTGAACTCAAAAATTGTTGATTTGCTCCATTATAGAGGACATCTCGAAATAATAATTGCACCCTTCTGCCGTTGATTTTGAATTCCTCCTAAAAAAATAGCAGTGCACTTCCTGGTTTGTGAAGGTGCCTGTACTGACACCCAATGACTTGGCGCTATTGCTACCACTGACACCAACAATGAGGCAATATTCCTACCACTGACACCAACAATGAGGCATTATCCCTACCACTGACACCAATGATGAGGCACTATTCCTCCGACTATCACCAATGATCAGGCACTATTCGTACCACTGACACCAACAAGGAGCTGCTATTCCTACCAATGAAACCAACAATACGGCACTATTCCACCACTAACATCAATGATGGGGTACCACTCCTCCCACTGACACTAATGATGGGTTGCTATTCCTCCCACTAATACCAACAATGAGGCACTATTCCTCCCACTGACACCAATGATGGGGCACTTTTCCTTTAACTGACACTAACAGTGGGGCACTATTCCACCACTAAAACCACGAGGAACTATTTCTACAAATGACACCAATGATGAGGCACTATACTACCACTGATACCAATGATGGGGCACTATTCCTCCCACTGATACCAATTATGGGGCATTATTCCTCCCACTGATACCAATTATGGGGCACTATTCCTCCCACTGATACCAATTATGGGGCACTATTCCTCCCACTAATACCAATGATGGGGCACTATTCCTCCCACTGATACCAATTATGGGGCACTATTCCTCCCACTGACACCAATGATGGGGCAATATTCCTCCCACTAATACCAATGAGGGGTCACTATTCCTCCCACTGATACCAATGATGGGGCACTATTCCTCCCACTAATACCAATTATGGGGCACTATTCCTCCCACTGATACCAATTATGGGGCACTATTCCTCCCACTAATACCAATGATGGGGCACTATTCCTCCCACTAACACCAATTATGGGGCACTATTCCTCCCACTGAGACCAATGATGGGGCACTATTCCTCCCACTGACACCAATGATGGGGCACTATTCCTCCCACTGAGACCAATGATGGGGCACTATTCCTCACACTGACACCAATGATGGGACACTATTCATCCCACTGATACCAATGATGGGACACTATTCCTCCAACTGACACCAATGATGGGACACTATTCCTCCCACTGAGACCAATGATGGGACACTATTCCTCCAACTGACACCAATGATGGGACACTATTCCTCCAACTGACACCAATGATGGGACACTATTCCTCCCACTGATACCAATGATGAGGCACTATTCCTCCCACTGACACCAATGATGGGGCACTATTCATCCCACTGACACCAATGATGGGGCATTATTCCTTCCACTAATACCAATGATGGGGCACTATTCCTCCCACTGACACCAATGATGGGGAACTATTCCTCCCACTGATACCAATGATGGGGCACTATTCCCCCCACTGACACCAATGATGGGGCACTATTCCTCCCACTGATACCAATGATGGGGAACTATTCCTCCCACTGATACCAATGATGGGGCACTATTCCTTCCACTGACACCAATGATGGGGCACTATTCCTCCCACTGATACCAATGATGGGACACTATTCCTCACACTGATACCAATGATGGGGCACTATTCCTCCCACTGATACCAATGATGGGGCACTATTCCTCCTACTGATACCAATGATGGGCACTATTCCTCCCACTGACACCAATGATGAGGCACTATTCCTCCTACTGATACCAATGATGGGGCACTATTCCTCCCACTGACACCAATGATGTGGCACTATTCCTCCCACTGATACCAATGATGGGGCACTATTCCTCCCACTGACACCAATGATGGGGCACTATCCCTCCCACTGACACCAATGATGGGGCACTATCCCTCCCACTGACACCAATGATGGGACACTATTCCTCCCACTGACACCAATGATGGGGCACTATTCCTCCCACTAACACCAATGATGGGCACTATTCCTCCCACTGACACCAATGATGGGGACTGAAAATTGTGTTTTGCTTTTAACATTTGAGTTTAAAATGAATGTAATTTCTGAATGATAACCACATATACTGGCCGAAAATTTGTTTGATTAAGAAAAGTCGAAAACGAACATTGATTTGACTCCGCTAACGATTAGAAAATCAAACGAAAATTCTTGAACGAAAATCTATACGTGTATGGCCAGCTTTACCACGGTTCACATAAATGCGGCTGCGCGAGCCGCGTTTTGCACGGGCACGAGAGCCAATTCATTTGAATGGACTCCCGTGCCCCATGACACGCAGGGAAGAAGTTCCCAGTACAGTTGTGATTTCCAGTGCGGGAGGCGTGCCATTAGAAATAATAGCACCCGCGGGTCCGCATTTCTCTGTGCGGGAGGTGCGGCTGCACGGATTTTCGTGCGGATCTGCAGCGGCACCACCCGCACAGATGTGAACCTAGCCTTAGTCTCCTCACCTTCAGTGATCAGACTGCAACATTGTAACATTGTAGCAATTCGCAATGCGAGAGACTGTATCAAGCGTTAAGAACTCAAAGGGCACTGGGATTTACATACGGTAGTTGTTTGATCTCTGAGCCGGCATCTCAGTAGATGGTGACCCTTGGCAGGGGTGGACTGACAACTCATGGGGCCCCCGGGCAATAGGGGATCATGGGGCCCCTGTGTCCTTGTCCAAACTCAAAAAAGCCTATGAAAAAGGTACCAGGGGCATCTCATGGGACCCCCTACTGACCCGGGCCCTCTGGCAGTGCCTGAGTTTCCAAATGGTCAGTCCGCCCCTGACCCTGGGTGATGCCTGAATAAAGATGGTGCTGGACTTCTGGAGAGAAAAGCATATGAAAGCATCGTGGGTGAGGGGGGGGGGTACTATGATCTCCAGAAAAGGGGTAAATACCTAGAAGTGTTACACTGATTTACTTAGCATGTAGAAAATATCTAACTCTAGGTCCACTTTAGGAAGGCAGCATTGCAACGCTTCAGGGCAACCCCGATAACCTACCCGAATACTTGTACGATGATCACATCTGCCAGTACGGCTAACGATGGAAACATGGAAAAAAAAAAAAAAGGAGAGAGAAAAACACCTGAACATAATTCCAGAGAAGGTGCACCATCGATGACCCTGTCACCCGTTTTCCGTAGCGCCGTATATCACGGTCATTGTTCCCTGGCCATCGCCCAATAGCTGTCCGCTTGACACGTGAACGCGTTCAATGGAAAATGTGAGGCGGCCAGTACTGGCCTCCCGCGGCATCTGAAACACATGATAAAACACAAGGTGCCGTTTTTCCCCGAATCAGACTGGAAAACAACACGGGGGGTGGGGAGGGGGGCTCGGAGGGGAGCGATGGCTGGGAGCCAGGATTAGGCAATACAGGTTGATAAGTGCTAAAAGGCCAAAACGGGCGGCTCATAGCGTACACAGGACAGGATTTGACCCGGGCGCTCTTATTTTTCCAGAAATCCAGAGATATTTTTTTCCCCTTATATCAGCGGTTAGCTTGTCATCGCAGAGGGAACAGTTTTGTAAAAGGGTCCAGCAGGTCAAAGTTATTCACGTCCTCCGCCGCGGTTGTCAGAGTGCGTCTTTTCTTTTATATACAGTGGATATAAAAAGTCTACACACCCCTGTTAAAATGTCAGCTTTCTGTGATGTAAAAAATATGAGACAAAGATAAATAATTTCAGAACTTTTTCCACCTTTAATGTGACCTATAAACTGTACAACTCAACTGAAAAACAAACTGAAATCTTTTAGGGGGGAGTAAAGATAAAAAAATAAAATAATGTGGTTGCATAAGTGTGCACACCCTCTTATAACTAGGGATGTAGCTGTGTTCAGAATGAAGCAATCACATTCACAAACATGTTAAATAGGAGTCAGTACACACTTGCCAGCATTTAAAGTGCCTCTGATTAACCCCAAATAAAGTTCAGCTGTTCTAGTAGGTCTTTCCTGACATTTTCTTAGTCACATCCTACAGCAAAAGCCATGGTCCTCAGAGAATATCCAAAGCATCAGAGGGATCTCATTGTTAAAAGGTATCGGTCAGGAGAAGGGTACAAAAGAATTTCCAAGGCAAAGATATACCATGGAACACAGTGAAGACAGTCATCATCAAGTTGAGAAAATATGGCGCAACAGTGACATCACCAACAGTGACATCACCAACAGTGACATCACCAAGAACTGGACGTCCCTCCAAAATGGATGAAAAGACGAGAAGAAAATTGGTCTGGGAGGCGGCCAAGAGATCTACAGTAACATTAAAGGAGCTGCAGGAATATCTGGCCAGTACTGGCTGTGTGGTCCATGTGACAACCATCTCCCGTATTCTTCATATGTCTGGGCTATGGGGTAGAGTGACAAGACTGAAGCCTTTTCTTTCGAAGAAAAACATCCAAGCCCGGCTAAATTTTGCAAAGACACACCTGATGTCTCCCAAAACCATGTGGGAAAATGTGTTCTGGTCTGATGAAACCAAGGTTGGACTTTTTGGCCATAATTCCAAAAGATACGTTTGGCACCAAAACAACACTGCACATCACCAAGAACACCATACCCACCGTCAGAGGCGTACTGACCATTTGGAAACTTGGGCACTGCCCGAGGGCCCGGGGTCAGTAGGGGGCCCCATGAGATGCCCTTGGTACCTTTTTCATAGGCTTTTTTGAGTTTGGGTAAGGACACAGGGGCCCCATGATCCCCTATTGCCCGGGGGCCCTATGAGTTGTCAGTCCGCCCCTGCCTGAACCCAATCTCGATCCAGCAATGTGCACAAGAGCAGTGGCTCTCCTGGCTCTCTCTCTCCTCATTGTCTCAGACATTGGCAGTCACAGCCAATGAGGAGGGAGCTGGGGCAGAGCTGTCTTTTGGACACACCGAGCCAGCTCAGGAGCGAGCACACATGAGTGCCCTCATAGCAAGTTGCTTGGCTGGGGGGAGAAGCCAGAAGCACCAGCGGAAGACCTGAGAAATGGAGGATCCAGACTGCTCTGCGTAAAACCGTAACACAGAGCAGGTAAGTATTAACATACACACCCGCAGCGGTTCGCATGAACGGGGTGTGATGCTGTTGCGGTGCGGAATTCGCACAGAAAACGCTGGCAAATTCCGCACCGCATCACTGTGAATCCCGGCTTAAAGCCAATGCCAAAGCTGCCAGTTTGCCAATCTAGGCCTGTTGAGTTTTTTCCTGGCAAGGGACAGCGGTCGATACGCGCACATGCGCACGTCAAGCTGAATATTTGCCTCTGCGGTATTTGGATGGAATTCTTTGATTTATGGATCTTTCCATAGAACTCTTCGATGTTTCCAGCCTTGTTGATGTTCTTGCCCCGTGCTTGTAGGCAGAAAGGTTTTTTTTTTTTCGCAGCGGAGAGCCAAATTCACCGTCAGGTTTCCAGGCAGATGGAGGGAAACCCCAGCTGTTGACTTCAAAAAATAACATTAGAAAGAAAAAAAAAAGAAAAGACTTGTAGAGAACTCATGTGCAGCCGCTCCGCCTGGCAGGAAACATTCCCAGCAACACCTGCTTCCTGAAGGCGACATTTATTTGATCCCCAGGCTCCGAGTGCGCCGTGCCCTGCGCTTTGTTTGCCGTAAACGAAGTGCTGAACTGATGACTCCAAACTTTCTGCTTTGATGAGAGGGTTAACCCTTTCCCCCCCTGGGGCAGCTGTGCTCCGGTGTAAAATGCAAAACTTATAGGCATTAATTGAAAATGGATCCACAAAACGCAGCACATTTGTGGCCACCAAACCGCGTGGTACATGGCGTTTGTTGCGGCGCGAAGTCGCACCGGCCGTACATTTTTCATGTTCCCGTAGGTTTGGCAGTGCAAAAATGCATGTGTGAATTTGCGCGTTCCGGTGTGAACTTGCCCTTAAGCGCGTTTCCAGTTTCATTTGATTTTTAATTAAAGTGTTACTAAACCCACAACAGTACAATCAGTCTGTAGATGCAGTAAAGCATGCTTGTTATACTCACTGTGGAACCTAAGGGGTTAATCCTCTGCATTGTGTAAAAAAAGGCTGTTTGATCCTGTCTTTTCTGATCCTCCCCTTTTTCTACTGTCCCCAATCCATCTGCTGATAGGACAGAGCCTTGGGGGCAAGCTGCACATGCTCAGTTTGGTGTGTATTTCTAGAGTTTGTTTTCTTTGGGAGGGTGCATGTGATCAGCACAGGGCTAATCAGCACTGCCCAGAGGGTCAGGGGTGATGAAGCCTCATAGGACAGCCATAGCAGAATGAAAACTCCTCCTACAAGCTTTAAGCAGTGCTCTGCTGGACACTGATAAAAGTCACAAGACTGATCTATACTGCTGATGAGAAAAGGTATTTAGCATTTTATATTTAGTAAAATAATTGCATTTTCATGTCCTGTGTATGGTAGGAGACCAGATATAGTGAATGGGCAGCACAGTAGCTAAATGGTTAGCACTTCCACCTGGCAGTACTAGGGTCGCTGGTTCAAATCCCAACCACAGCACCACCTGCCTGGAGATTGTATGTTCTCCCTGTGCCTGTGTGGGTTTCCTCCCACATTCCAAAGACATACTGGTAGGTGAATTGGCTCCTGTCTAAATTGTCCCTAGTATGTGTATGTATGAATGTAAGTTAGGGACCTTAGATTGTACGCCCCTTGAGGGTTAGGGACCTTAGATTGTACGCCCCTTGAGGGTTAGGGACTGATGTGATGTACAATATATATGTAAAGCGCTGTGTAAATTGATGGCGCTATATAAGTACCTGCTTGAGGAGATCATCTCTGTGTTATACATTACTGTACTGCACCCTACACTGTACCCTCCTACACCTTGTACTGTGCCCTCCTTTACTGCTGGACTGCACCCTCCTGACCCCCCACCCCCGTGTAATGTGCCCTACTGACCCCGCCTGTACTGTACTCTCCTGACCCCCCCACCCCCGTGTAATGTGCCCTACTGACCCCGCCTGTACTGTACTCTCCTGACCCCCAACCCCGTGTAATGTACCCTACTGACCCCTCCTGTACTGTACCCTCCTGCTCCTATTGTGTCCTCCTGACCCCCCACCCCGTGTAATGTGCCCTACTGACCCCTCCTGTACTGTACTCTCCTGACCCCTTGTACTGTGCCCCCCCTTCCCTCCTTGTCCCACTGAACTCATAATCTTTCCTCCTGACACCCCGTCTTCTGCTCTACTGACTTTTTAGATATTGTTTGGATATTTGTGTTGATTAGTCTTTGATTTACGGTATGTTTTCTGAATGTTTAAAATCTATTTTCTTGAAAGTACTAATAAATATATGTTGAATTCTATCTACAATTTATGCATTCATTCTTGAGAGTAGGTGCCTAAATTGAGGCAGGCTGGTAGGGGCCCCAGTGCATTACTTTGCCCAGGGGCCCTTGATGCTTTTAAGATGTCCCTGCCTGCTGCCGGTCCTTTTTCAGCTTGAATGACAGCCAGCACCATTCAACCCTTCCTGTGAGCCCAGGGCATTATGGATCTGTCTCTTGGGGGTGTGTCACCAGGTCAGCCTGGGCTCACGGTTCCGTGCATTAGAGAGCTGACATAAATATTGAAACCACCCACCGCAGCAGTCAGAAGAAGGGAAAGGAGACCCAAGGACCCCATATGACCAGCCAGAAGAAGTGGAAGACGACCCAAGAAATCCATTGACCAGCCCGAAGAAGTGGAAGAAGACCTAAGGACCCCATATGACCAGCCAGAAGAAGTGGAAGACGACCCAAGAAATCCATATGACCAGCCCGAAGAAGTGGAAGAAGACCTATGACAAGACTGAAGAAGTAGAAGAAAACCTAAGAACGCCATATGACCAGCCTGAAAAAGTGGAAAAAGACCCAAGGACCCCATATGACGAGCCAGAAGTAGAAGAAGATCTAATCGCCCCATATGACCAGCCTGAAGAAGTGGAAGGCGCCATATGACCAGCCAGATGAAGTGAAGAAGACCCATGAAACCCCATATGACCAGCCTGATGAAGTGAAGAAGACCCAAGGACCCCATATGATGTCCCTGTATAGTATTTATGCCTTTAAAGTGCACTCTATAAAGAATTTTGAACAGATAAAAGACTTTTTTCACTTTTTTCTGACCTCCGGAACGGATTAATTGGTTTTCAATGCATTTACGAATTCATTTTTAATCATGTCCTTGTACAGTATTTATGCCTTTAAAGTGCACTTTATAAAGAGTTTTGAACAGCTAAGACTTTTTTTTTTACTTTTTTCTGACCTCCGGAACGGATTAATTGGTTTTCAATGCATTTACAAATTAGTTTTTAATCATGTCCCTGTACAGTATTTATGCCTTTAAAGTGCACTTTATAAAGTTTTGAACTGATAAAAGACTTTTTTCGTACTTTTGTCTGACCTCTGGAACGGATTAACAGCTTTTCAATGCATTCCAAAGGGAAACCGCGTTTCGGTTTGGGAATTTTTCGCATTAAATTCGTAAACTGAGGTACCACTGTGTATATATATATATATATATATATATATATATGACTCATTTTCTATACATTATCATTTTCTTTTCTGGGTGTGTTATGTTTCAGGTGTGATAAATTAGTTTGGTGCAAAACTCCCATGCCGCAAAAGAGCCGTGCACATTATTTTGCGCTTTAGACCAAAGTACCGTGCATCAAGCACTTAACTGGAGTTCTTTTTTACTGTAATGCCCACTCAATCTAGGGTTGTCACCTCATCCCTTTTAATACCCAACACATATTAATTACGCAGGTTCTGGGGCTGACTAAGGTGGTAATTAAACTCAGTGCCCTATCTGCATTAAAATAGCCTCAGAACATGAATATTCGGTTTTAGAGAGGTGAGGAGGCAACCCCAGCTCAGTCCCTCCACGGTTTTCCGTACTCCATGAGAATAAAGCTCGCCGCTGGCATGGCAGACACAGAGGTCAATCTGCAAACCTCTCCAAGGGTCACCAAAGTGACTCCAAGGAGCAACAAATTTTCCAAGCAGCGGGCAGGAAGAGAGGTTCAAATTTCCAGGGGCTGGGAACATTCTGCAGCTACTTCCTGGAGAACCGAGACACACTTCCTGTCTGCTTCCTGCACCTTTCTGCAAGAGGTCTGAGAACCGGCTCTTGATGATCACTTTAGCAGCCCTCGCACTGGGGGGAGCCGTCCCATCCACCTGCACAGGGATTAACTCGTCACCAACACCATCACGTTTCTCAATGACAAATGAAGCCGTCAGTAGAGGAATTCCAGGGAGATATTCCATATCGAACAAAAGAAATGTGTACTACCAGAACATACCGTAGTTGCCAACTGTTCTCAGCTTCCCAGGACATTCCCACATTTTTAATAAAGGTCCTTGAAATAGTTTGTGTTTCAAAAAACTCCATGACCACGGGCAGCACAGTGGCTAAATGGTTAGCACTTCCGCCTGGCAGTACTCGGGTCGTTGGTTTGAATCCCAGCCAAGGCACCACCTGCCTGGAGTTTGCATGTTCTCCCTGTGCCTGTGTGAGTTTCCTCCCACACTCCAAAGACATGCTGGTAGGTTGTTTGGCTCCTGTCTAAATTGGCCTTAGTATGTGTATGTATGAATGTGAGTTAGGGACCTTAGATTGTACACCCCTTGAGGATTAGGGACCTTAGATTGTACACCCCTTGAGGGTTAGGGACCTTAGATTGTACATCCCTTGAGGGTTAGGGACCTTAGATTGTACACCCCTTGAGGGTTAGGGACCTTAGATTGTACGCCCCTTGAGGGTTAGGGACCTTAGATTGTACATCCCTTGAGGGTTAGGGACCTTAGATTGTACACCCCTTGAGGGTTAGGGACCTTAGATTGTACGCCCCTTGAGGGTTAGGGACCTTAGATTGTATGTCCCTTGAGGGTTAGGGACCTTAGATTGTATGTCCCTTGAGGGTTAGGGACCTTAGATTGTACACCCCTTGAGGGTTAGGGACCTTAGATTGTACGCCCCTTGAGGGTTAGGGACCTTAGATTGTACACCCCTTGAGGGTTAGGGACCTTAGATTGTATGCCACTTGAGGGTTAGGGACCTTAGATTGTATGTCCCTTGAGGGTTAGGGACCTTAGATTGTACGCCCCTTGAGGGTTAGGGACCTTAGATTGTATGTCCCTTGAGGGTTAGGGACCTTAGATTGTACGTCCCTTGAGGGTTAGGGACCTTAGATTGTACACCCCTTGAGGGTTAGGGACCTTAGATTGTACGCCACTTGAGGGTTAGGGACCTTAGATTGTATGTCCCTTGAGGGTTAGGGACCTTAGATTGTACGCCCCTTGAGGGTTAGGGACTGATATGAATGTACAATATATATGTAAAGTGCTGCGTAAATTGACAGCGCTATATAAGTACCTGTAATAAAATTTATTTTTTTCATGTGTGATCTTGCATTAAATCTTTGACGTTTAACCTCCCTAGCGGTCTGATTATGTCAGTATTTCTGTGCTCAAAGTGGTACTTTTTTTGCATCGAAATATGTAGTTTTTTTATTGTAGGCCTGTAATTCTTAGGAATAACTCACTGAAATCTGTCCGAACAAGAGTCTAGTAAACATCCCGGGTATGTTAAAATTTGAAACACGAAATCGTAAATTATAATATAATAAATAATCGTAAAAAAAAATTATATAATAAAAATAAATGTAATTCAATAATGTAATCAAACCAAAAACACTGAAATTTGACATATAGCGCCAAGTTCGCACATCACTGAGCAAAGTCGCAGAATCGTTTTCAGTGTCTGATGAGGAATTTCCCCCACGAATCATTATCACTCAATTCTGCAAGTGGTTCTGATTTACTATCGCTGTTCTCTAGCCGGTCTAAAACCGATTTTGACCTAAAGCAGCGGTTCTCAACCTGGGGGTCGCGACCCCTTTGGGGGTCGAACGACCATTTCCCAGGGGTCGCCTAAGACCATCGGAAAACACATATTTCCGATGGTCTTAGGAACCGAGACGCCGCTCCTGTCTCCGGCGATGTGTGGGCGGGATGATATGCTGCCCCTGTCACCGCCTCCTCGCCGCTGATTGGCCACCGGAACTGTAGCTCATACAGGCGGCCAATCACCGGCGAGAAGGTGGAGCTTGGAGAGGAGGAGCCGAGCGGCAGCGCGCGGAGATCGAAGAAGATCGAGGGAGCTGCAGGAACGAGTGAAGAGAGAGGCCAGAGAAGGAAGACAGCTGACAGGTAAGTCCAAATTTTGCTGCTGCAGCCAGGTATGCAGGATGTAGATAGGAGAGGGAGAGAGCGAGCCCAGGCTGGAGCAGGAGTCAGCAAGGTAAGTATCATTGGTGTCAGTGGGAGGGATAGTGCCCCATCATTTGTGTCACTAATACCAACGATGGGGCACTATTCCTCCCCCCACTGACACCAACGATGGGGCACTATTCCTCCCCCCACTGACACCAACGATGGGGCACTATTCCTCCCCCCACTGACACCAACGATGGGGCACTATTCCTCCCACTGACACCCACAATGGGGCACTATTCCCCCCACTGACACCCACGATGGGGCACTATTCCTCCCACTGACACCAATGATGGGGCACTATTCCTCCCACTGACGCCAATGATGGGGCACTATTCTTCCCACTGACACCAATGATGGGGCACTATTCCTCCCACTGACACTAATGATGGGGCACTATTCCTCCCACTGACACCAATGATGGAGCACTATTCCTCCCACTGACACCAATGATGGAGCACTATTCCTCCCACTGACACCAATGATGGGGCACTTTTCCTCCCACTGACACCAATGATGGGGCACTATTCCTCCCACTGATACTAATGATGGGGCACTATTCCTCCCACTGACACCAATGATGGGGCACTATTCCTCCCACTGACACCAATGATGGGGCACTATTCCTCCCACTGATACCAATGATGGGGCACTATTCCTCCCACTGACACCAATGATGGGGCACTATTCCTCCCACTGACACCAATGATGGGGCACTATTCCTCCCACTGACACCAATGATGGGGCACTATTCCTCCCACTGACACCAATGATGGGGCACTATTCCTCCCACTGACACCAATGATGGGGCACTATTCCTCCCACTGACACCAATGATGGGGCACTATTCCTCCCACTGAGACCAATGATGGGGCACTATTCCTCCCACTGACACCAATGATGGGGCACTATTCCTCCCACTGATACCAATGATGGGGCACTATTCCTCCCACTGATACCAATGATGGGGCACTATTTCTCCCACTGATACCAATGATGGGGCACTATTCCTCCCACTGACACCAATGATGGGACACTATTCCTCCCACTGACACCAATGATGGGACACTATTCCTCCCACTGACGCCAATGATGGGACACTATTCCTCCCACTGACGCCAATGATGGGGCACTATTCCTCCCACTGACGCCAATGATGGGGCACTATTCCTCCCACTGACGCCAATGATGGGACACTATTCCTCCCACTGACGCCAATGATTGGGCACTATTCCTCCCACTGACGCCAATGATTGGGCACTATTCCTCCCACTGACACCAATGATGGAACACTATTCCTCCCACTGACACCAATGATGGGGCACTATTCCTCCCACTGACACCAATGATGGGACACTATTCCTCCCACTGACACCAATGATGGGACACTATTCCTCCCACTGATACCAATGATGGGACACTATTCCTCCCACTGACACCAATGATGGGGCACTATTCCTCCCACTGACACCAATGATGGGACACTATTCCTCCCACTGACACCAATGATGGGGCACTATTCCTCCCACTGACACCAATGATGGGGCACTATTCCTCCCACTGACACCAATGATGGGGCACTATTCCTCCCACTGACACCAATGATGGGGCACTATTCCTCCCACTGAGACCAATGATGGGGCACTATTCCTCCCACTGAGACCAATGATGGGGCACTATTCCTCCCACTGACACCAATGATGGGGCACTATTCCTCCCACTGATACCAATGATGGGGCACCATTTCTCCCACTGATACCAATGATGGGGCACTATTCCTCCCACTGACACCAATGATGGGACACTATTCCTCCCACTGACACCAATGATGGGACACTATTCCTCCCACTGACGCCAATGATGGGACACTATTCCTCCCACTGACGCCAATGATGGGGCACTATTCCTCCCACTGACGCCAATGATGGGGCACTATTCCTCCCACTGACGCCAATGATGGGACACTATTCCTCCCACTGACGCCAATGATTGGGCACTATTCCTCCCACTGACGCCAATGATTGGGCACTATTCCTCCCACTGACACCAATGATGGAACACTATTCCTCCCACTGACACCAATGATGGGGCACTATTCCTCCCACTGACACCAATGATGGGACACTATTCCTCCCACTGACACCAATGATGGGACACTATTCCTCCCACTGATACCAATGATGGGACACTATTCCTCTCACTGACACCAATGATGGGGCACTATTCCTCCCACTGACACCAATGATGGGACACTATTCCTCCCACTGACACCAATGATGGGACACTATTCCTCCCACTGATACCAACGATGGGACACTATTCATCCCACTGACATCAGTGATGGGGCGCTAGTCCTCCCACTGCAAAATTACAGTTATGAAGTAGCAACGAAAATAATTTTATGGTTGGGGGTCACCACAACATGAGGAACTGTATTAAGGGGTCGCGGCATTAGAAAGGTTGAGAACCACTGACCTAAAGGGACGCTTTTTGGACGCCATGGACGTTTCTCAGTTTCCAGGCAGAAAGAACAGTAAAAATGCAGGCAGGGCACCGGACAAAGCACTCGGGACAAAATGTATGTGAAATGGTTTGATACAGGAATGTTATACTGTGTGATTTTAGTGTATTTAGTGAATGTCACTTTTAAAATTTTTGAATTTCCCGCCAGTTCCATCCCCCGTATTTCCCGACGTCGCAGGGAACGGAACCCGGAAGACAGATGCTGGCAGCAGCCGGAGGACATTACAGGGGACACTGCAGGAGGGACATCGCGGGAGCGCAGGACAAGGTAAGTGCTGGAGGGATCCCAGAGCAACGCTGCAGTGTATTTCCGAGTGTAGGTCGGGGTCACCGCTTGTGGTGCTGAAACTTTACCCCGAGCTACACTCGGGAATACCGCCAGGGGGGTTAAAGTGTAATTATGACAAAACAAATGACACATATGATGCAGTTTTTTTTTGTGTCCCTATCATAGTTTTACTACTTGTTGATGTTGCAATAGATCCATTGACCTTCTATTTTCTGAAACAGGGTGACCACACTGTTCGTTCTGCAAAGAAATCTCCTGCAGTGTTGTCACCCTCCAGACAGTATAGTTTAGATCAGCTTTTCTCAAACTTTTTTAACACAGAGGAATTAGGGTTGCCACCCCTTCCCTTTAAACCGGAACACCTATTATTTACACAGGTTCTGTGACTGATTCAGGTGGTAATTAAAGTCGCTTAGTGCCTTATCTGCAATAAATTGGCCTCAGAATCTGTACAATTAATGTGTTCAGTTTTAAAGGAATGAGGAGGCAACCCTAAGAGGAACCCTTAAAACAACTTTCCTGTCACAAGGAACCCCTGCTAATAATTATTATATCTATAGCTCATTGTACGTTAATGTAGCACAACCCCCTTAGGGGCCCCTGGATTTGATTTAGGTCCCCCTATACCCTGCACGTCCAGGCAACATGTATTTTTACATTCTTTGCACACTGGAGTCAAAGAACAGTCCAGGAGCTTGGTTTTGTGATTTTATTAAGGGGTTAAAAACTTGGATGGGGTCTAGGGGTATATGGGACACCCGAGGAACTGCAGAACTTGAGAGCAAACCCCTTAGAAACTACATATAAAATGCGGATAGCAACAGTCTCTCTCCTTGAAGAGCTCCAAAGACTCTTCCTAGTGTACCTCTTCAGACCCTGGATAACTACTCCTCTTCACCCAGCTGCACTGAGGGTATTCCCTTGGCAAGGGGGCCCAGGGGGTATATGGGACTCCCGAGGAACTGCAGAACTTGAGATCAAACTCCTCAGAAACTATATACAAAATGCAGATAGCAACAGTCTCTCTCCTTGAAGAGCTCCAAAGACTCTTCCTAGTGTACCTTCTCGGACCCCGGATGACTACTCCTCTTCTCTCAGCTGCACTGAGGGTATTTCCTGGGCAAGGGGGCCCACGGGGTATATGGGACACCCGAGGAACTACAGAATTTGAGATCAAACTCCTCAGAAACTATATACAAAATGCGGATAGCAATAGTCTTTCTCCTTGACGAGCTCCAAAGACTCTTCCTAGTGTATCTCTTCAGACCCCGGATGACTACTCCTCTTCTTCACCCAGCTACACTGAGGGTATTCCCTGGGCAAGGGGGCCCAAGAGCTGTTAATTTAGAGAGAGTCCTAGATGAGAAGCTAGTTGGGTCTTGCACCTGACTGCCCTGTCCCTTTATCCAGCCCAGGGGGTGTCAGAGTACTCACACTGTCTTCTGTTAGCTTGATGGGCTGTTGGCTGCCTTCAGGCTTTATGCTGGGTTGGCTACTTTCCTGCTACACAGGCTGTCCCAGGAGAATTTGAGGCAATGGGGATCCTATTTTCCAGCAACCCACCTGTAGGTGGTCTCCCCTCCCTGGGGCCCCCTCCCAGGGTCCACACTCTAGTCTTATCTCAATCCATCTTCCACCCGACACTGCAGCGCTGCACAGACTCTACCACTTCTAATGGTTGCCTTGGTCACCATGCCCAGCTTCCTGCCAGGGGATTGGCGAGTAAGTTCTCTAAGTTTCTGGAAGGGTGGGAGGGCTCCAGAAGCCCTGACTTATTAGAGCCTCTCAGCTTGTCCTGAGGTCAACTCACTATCTCACTCCCCAAGCTGACTCATTCTCAGGCTCCTACACAGCTTCTGTTTAACAAAAAACTAACTAGCTAACCTAGAGGGCGTTACATTAATTTAATGGTCAATGGGAAGAGTGCTTCTTAAATTAGAGGTTAGCGGGAAGAATCCCCTTCTTAAATATCATTGGTGTTAGTGGGAACCTAAGCGAGAGATTGCACATTGCTCAAGGAACCCCTAGCAACCTCTGGAGGAACCCTACGGGTTTAATGGAACCCTGCTTGAGAAAGGCTGGTTTAGATGGACTGAAAAATGAATGACCAACTCAAGATGACAACAACTTTTTAAAACCTAGGTTTAATTTTTTTCTAATCAGTGCAAGGGACTGCACTTACAATTAAAGAGAAGTGCCCTTGTGCTGGTAACAGCTGTATTAGTTAAAATCTGAAGTCCCCCCACCCATACCCCCGCACTACTGAAAGATTACCACTGCAATCAGTTGAACCTGTGCTTGCGCTTTCCGCCCCCTCCTTCATTTTTTAGAAGCTGTACTATAGTTTCCAACAATAAAAAGTGTTCTGTGAATGGAGGAGGATCCTGCTGCTGTCAGTCAAACTCCTGTGAGTAGGGAGCAGGGGCGTGGCTTACTGACTCTGTGTTTGTCTATGGACACATGCAGCTTGGCTTGAGAGCACACAAACACGAGTGCCCCCTTAGCAATGGGCCCCCTTGGGACAGTGGGCCAATTCTGGGGCCCTAAACCCTTGGTTGTGGAGACCCCGCTGGGAGAGAAGGCTGTAGCGGTCCAAATTTCATTTCACTTCCCTGTCCCTGGCCGTCTGCCCGGAACCCCAATGATGAAGTCACCAGGAGAAGGTGTAGAGATGGCGCATACACCTTGTACATCGTAAAGACTTGAGGTCCGCCCCGAAGAGACCAACTTCTGGAACTTGCCTCTGCTGGATGTCGCAATTACACGGACTCACCTCTGTAGGTACGCCAGGGCAGCACATAGCCTGGTTAGGATTAGGGACTTAGGAAAATGGACTGTTCTGCTGAAGTTCTGCTGGACTTTGTAATGTTGTACTTTTTTCAGTAAAGCATTGACACTTTGCCTTTTGCCTGGCCTGAAGTTATTCAAAGGGGTGTAATGCAAATATTTGGCACAACTTTGCACTTTATACACATTACAGCCAGGGCCGGATCTAGGGGGTGCTGGGGTGGGCTGTGCCCCCCCAGCTTTTGCTTGCGCCCGCCCCAGATCTCTGAGAGCACATCCACTGATCCATGAGCCAGTTTGATGCAGAAGGTTGATGTAAGGGGGCACTCTGATGGGAGAAATCCATGTACGGGGGCACTCTGATGGGGGCACCCAATGTAAGGGGGCACTCTCATGGGGACAGCTGATGTAAGGGGGTACTCTGATGGGGATAACTGATGTAAGGAGGCACTTTGACAGGGATAACTGATCATATGTGAGGAGACATTCTTATAAGAACAATTGATTCAAGGAGGGGCTCTGTTAGGGACACTGATGTAAGGGGGCACTCTGATGGTGGCATCTGATGTACGGGGGCACTCTGGTGGGGACACTGATGTAAGGAGGCACTTTGATAGGGATAACTGACCATATGTAAGGGGACAACTGATTCAAGGAGGGGCTCTGTTAGGGACACTGATGTAAGGGGGCACTCTGATGGTGACACCTGATGTACAGGGGCACTGTGATGGGGAGACTGATGTACAGGGCACATTGATGGGGACACTTGATGTAAAGGGGGACTCTGATTAGTAGTCATGATGTAGAGAAGGACTCTGAGGACTCCTGATGTAAACGGGGTTTCTGATAAGACATCTGATATAAGGGAGCACAGGTTTTGTTTAACCACCGTAATCTAATGACAATCTAATACATACTAGTGTTTCCCAGGTCATAAAACTGTGTGAAAAACTGTCAGTGACTCACACACATAGTGTTGACATTATGCCCCCTGACTTTTTTATTGCACCCCCAGATAGGCTAGATCCAGCCCTGATTACAGCTTGGGTCACTAGCACATGGGGTATGAGAGTCATTCTAGTGCAAGTTACATGTGGCTGCCATGCAGGGGCGGACTGACCATTTGGAAACTCGGGCACTGCCCGAGGGCCCGAGGTTAGTAGGGAGCCCCATGAGATGCCCCTGGTACCTTTTCATAGGTTTTTTTGAGTTTGGGCAAGGACACAGGGGCCCCATGATCCCCTATTGCCCAGGGGCCCCATGAGTTGTCAGGCCGCCCCTGCTGCCATGAGCACTGAAGGTACAGTCAGCAAGCAGTCTGTCCATAAAATGTACCTATTGTATACCTGAAATTGTTGGCACTCCCTACGCCACCCTACGTCTCCTATAGCAACCGAAATGGAACTGCACTACAGAAGTCCCCATCCTGTACAGAGGTACAGAAGCTCAAGAGTCAAAGTCAAGTACAAGTTGGAACCCGAGCTATGTGCATGGCGGGGTTCCATGCTGCTAATGGGACCAGTAGTGGGAAATGCTGGATAGGTGGCTGTGGTCAGTGTTTCGGCATGGCACGCCTAATTGCAAGCTACAGTAGGAAGATGTACTGTATATTTACACAGGGACATGAGAGTTAACTGGAAAATGTGCAAATGTACACCGTGTATGTTCATCTCCAAGAGTAGAGGCCCGTCTTAAGGTCGAGTGTTCTCTGATAGCAATCTCAGCCTTGTCCCTGGGCATTGGTGTAAACGGCACTAAAGTGAAGGTACTCCATATGTGTGAAGTGGAGAGACCCTGTACAAGGTGCATAGCGTGGCTCAGAAGAACCACCCTGGGTACACCTTTCATGTGACCCTTGCTTGGCGCCCATTGAGGAGGAAAACATGGAGGATGTAACAATGTAACAAACATCTCCCACCGTACCCTCCTTACACGCCAACAAGGGACCGCCAAAGAGGATGTAAGGGACCTCTCAGTGCAGTATCATTGCACACAGAAGGTATGTATAACATGTTTATTATTTTAATTTAAATAATAAAAAAAAACCTTTTTATCACTTTAACTGCCATTTTCGCTGGACAGCTTAGTCTGCATGTAAATGTACAGAAAAAATAAAAATCGTTTGTGAAAAAAAAACCAATTCATAAAGTGATTATTATCACTACAGGTATCAACAACATAAATTTTCTTGATACAATTTTTCCATTATAGTGGTTATATTAATACTTATAATAACTGATAATTAATTGAAAATCAGAATCTAAAATCCATATCATATTAATAAATACAGTCAGGTCCATAAATATTGGGACATCGACACAATTCTAAAATGTTTGGCTCTATATACCACCACAATGGATTTGAAATGAAACAAACAAGATGTGCTTTAACTGCAGACTGTCAGCTTTAATTTGAGGGTATTTACATCCAAATCAGGTGAACGGTGTAGGAATTACAACAGTTTGCATATGTGCCTCCCACTTATTAAGGGACCAAAAGTAATGGGACAGTTGGCTTCTCAGCCATTCCATGGCCAGATGTGTGTTATTTCCTCATTATCCCAATTACAATGAGCAGATAAAAGGTCCAGAGTTCATTTCAAGTGTGCTATTTGCATTTGTAATCTGTTGCTGTCAACTCTCAAGATGAGATCCAAAGAGCTGTCACTATCAGTGAAGCAAGCCATCATTAGGCTGAAAAAACAAAACAAACCCATCAGAGAGATAGCAAAAACATTAGGCGTGGCCAAAACAACTGTTTGGAACATTCTTAAAAAGAAGGAACGCACCGGTGAGCTCAGCAACACCAAAAGACCCGGAAGACCACGGAAAACAACTGTGGTGGATGACCGGAGAATTCTTTCCTTGGTGAAGAAAACACCCTTCACAACAGTTGGCCAGATCAAGAACACTCTCCAGGAGGTAGGTGTATGTGTGTCAAAGTCAACAATCAAGAGAAGACTTCACCAGAGTGAATACAGAGGGTTCACCACAAGATGTAAACCATTGGTGAGCCTCAAAAACAGGAAGGCCAGATTAGAGTTTGCCAAACGACATCTAAAAAAGCCTTCAAAGTTCTGGAACAACATCCTATGGACAGATGAGACCAAGATCAACTTGTACCAGAGTGATGGGAAGAGAAGAGTATGGAGAAGGAAAGGAACTGCTCATGATCCTAAGCATACCACCTCATCAGTGAAGCATGGTGGTGGTAGTGTCATGGCGTGGGCATGTATGGCTGCCAATGGAACTGGTTCTCTTGTATTTATTGATGATGTGACTGCTGACAAAAGCAGCAGGATGAATTCTGAAGTGTTTCAGGCAATATTATCTGCTCATATTCAGCCAAATGCTTCAGAACTCATTGGACGCTTCACAGTGCAGATGGACAATGACCCAAAGCATACTGCAAAAGCCACCAAAGAGTTTTTTAAGGGAAAGAAGTGGAATATTATGCAATGGCCAAGTCAATCACCTGACCTGAATCCGATTGAGAATGCATTTCACTTGCTGAAGACAAAACTGAAGGGAAAATGCCCCAAGAACAAGCAGGAACTGAAGACAGTTGCAGTAGAGGCCTGGCAGAGCATCACCAGGGATGAAACCCAGCGTCTGGTGATGTCTATGCATTCCAGACTTCAGGCTGTAATTGAATGCAAAGGATTTGCAACCAAGTATTAAAAAGTGAAAGTTTGATTTATGATTATTATTCTGTCCCATTACTTTTGGTTCCTTAATAAGTGGGAGGCACATATGCAAACTGTTGTAATTCCTACACCGTTCACCTGATTTGGATGTAAATACCCTCAAATTAAAGCTGACAGTCTGCAGTTAAAGCACATCTTGTTCGTTTCATTTCAAATCCATTGTGGTGGTGTATAGAGCCAGAAATGTTAGAATTGTGTCAATGTCCCAATATTTATGGACCTGACTGTATAACAGGATTGAGAAATGTAGTTATTTGTGAACCTCTGGGACCACTAGCTTTGCAGAAAAGCATCTCTGGAACATATTTTACAATGCTGGCAACTGGATCTGATGGGCTGGGCCAGTGTTACCAATAGGTGAACTAGGGCGCAGCCATGGCTGCTGGTTTCCCTACTTTCTACAGTGGTCGGATCTATGGGGGTGCTGGGGTGGGCTACGTTCCCCAGATTTCAATTGTTCTCCCCTAGGCTGGTCCTTCCATGGACACTGTGCCTTGCTGCTGAGAGCCGTCCCCCATCCCCGCACTCATGGCTTGGACAAGGGGAGAGCAGCCTGGAGCATTGAAGCCTGTATAGGATGTATTTGTGCTAAAGGGGGGGGGATTTGGGTAAAGTGGGAGGATTTTATGTTGGGAAGGGTAATTTGGAGGGGTTTTAGCTAGAGGATGGATTTCGGGGAATATGTCCTAGGTGGCGGGATTGAAGGAAGAGGATTGGTCCTGAAAGAGGGGGGATTTGTGCTTGGAGAGGGGATTGGCGTGGATTTGTGTTAGGAGGGGGGATTGGGGAGGGGAGTTGTACTATGAGGAGTAATTGGGGTGAGGGGGAATTTGGGCTAGAAGGAAGGATTTGGGGGGGGGCTAGGAAGGAGGATTTGGAGGGGGGATTTGTGCTTGGAGAGGGAATTGGGGGGTGGTTGTTTTAGGAAGGGGGATTGGGGAGGGGAAATTTTTCTAGTAGGGTAATTTGGAGGGGGCTGTGCTAGAAGGAGGGATTTAGGAGATTTGTGCTAGGAGGTGGGATTGAGGGGATCTATGCTAGGAGAGGTGATTGGGGGGAAAGCCTTTGTGCTAGAGTGTAAAATTTGAGGGGAAAGAGGATGTGTGCTAGGGTGCAAAATAGTCTAGAACCAGCCCTGCTGACAGGAACAAATATTGAATAAAATATAACTGCCTGGGTGTCTGTAAACAGGTCATTCGCTATAGGCAGAATTCCATCCAAATCTCGGCATGTTGCGCTGCCATCATCATCCCCTGGGTTTTTTTTTGTTGACATTAAGAAGTACATGGAAGTTTTGCAACTGGTTGGACAATCTCCAACCAATCCTTCACCACCTGCCAGTCATCCTACTTTGAAGAGGGTGGCACACAAACTGTCACAGTACCGCCATTTTTTTTCTATTTCGGGAAAGGTCCTGCCAGTTTCTCCAATGTTGCCAACTCTGCGTCACCCTATCCTCCCCCCCCCCGGAGATATAAACTTCTATGGTCCTGAGAGCCAAGTTTCCGTACAGTGTATTTCAAGGATAATGATTCTTTCTTAAGGCCAGGTCAGACATTTGCAGTGTATTACCCTATGCACATTAACATGCGTTATGCCACCTGCACTGTAATAAGACAGCCTGTTCATGACTAATGCACCATAGATAGGCTTGTCCACTCCTACTTCCACCATTACCGATCCATACCACTCCCCACTAACCAATTAAACTTTACAAAAAACATGACACCATTTTGGAGTAAAATGGCCAACATGGCCTTTTATTAACAACTCACATTTTAAATACATCAGCCGTTCCTTATAACGGAAACCAAAGAATTGTTGTTGGTCTTCGAAGGCACCCCGAAATGCACCTGCGGACAACCATATACACTAGGCCTCCAGCCACAACCAACCAGCTCGGAGACAACCATACCGTCCGCAGTGCAGCACCACCACCTTCCAGTTAAACCTTGGTTAACTGGGAATGTCCACCGGGCACCCCATACCACCGATGGGTCCCACACCATTGTTTTACCTTCCAAGATGAGAACCGCCTCCAAAGACCAACAACCGCCCGCGAACCAACATAACCCCTTTTTTTTTTTTTTCCTTCCTTCCCCCGGGAGGGACCTGATACCCAACAAAACATGGAGGGCGGGAGGGAAGCTCTGATCCTTCCTCACGTCCAGCTCCACTGACGCCCCCTCCACAGAACCCCCCACCCTAAGGTGCTGCAGACCCCACCTACACTCCACCTCTGCCAACCAAATAGCCCCACAATCAAATCCCAAGCCCCTGGAGCTAACTTTAACCCTTTCCATTCCCCTTCACCACTCTGGGCCTAGTCATGCATGCCCTGCGCTATTTTCATTCTTTCTTATCCGCTACGGGCATTTCTTTTTGAATGGACTTCCAACTCATCACAGTCCACCTGCATTTTTATTTTTTTCCAGCACACCATGTGAACCGTCTGCGCTTTGCGATGCACTAAAAAGCAGGTCTGTTGTGGTGGGTTAGGGTTCTGCATTGGCTTAAGAATAGCATCAGAATCTGTGCTGGTCCACAAAAATCATGAGCTGCCAGCACTACATTCTCATACAGAGAATACGCAAAACGTACATATAAGAGTGCGGTGCTAAGAGTGCAAGTGACATAAAGTATCTTAATTGATATAAAGAAAATATAACAAAAAACTCTGCGAAGTGAATAAGTGAGTCCCAGTGCCAAAGGACGCTATAAAATGTCTATGAGTGCAATCATATATCTTCAATTGCTTAGATGACCAAACAAATCCAAATGCAACACGTGTCACCCCACTCGGTGCTCAGGGAAGGCTTACCATTCGGATTTGATCATCATATTATAGAATGGTCAAATTAGGCACAAGTGTAATCATATGGCAACCGCTCCAGCCTCCTCCACAGCCTCCAACCGTAGGTCAGACAGCGTTCGCCCACTCTGTATATTCCGTATACCCTTTTCCAGCTTCTGACATGCCTTCACGGGCTTCCTTGCTACTTGTAGAGGCTGTATAAGCCCTTACCATGTTATGTGCTCCATCCCTCAATCGAAATTGGTTACAGTAGGCTTCATAAAGCTCATCTATCTCAGCTTTCTTGGTCTCTCCTCTTCAGTCAGTCCTATGGGCAAGAGGCCCCCCCAACATAGGGTCACATCTCCCGAGCAGGTCACCCCTCCTAGCTAGAACACACCACTATCTTCACACTTTGGCTCTCTCTGAATAAGCTCTACCTCCAACAGTGTCCCACAATGCCTCCTAGCTCTTGTGGTGCCCTCCTATGGCCTACAATGCCCATGCAAAGCCAAAGCTCCTCTAGAAACCTCATCCCCTACAAGGTAACCAAGTCTGCTGCAAAGTCCCCTAACCTTTATTACCACCCTCAGTGACACCCACTCCATCCAGTCTCCCAGCATTTTAATACATAATTTGCATTCCCATACATATATAAATTTTATTTTTTACTTTTAGAGACCTGGTATCAATAAGGTCGAGAACCCCTAGTGTTGAATAAGAGGTTTCCACAGTCATCAGTGGGGTGTACCATAGATAGTGTGGAGGTGCCAGCCTGCCCTTGCCAGTGTGAGCCATGTTGGGTAAGAGGGTTCTGTACGAAGTGGTACCAAACAGTTTTGAGACTAGCTCAGTTTAAAAGAAAGTACTTTATTTATCTACCTTTACACACTATCACCTTCAAAATAGTCCCCTTGCACAGCAATACATAGCTCCCAGTGTTCGTGCCACTTCTGCAATGTGTCCTGGAAGTCTTCTTTTCGAAGCATATCAAGCACCTTCTGCTATTCGTGCTGAATCTCCGCAATGTTGTCAAAACTGCAACCTTTCGAGTTGGATCTTCATCTTCAGGAACAGGGTGAAATCTGCAGGAGCCAAATCTGGCAAGTAGGATGGGTGCACAAATGAGATCATTGCAGCCTGTGGACAAACTTGGCAACAACACAACGCATGTTCAAACCACATGGCAGCAATGTTGTGGATTGTTCTCCGATAATCACAAGTTGCCGAATGGTTTCGACATTTTGAGGGAGAAGAATTTGATAATTTTCGAGGGTTGAGCTAGTTGAAGGTCTTCCTGATCTCTCGTCGTCTTCCAGTGATGTTTTTCCGCTCTTGAAGCACGCATGCCACTCAAAACACCAGGAACGACTCATTGCAGCATGATGAAACAACAGACGTGGTAGCGCACATGGTCAGAATAGCATCACTTACACAGCTCCCGATGTATACAGGACGATGTCTTTTGGCACACTGACTGATGAAGGGCGGTGCTCCCCATGACTGTGTGTGCAGCCTTGTGCTGCCATCTGTTGGCGTGTCACAAAACAAGTCTCGAAATATAAATACCTACATACCACCTTGTATACAAATAGTCTGGCAGGAGTCCACCTGAGAGTTGGTCATGGAAAGTGGTGCAAGAACCAAGGCAGCGAAGATGTAATCTTTGAGGATCTAACTTCTTGGATCTTCCCCTTAAGGAGAGGTGCAGGAATTACAGGTTGTCACAAACGTGCGCACCAGAGGCAGGACGCAGCCTCCATTTTGTTAAGAATCTCCATTTTCTCACCTCACTCCCTCCCCCTCCCTCTCTGAGAGGCACATAGACATTTGGCCAGTGTGTGTGTGCTGGTGTCACTGGCAGGCCAGCACAGCAGGGAACCCCAGAGCTATAAAACATTTTTGAGCTAGGTGCCTGGCTGTCTGGGCGAGGTGTACCATATAACACCTCGTATAAGATAAGGCAAGCTTTCCCAGGAGTTCAAGGCATTCCAACGAAGCACGAATCAGATAAACACTTTTCAAAATCCATTTTTCCCCTATGTCTCATATCTTGGAATATGAGAGACTTACATAAAAACCAGACATATTGACAGATTGGCTAAGAGGAGACGACCAATTTGATGGGTCACTCTCCTTGTCTCGAATACATAGGAAAGCAGAAAAGTAGATCTCGGGAACCATTCAGTGTATAATTTCATAATTCATATCTAATTAATCCTCAGACGTGTCTGCATCATAATCTACCCGCGGGTGGAGTGTCACTTGTGCATAGGAAAAGTTATGAGCCAAAATATGAACTACACGAGATTTTGGTTCTAGTTTAGGGCTACGCCCAGACCTCCATGCCCTAAACGGGCTATTGGTCCTTGACTTCAGAGATACCCCCTGCCGGGGGACTAAAAATTGGGCTGTCAGGCCTAAGAGTTAAGTTGAATAATTCTCCCAGTTTAACATCAGAACCACCTTGGGAGACCCTTGCCCTTTTGCTCTGAAACTTTATCTGCAAACCCAAGGCTGATTGGCAAGTACTTTAACCCCTTAACCTCCTTTCTATTATCTCTTTGCTGTGCTGTTGTTCTCTGTACATTTATATATATATTGGTTACATCTTTGTTCTGTAAATATTTTATTGCACCCCTTTTGACTTCTCAGTAATAAATCTTTCCTTCTGAAAGTGTTGAACTGTTTTTGTTTAACCCTCTGTATAACTGGCCTGCAGTGACCGTGTTATCCAGACGACTACCTCAACCATTATAGTGTTATTGCGGATATCGCCGAGTTTCCTCTTTCTCTGTACAAAAAGGAGGTGGTGGCAGTGTGAAGGATTAATTGCGTAATTAACCTGACCCAGTAACAATCGCTCAGGCTGCCGGTACATCGATTGTGGTCCAATTAGCTGGAAAATCGTTATGCAGGGTGCAGCTGGGTGTGGCATTGTTACGCACGTGACATCGCGGTTTTAGATTGGCTAGTCCTTCGGTCAGGAGTTTGGTGATAAGGGCTGGGGTCTGACACCGCGGTCATCACTTGTTGGTGACAGCGATCGTGGGATCGTCACATATTGGTGGCAGCGATCCCGCGTTCGTCACACAGGTCTGCATGCATTCCCTTGGATGTGTGATATAGAACTCTGGAAAACCCCTATAAGGTGTGGGCTGCTCCTCGACTTGGATCTCTGCTCTGTTGTTATCTGTTTAAAAGTGAAGGAATGTGCTGTCACTATTGGGCTGACTGAAAGTGTATAAATATGTATATCAACTGTGTTCCATTAAAGTGTTAAAAGGCTTTCATTGTATGGACTCTTCCTTCTCCTAACATCTTCTGGCAATTAAACTGAATGTTCTACTACTGTACTCCATTGGGCTACTGGGTTGTGCTGATCAGGCCAAGCCTGGTTCTTCCCTGGGTTGTTTCTGTATGGTGTTCAGGGGAAGATCCCAGGCTCTTAGCATCGCAGTGAGTGTAGTGGGCCTCGCCTTTTGGCTAAGATCAAGTGTAGTATCTGTTCTTATCAGTGTCCAGTAGGGGTGCTCCACCATCATTCCTGCTTGCGGGGATGATTGGTTGTATAGTACCCTTGCTGGTAGGATGAGAGTCCTGATGGTTAGTACAGGCTGGAACAGAAACCGAGGTGCCCACAGGCTGCTGGGGCCCGGGAGTAATTCCCCCTGGAAAACCGGAGGGGCCCAGTTCCTCCTGATTTGAACGGATCTACCTTGTCTGGCCAGGGGTCGGGAAGGCAGAAAGTCCGCGAACCAGTGCCCCCTGAGAGTGGTTTCCTCAAGGGTGCTCTTAGAAACACTTGGGTGTGAGACCCCAACGTGTGAAAAGGCACATGTTCACTGATTCCAACACTTTTCCTGCACTGCGCCTTTTAGGGCTAGGCCTTTTGGCTAAGTCCTGGGCAATTTTTGCTACGGGCCTCAGGGCCTGGCCAGTGCACAATTTGCACGGCCACTTATTTATTTATTTATTTTATTTTCTCCCACGTTTGTCACTCTTCACTTTTGTGTGTGTTTTCTTTCTCACAGGATAGTAGGGTGTGGGTCCTCGGGCCTACCCTGAAGTCTAGGGGGAGGATGTCTGGCCTTTTGGTTCCTTCCTCCCCTGTCCCTAGGGGGTTTTCTCTTCGGGAGAGCCCCCTTACCAAGTACTTGGTGGCTGGCTTCGGCTGGCCACAAGAAACGGGGTCCGCCAGGCCTTTTGGCTAGGTCAGCAATGGGCAAACTACGGCCCGGCGGACCTTTTAATCCGGCCCGCGGAGCTAGGCTCCCGCTAGGCTCCTCTCACAGTCCGCCCTGAAGACCAGTGCAGCATGAAAATCTGTCTCCTGTGAGGAGCTGTCCCCCTCGACGTATCTGCGCATGTGCCGGAGATCACCGATCGGCTGCTAATGCCTGAAACTGGCACATGCGCAGATACGTCGAGGGGGACAGATCCTCATAGGAGACAGATTTTCATGCTACACCGGAACGGCGCGGGAATACGGCGAGAGGAACGCGCGGAGCAAAGGTAAGTCAATTGACACAGGGGGGACTTGGGGACTTAATATGGGGGATGAATTACTATAGGGGGGATGAATTACTATATGGGGGATCAATTACTATGGGGGATGAATTACTATATGGGGGATGAATTACTATATGGGGGATGAATTACTATAGGGGATGAATTACTATGGGGGATGAATTACTATGGGGGATGAATTACTATATGGGGGATTAATTACTATGGGGGATGAATTACTATATGGGGGATGAATTACTATGGGGGATGAATTACTATGGGGGATGAATTACTATATGGGGGATGAATTACTATGGGGGATGAATTACTATAGGGGGGATGAATTACTATATGGGGGATGAATTACTATGGGGGATGAATTACTATATGGGGGATGAATTACTATATGGGTGATGAATTACTATAGGGGGGATGAATTACTATGGGGGATGAATTACTATATGGGGGATGAATTACTATATGGGGGATGAATTACTATGGGGGATGAATTACTATGGGGGATGAATTACTATATGGGGGATGAATTACTATGGGGGATGAATTACTATAGGGGACGAATTACTATATGGGGGATGAATTACTATGGGGGACGAATTACTATATGGGGGACGAATTACTATATGGGGGATTAATTACTATGCTTACTATGGGGGAATATTACTATACTTACTATGGATGACACATACACATCATTCATCTACTCTTGGCCCGGCCCCCGGGTCCAATATATGAACCCATTGCGGCCCTCAAGTCAAAAAGTTTGCCCACCCCTGGGCTAGGTGGACCAAATGGGAACCTTGTCCCTGTCAGGAGCTTCATGCCCCGGGGGATCAGGGTAGAGGTCCATCCCCTTCAGGCGAAGGACAAAGCACACCCCTAAGTGCACTTTTTTGTGTGGTGTTTTGCACTTGCACGTTTTTTGTACTTGCACGGTTTTTGTGAACACTTACGGGTTTTTCGTTTTTCGCACGTTCGCGGACTTAAAAAAAAAAAAAATAAATAAGTGTAGTGGGCCAACCCATGCCAGGTGGGAATTAATGACTGTAGGTGCCCCCCACCCAGAGACTGTGCACGTAGAGGACATGTAGCCCAGCATGGTTACACAGCAGTACTCTGAAGACATTCTGCCCTGAGGATGGTCAGAACATAACTACAATCCCAATGATCCCTAAAGTCTATGAGCATCCTTAGAACAAAGATTTAATGCAGGGTACAATTGTGTGAGAAAAACACATTATTTTATTTCAGGTACCTATGTAGTGCTGCTAATTTACGTAGCGCTTTACATATATATTGTACATTCACATCAGTCCCTAACCCTCAAGGGGCGTACAATCTAAGGTCCCTAACCCTCAAGGGGCGTACAATCTAAGGTCCCTAACCCTCAAGGGGCGTACAATCTAAGGTCCCTAACTCACATTCATACATACACATACTAGGGACAATTTAGACAGGAGCCAATTAACCTACCAGCATGTTTTTGGAGTGTGGGATGAAACCCACGCAGGCACAGGGAGAACATGCAAACTCCAGGCAGGTGGTGCCATGGTTGGGATTCGAATCAATGACCCGAGTACTGTCAGGCAAAAGTGCTAACCATTCAGCCACTGTGCTGCCCTTTACTATTGCTTTTAGTTTATTAATTTTGGTCTTTCCTTGCTGTATACTGAAGATCTTTTAATATGAACAGTACCAAAACAAGATACAAGACTTCTATTTGCTGTCTGAAAGAAAGGCTGTCTTTGTAGCCAACTGACCAGAATGACCAACTGTCACTTTGCCAGCACAGGTCTGAAACTGGGAGGAAGAAGAGATTCTGGCAAAAGAATTTCTTCTTTTAGAAATTTTGATAAAAGTAGCCCGCTATGTTAATGAGAGTGTACACAGTGGAAGCAGCAATTATCTGGATCTAAATTCCTTTATAGAAAGTTCTGCCAAACGATTCATTAGGAAACCAATGTGGCAAGAAGCATGTGGCCACCCACACTGCGTGTCATTATCAATAAACTTGAATCTTAACTGCTTCCCTACCGCCCTATAGCAGAACTACCTCTACAGGGCGGCGCAAAATCACATATATATACGTGATTTTGCATTTCCGGGTAGAGGGCGAGTGCCACCCTATCCACTCCGCCATTGGCGGCTACAGATGTCGATCACCGGGTCCCAGCTGGAGATTCCCACCGGCACCCGGAGATCGCAGAGTATCACTGATGGGGGGTGGGAGACCTGTGTGTAAACACAGGTCTCTCTCCTACAAGTAGTAACATGCTGCTGTGTATTTCCCTGCACAGCAGAGATATTCACAGTAGTATGTTTCTCAAGTAAAACACACACAGCACACAGTAAAGCAGCACACAGTTAACCCTTTGATCATCCCAGATGTTAGCCCCTTCCTGCCCAATGTCATTAGTACAGTGTCAGTGCTTTTTATTAGCACTGATCACTGTGTTAGTGGCACTGGGGACGTCAGTGGCAGTTAGTCAGTCCCCCCCCCCCCCCCCCCAGTGTCAGAATGCCCGCTGCAGTCCCGCAATAAGTTACTGATTGCCGCCATTACTAGTATATGAAAAAAAAAAAATCAGTATATATACCACTTTTTGGCAGACGCTATATCTTTCACTTAACTCAATTAATTTAGATGTACTGGGAATTTTTTTTTAGCAAAGACATGTAGAGGAATACATTTTGGTCTACATTTTTGAAGACATAATCTGCACTTTTGAGGAATCCTGGCCAATTCCCATCAGGAGGCTGGGCATGGGGTCAGAACAGCCCTTAAAAGTGAGTGAGTCTGCTCAGAAGCAGGAGAGTTTGGGTGGAGATGGAGAAGTGAGGCTGGAGAGCAGGAGCCTGGGAGGGGGCCCAGATGGGAAGGGGCTCACCTACAGGTAAGGATGCTTGGAAGGAGGAAAGCTCAGGACTTCAGTAGAGAAGGAGCTGCCCAGCTGGAAGGCCTGGTAGCAGCCACAGGCCCATCAGAAGCATTGGAGAAGGACTGAGTGAGTAGACCTGCACCCCTTGGGCCAGGAGGGGAAAGAGCACTCTGGTGGGGAAACTGGATAAGTTTACTATCCGGGACTCTCTTCTTTTAAAGTGGCAGATAGTGGATTCACCCAGAACAGCTGGATTAGGAGAATCTGGGGTGGCACTACAGGAGATGTTGGCTATCTCTCCAGAAGATAATTTTTGCTGAAAGGATTTGTATATAGTTCCAGGAAAGTATGTCTTCTGTTGCCATTACCTTTGGGCATCCCATGCACCCCTTACCCATCTAAGTTGAATTCCCCTAATAAAATCCAAACACACAAGCTCAAGCACTGGTTATTGTCTCCTGCAAGTCTGAATGGAGGAAATGCGTGTTGCCTGGCTGTGCAGGACTATAGGGGGACCCAAACTTCAACGACTCCTAAGGGGCTACATACACAATAACTGACCATAGTTTATTTACAATTGACCACTGTTTAGTCCAAACTTGCTATATTTTGCCTTATTGCTCAATCAATAAAATTCAATAGACAGCAATAAAAATCAGTGTGCTGCTTCTCCTTTCACTGTCTAGTCACAGAGCAGGGGTGAAGAGGGAACCTGCAAGACTGTGCTGAATAGCAGAGCTGCATTCTTCTCTGGATGTACAGAAATGCAACCCCTTTGGCAGGTAAAACATATGTGCTGTTACACTTGTTGTATAAGAATATAATATAATGCATAGTCATGGTTAATGTTCATGTTACTGTGAATGGAGAATTTATACAGGTAATTTCCCTTAAAGTGGAGCTCCAGTCTCTGGTGAAAAAAAATAAAGGTCAGCAGCTACAAAAATTGTAGCTGCCAACTCTTAAAAAACAGCAACTCACCTGTCCTAGGATCCAGCAGTGTCCTCACCCTGCCAGGTTCACCGGCCGTCCTATGTCCCCAGCATCTTAAGTGTGGGCACCCGGCTGTGACAGCCTCCAACTTCACAGCCGGGTGCCCACTGTACATGCGTGAGGGGCACTGCGCATTGTAAGCATGTCCCACCAGAAGAGTGTGGGGGAGCGAGGAGAGGGAGAACTTCCGATTGCCAAGGCAATCACAGTGGACGTGAGAGCGGATACCTGTCAAAGTCGAGTACCCACTTCCCCCACACCGCTCCTCAAAGGTGCTGTAACGGAACTGACCCAGTCTGCACTTGGGTACTTCCATTACAATACCGACTCGCCGTCTGAACACCGACCACAGCCGACCAAACAAGACTAGACGACACCAGTCTTGAAGTAAACCAGAGTAGACTAGTTTATTTTAACACAGATACAAGATATATGGAACAACCCCACCTCCCAGCATAATGACACATGGCAGGGCAATCTACATTTAGTAACAAGATACACACCAATAGACAGTCCCGTCAGGAGGGAGGGCTGCTGGAGACACCCCCCACCAAGCCAATACAGATAAACACATACATCCCATAATAGTTTGCTCCCAAGGAAGACACACAATAGAACAATGGGATGCAACCACATAATACCCATCAATCCACAACCCCCACCCCACCTATTTCCTAGACATGTCTACACAATATGAGGACAGATCACCCTGTACCCCTAACAGGCACAGGGTGACTTACACATAAGAGGGATATGGGGAGCGGAGACAGGGGTCTCCCCACCTCTCCAAAGGGAGCTGGATTACATGGGCCCCCCACCCAAAGTGACTCCCGTCACAGGTGCCAATCCTTAACAGGGAGCGGGGGACGAGGCCTTAAAGCGGAACTTCCCCTATTGGGTGGAGCTCCGATGTAAGCCATTGTTTATTAACCTCAGTATATACTGCCATCTTGTGGATATTTCAGTTATTCCCCCTTTTTTTTCTGTCTTCTTTTCTGTGTTCCCTCCCACTTGTGATTTATTTCCTTTTCTTTCTTACAGTGTTTTTATGGGATGAAAATGTCCACTTGTCTCTAGGCCTCATGTTAATCTGCTTGCATCTGGGAACACATTACCATGTTTTAACCTGCAAATACCATCTTTTCAATCATCTGCTACATCTTGTTGTCTGCTGTAGCTGCCGCATTCAAGAAAGATCTCCTTGGATGAGAAAAGGGTGTTTGGGGAGTTCGGCTTTCTGATGAAGACTGTCTGCTGTGCTTGTATCTGCTTATACAGGCCAGGCATAGAGGTCTCAGCAAGGGATAAGTCACTAATACAACAGTTGGAGTCAGAATAACATATACTGTATGTTTTTTTATCTGTGTAATTAGCTCTTTGCCTGGAGTTAAGCTTTAAAACATTTTTATTTTTTGCACAAAAGATACTCTAAAAAAAGATACTAGATGTCCCCACTTAAAGCAATTAATCACCAACAGTTTTGTCGGCAATGTACATCTCTCATGCCAACTAGCAATAGTGGGACTCTCATGCAAGACTTTAACAATGAAGGACACATGTTTACAGAAAACCTAAATACTGCCTCCTATTATCTGCCTTTCATGTGGTGCTGAGACTTTTATATAGAGATGTGTAGATGCTTTTAACAATGTGATTCTACCGTTCTAGTTTTAATCCGCAGAAGGAAGGACATGTGCAGAGCAGACGAACCATATTATTAAAAGCAGAAAACAATATAAAACTACCAGAACATGCGATTAAGAACGTAAACCTCGTTTTATTAGTTGCAAGATCTAAACAAACTCCCAGAAAGTTAAAATAAGGCAGATAAAATGGATAATCTTGACAAGGCTAAAGCTTGCCACAAATCTTAGATGGCAATCAGATGTGCATCCATGACAGAGCTTCACTACGGCAATGTTCTGTTCAACAGACTTTTCCCATAAATACAAACCTGACCATTTTCTCAACAGTTTTCGAACTTGCTTGATCAACCGCTCCCACAGACAGCAGAGAAGGTTATAGGCAGGATAGGATGCCAAACCAGCTCCTGCTGAGATTCATGCAGATCCTCATAAGTTTGAACATATCACGCAAGTTCCAGTTAATATTTAGTCCCATACATTGTCTTCTATTCCAAGCCCCAAGAAGGGGGTGTTATTAGACCCCAAAATGAAATAATTTTTCAGATGTCTGACCTTTACTGGAATAATACTTAATCTAGACCAGTGGTCTTCAACCACCAAGCCATGGCCTACCCTCTCCCATGTCTCCAGCCAGCTGCAGATCCCTTAACCTCCACAGTGCCTCCCAGCTGCCATCGTGCTCTCCAGTTTCCCAAAGAGCCCATAGTGCCCCCAGGACCCTTGAAAGACACCAACCTCCACAGTGCACCCCAACCTACCACAGTAGCACCCAGCCTCCCACATTGTCCCCCAGCCTGCTTCAGAGCCTCCATCCCTAATGTCCCCTTGAAGACCCAGCCTTTTCTGACACTCTTTGCTTACATTTAAAAAGCAGTATTTTTTTTCATAGAAAATTACTTAGTACCCCCTCGAACATTATAATATATATATATATATATATACACAGTATATATATTTTTAGCAGAGTCCTTAGAGAATAATGCTGGGTTTTGCTGTTTTTTTTATGTCAAATGGTATTTGCACAGAGTATTTCTTTAAAGCAATTTTTGGGACAAAAATCTAAATTCATGAATTTTAATGCACCCAAACACAATATAATACCCAAGATGATGTTTTGCCAAGTACATGGATACCAAACCTGTCACACTTTAAAACTGCACACACTTGTGACTTTTTTTTTTATCACTTTTATTGCGGTCACAAAGAATGTAAACATCCCTTGTGACAGCAATAGGCAGTGACAGGTACTCTTTATGGAGAGATCGGGGGGTCTCCTCTGCCCTAAAAGCATCTGATCACACCAAGATCGGTGTGATAAGATACTTGACCATTTTAAAAAAGGCACTGTTTACTTCCGTGGAAACTAGAAGTGACAAAATAGTACCTTCCGGTCCTCCAATGGCCCTATGAAAAGCCAACTAAAGTGCTGGCTTCAGTTCCAGGATCTCTGGTGGGACAGAGATTCCGGAGAGGCACTAGCAGGAGAGAGGAAGGGGTGGCAACCTCTCCCACGGCCTGTAAAAGCCATCCAGTGGCTAATCAGTCACTTGGATGGCTTTTATAAAAAAGCTGACCACCGGTCAAAAACAAAAGTACCCAGGATGATGCCTGCAGCTGCAGGCATCATTCCGGTATAACCACCTGAATCCTGTAACATATATGTACATTAGTGGATATTTAACAGTGTCCTACAGTGCCCACTAGAATTTTTATCCCCTACAGGGCCACCAAGTCTGCTGTAGCATTCTCTAACCAACTCCACAACCCCTATCCCAGAAGGTTTTGGAAGAATTTATAAGGCCTTGGTTTCAAAAAAGGTTGAGAATCACTGATCTAGACTACTGAGCAGTGGTGTTGTGCTTCTATTCTCATTTATACTTTAAGCAGAATGGGGACCAACACATAATACCAGCTTTGGCCCCTCCATCCCTTCAGTTGATTTTCAAAAGGACTGCAAAGGCACATAGAAGCCGCCATTGTGACAACTACCCAATTGTACATCCTTCTTTGTTAAGTGGCAAACTGGTAAACAGCTTTTACCAATTTGCACTCTGGTTTATTGCAGGAGCATGATGGTTGTAGCTGGGCCCCCTGGACATGTACTGGGCCCCAGGCTCCTACCTAGGTTGCCTTGTAGATAATCCAGCTCTGACAGATAGAGAGAGGCCAGCTGGACCAGGACCACTTTAAGGACATCATATGATGATCTACCAACTCAGCATTCTCAACCTGTCAGTGGGGCACCAGCAGGCAAAGCCAGCCTTGGCTTGTTTGGGTGAGAAGCAACTGGGTGGGGAATCTTCTCCAATCGCTATTCTTTTTCACATTCCAAAACCGGAGGTTCCTGCAACAAACCTCCCCTAGCTCGCCCCATAAATGCAAACAGTCACCTAACAAGTCCATTTGAATTTCGAGAATGATTGGATTTCTAAGTCACCTAAAGTTGGTTGGATCATGCTGCATCTCCGACTTCTCTCTAACGTCTATGGCGGTCCTATAAAAACCCCGGTCTCTTGGATAAAGAGAGCGCAGCCAAGAGAACCCAGTAAAAAGAGAAGCTGAATACTTACCTCTCCCAGGGTGGCGAATGAAACCTTTTGCAGAGCTTAAAGCACAGCCATTATCCAATACTTTAAAGTGTGTTGGAGAGCATATCTCTCACTGGACCCTGTAGTTCCTCCTCCCGACTACTACATCACTACAGGACAAAAGTAGGGATGTAACGGCAAGCCTCCCACTCTCCACTACACACACCAACATGCTAGTTATATTTTTATAGAACACCTTTCCATTTCCCTTGCACACCTTATTGTTGACCACCGGTATCATGCTTGTAACTGCCTTTGGCATCTTGCAATGCCTCATGGGACTTGTAGTTTGGCAACAGCCAGAGGGCCACCAGTTTGACGCCCCTGTTTTAGACCCAGTGATATCAACATTAGGTCACTGTACTTTCTATGCAATGCAAGTTGATCATGGCTGGTGGGAGGGGTTGACAAGGTGCTAATTCCAGGAAGGTGTAATGAAAATACCAAAATGCCCTGCTGGATGGATGTGAATCTGGAGGAGTGGGCATTCCCAAGACTGCCCTAGGTAAGGCCCACATAAAATGTTGAGCCTCTATGACTGAAAGAGCTGAAATCCAATAAATGTAAGCAGTGCTGGGACAAGGTCATATAGAGCTCACAGCAAACATACCAGACTGCAACCCCCCCCCAAGATGTATCAAACATACCAGACTGCAACCCCCCCCAAGATGTATAAGCATTATGTGTTAGCACAAATCCCACCCCCAAAAAAATTGAGCGCCAATCTGCATGCTTATTCCCCAAGAATAAATTCTCCCTCCTCCCGGTTCATATCCCCCCGCCAGCGCAAATCACTGCCCCCCCCCAAGATCAAATCCTCTCTCTCCCCAAATGCCCCCAGCACAAATCACCCCTCCTAGCAGAAATCCTCTCCCCCGCACTTCAAATCCCCCCTCCCAACACAAATTCTCCCCCAATCCTTCCACCTAGCACAAATCCCCCCCCCCCCCCCCCCAAAAAAAAAAATTACTAGCACAAATGTCCCTTAATCATCACTACTAGCAAAAATCCCCTCTTCTCTCCACAAAAATCCCCCCCTCCTAGCACAAATTCCCTCTACCTTATCACCTCTTCTAGCACAAACCCCCCAAATCCCCCCTCCTAGCACAAATCCTCTTCCCCCCTCCTCCCTTCTAGAACACTGATCCCTCCCTCCTAGAACAATTCTTAAACCCCTGCCACCCTACAAATTCCCACACCCAATACAAATCTCCCCCCCCGAAATCTCCTTGTGGTGCCCCCCACCTCACATGATACCACAGTGGCCATGGCAGCCGACCCTCTTGCCCACCCCTTGTCCTGGCCCTGAATGAAAGGATGGACATCCATTCAACCGGAAAATAAGGCTGACTCTGTGAGACTTACTGAAGCTTCTAATGCACATTGTGAGCAGATCACAGTGTGCAGTGAAATTAGAGTAAGCAATTTCATTGTATGAGAGCAGCCTGTACAACTGTGCAAGAACGAAGGAAAAGCCGAAGGTGAGTGTAATGCAGTTAGAAGTGTACACAGGTGAAAGATGTTTAACCAAACTGTGCATTTTCTGGCAAACCAACAGCTCCCAATTTTGCTTTTTTCCTTGTCGGGAGTGAAATTGAGAGTTTTCACTTGGGGCATTTTTGGTTAAATGCATTTGAGTTCACTGGAGGATAACTTTGACAAAATTTTGGTAAAGATGAAATTGTTGATTTTATGGCAAATTCTATTTCACTGTGAAATGACCCATTGTGCCTTTGTGGAATGTAGTCTGCGTTTGAATCCAATGCACATGGCTGCAATATCAGCCAAATGAAGGCTCAGCTTTCCTCATTCAGGATGAAAAAAATTCACAAAAGTACTGCATCAAATATCCATTATATACAATAATTTTTATTATATACAGTATTATTATATTTTATACATTATATATATTAGGCACAGCAGCACCATTATTTGCAAGGGTTAAAGAATAATTTTTTGCTTGTAGGGAAGGCACCAATAGCTTCATTTTCCATTGGCTGTAGATGGTTTTTTAAGCCAACATCTATTCTTTTTCCTTGGACATGTTGGCAAATGACCTCAGCCAGGGACAGGCCGCTGACCGCTGCTCCTTCAATGCATGGACTTACTAGCCAGTCTCCACATATGCCCACATTATGACTTGCCTGGAAGACACAGCCCTCACCCTGTAGCACATTGAGGGGGTTAGCTGCACCCCACAGCTGCACTTTGGTAAAGCAGGGAGTCAGCATTTTTAGATCAACGCCAGTCACTTCTGCAAATCCGTTCAGAAGTAAACGAGTGACCTCTTTTTCTTTGGAAGGTGGTATAAATTCTTGAGGAACTTTATGGTTGGTCCCAAAAACCTTCGTACTAATGACAGTCCAACATTCCATCTGATTTTCAGAGTACTTAGATGTGTTATTTCCAATCCATGATACGTCGGGATGTTCCACAAATGCTCCATCATAACTCAATGCAACCTTTTGTGTTAAAGCAAACAACAAAACCCAGAGGGAGCAAAGCTGCATGACGTGAGTCTGCGGTGATAGAACAGGTCCAAACTTAACTTTGAGAAGGTTGTGGATTTGTGGCGCCCCTGAGTTTTCCATAAGCCTTGAAGCACATTTTCCGTTATGGGCCACCACAAGATAATCAAACCATTTGTCATCAACCTGCCACTTTTTAATAAGTGGATCCCAGTGGACACTGCTGACCCACTTGTGTCCCTCAATGTGAACAAGACTTGACAGACATTCAGGAACAGCCTGCATTCCCTTTGTTCCAATAAATACCTGCATGTTCTTGATTTCTTCTGGCTGTTTTCCTATTTTGAGATGAACAATTTTGCAAGGCCATAATTTCACGGCCTTCTTGTTGTGCAAAAAGGACACAATTTTGGCAAACCTCTGGTCACTCACAGTGAAGAACTGGACAGCGTGGTCAAATATGTGGAGTTTTCCATTAATGTTGATGTATCGGCTGCTACATCTGCCCCCGGGGCCATGTTTTCCAGTGTCAAAAACCACTGAGTTAGTGATTCCCAACTGTGCCAATCTAGATGCACAGACCAAGCCTGAAATGCCTCCACCAACAATGGCCACCGAAATCTCTTTTCCATTCATTTGATTGTAGAGGGCACCTGTAGAATGTAAAAAAAACAGTAATCTACAGTTTTTTATCAAATAATTTTAGGTATTACCACAAATATAGCATTACATTTTCTACATAGGGTATAATTCATTATGGATAACATTTTTTCTTGCTAGAAGACCTAAACCCAGATATCATATTGATGGGCGAAAGCATAGAAATCTTGCAACAGGACTTTTCATCAGCAGCCTGTGCCAAAACAAGGGAACAAAACCAGAAGTTAAAATGGACCTAAAGTCAGAATCCAACTTTGGGTTAACCTCATCCCTTCCTGTCGACATTCAATAAAGAAATAAAGAGGTAGCACCACCCCCTTGAGGGCGCTGAGTAATTTTCAGGCTCTCTGTCTTTCCTTGGAAGCTGAAGCCCTGCTGACACCACCTTGGACCTTTTGACCAGGATAACCCTCTGGCTGCAACCATATAATAGATTCACACAGTTTAATAGTGAACTGATATTTTGGTTAAATTGAGGTCAAATGCAAGCACAGTGAAATGAAAGTATGTGCATGAAATAACAGCTGATACTCTTAATATTCAAATAAGGGTTGTAGCACAGCACAAGTCAAATCAGTTCTATATGTCCTGCAATTCAGAATGTAAACCCCAGCTCTGAAATGTTTAATCCCAAGCGAGCATAAGGAAAAACAATTGAATTGGCAGGCTAACTCAGGTCAGGCTCTCAGGTACTGGTGGCTGGGTTTAATTCTGAGAAAAGAAAGAGCTCTTTAATTAGATAGGTCAATGTCCCTTTAAACTTCAGAGCCCAGTCTTCTGCGCGCTTGATGGGGTCCTAGTTGGTGCACAGGATTTAAATCTTTCTTAATGGAAAAGATAATAGTTTTTCAAGAGAGGGTGAACACAAAGAAAATGGAACTGCTCCCTTAAGTGATCTTGAGTTTGAATGGTATCTCTTTAGCACACACAGAGTGAAAGCTAGAATTAGACTGAAATTAGGAAAGGGGCAGAAACACACTTCTGTAGAGGTTAGTTCCTCCTTAAAAGGTCGCCAACTACAGGGATAAAGAAGTTCCTTGTTGAATGGCACAGGCTGGAACTGAAACACTAATACAACTTGACCCACACAGTGCAGATATTGCAGCAGGATTTTGTGATTTGAAGTGTCGAAAGTGTATTAATTGGTAGGCTGCAAGGCAGGATAGGCCGGACATTCCAGGCCTTAGCACATGTAACTTGTGCAACTAAAGATGTAAAACTGAGAAGAAAGTAACTGAACTTAGCAATGTAATTTGCAACTTAGGTGACTTGGGTATAGAGCTCTCACCCGATCCATGGCCTTGGTCAGGTAGTGGATGGTCTCTCTGCAGATGGGGGGCCACCGTGTTCTCTTGATTCTTCTGTCAAAGATCATTCAAGATGACAGCACTCCAGTCCACCTGCTCACGGGATTGTCTGTCCGTCTTATCAGGGGTGTCGGTGGTCAGCAATTCCTCCTCATTCCTTCACTCTCTGAGGCCTGGCCCAGCCCAGACCTCCAGCGTCCTTCACAGCTTTGCCCTCACTCCTGCTCTCCAGCTCTCACTGTCCACTTCCCGTGCTTGGGTTCCCAGGCTTCTGTATTTATCTGCCAACTCCTCTGGGAAATGTAGTCTGTCAGCTCAACATCAAACAGTGAAGTCCTGCTATCATCCTACAAGTCCAACAAAGCTTTTCTTCGGCAGAGTCTGTATAACTGAGCTGCAGAACACTGCTATATTTTGTCCATTTAAAGTGTTGCTAAACCCAGGACCCTGCTATATCTGGACCCCCCCGGACCCTGCATTCACTATATCTGGCATCCCCGGACCCTGCATTCACTATATCTGGTCTCCCCCCGGACCCTGCATTCACTATATCTGGTCTCCCCGGACCCTGCATTCACTATATCTGGTCTCACCAGACCCTGCATTCACTATATCCGCTCTCCACGGACCCTGCATTCACTATATCCGCTCTCCCCGGACCCTGCATTCACTATATCTGGTCTCCTCGGACCCTGCATTCACTATATCCGGTCTCCCCGGACCCTGCATTCACTATATCCGGTCTCCCCGGATCCTGCATTCACTATATCTGGCCCCTCGGACCCTGCATTCACTATATCTGGACCCCCGGACCCCGCATTCACTATATCTGGTCTCCCCGGACCCTGCATTCACTATATCTGGTCTCCCCGGACCCTGCATTCACTATATCTGGCATCCCCGGACCCTGCATTCACTATATCTGGTCTCCCCCCGGACCCTGCATTCACTATATCTGGTCTCCCCGGACCCTGCATTCACTATATCTGGTCTCACCAGACCCTGCATTCACTATATCCGCTCTCCACGGACCCTGCATTCACTATATCCGCTCTCCCCGGACCCTGCATTCACTATATCTGGTCTCCTCGGACCCTGCATTCACTATATCCGGTCTCCCCGGACCCTGCATTCACTATATCCGGTCTCCCCGGACCCTGCATTCACTATATCTGGTCTCCCCGGATCCTGCATTCACTATATCTGGCCCCCCGGATCCTGCATTCACTATATCTGGACCCCTGGACCCTGCATTCACTATATCTGGACCCCCGGACCCGGCATTCACTATATCTGGTCTCCCCGGACCCGGCATTCACTATATCTGGTCTCCCTGGACCCTGCATTCACTATATCTGGTCTCCCCGGACCCTGCATTCACTATATCTGGTCTCCCCGGACCCTGCATTCACTAAATCTGGTCCCCCACAGTACACACAACATGGAAGTACAATTATTTTAGTAAATATAAACTGCTAAATACCTTTTCTCATCAGGAGTTAGAGCTGTCTTGTGACTTCTATCAGTGTCCAGCATAGCACATGTTAAAGCTAATTAGAGGAGTTTTTATTTTGCTCTAGGAAGATGCAGAACCCCTGACTTCTGTCTAGACAGTGATCATTGGCCCTGTGCTGATCACATGCACTCCCCCAAGAAAAAAAACCCTCTCTGGCAATACACACCAAGCTGAGCATGTGCAGAGTGACTCCACACAATATTTCTTATCAGGAGATAGGAGGGGGACACTGGAAGGAGAGGATCAGAGAAGACAGGATCCAACAGCCTTTTTACACAATGCAGTGGGTTAACCCCCTTAGCTTTCACAGTGAGTATAACAAGCATGCTTTACTGCATCTACAGACAGATTGTACTGCTGTGGGTTTAGTAACACTTTAACATCCTGCAGTCAGTATTTCTGTAGGGTGTTCAAAGAGAATTAAAAAAAAACAACCTGTGACTCAACACACCCACTGATTCCCAGAAACATCCAGCCTATAGAACTGGCTAAGAAGCCAGGGCACTGTTTGGTTGTTCAACAGAAGCATTGTAAATAATTAATGCTGCCCCTTGCATAGAATTAGGATGGGTACATTAGGAAATCAATGGACCTGTCCATTTCAGAAAGAGACCGATATACAGTTGCAAGAAAAAGTATGTGAACCCCTTGGGATTACGTGGAGTTTTGCATGAATTGGGCATAAAATGTGCTCTGAACGTCATCTAAGTCACAACAATAGAAGAACACAGTCTGCTGAACATAATACTACACAAACATTAGATGTTGCCATGGTTTAATTGCACATAACATGTAAACATTCACAGTACAGGGAGGAAAAAGTATGTGAGGCCCTAGCTTAATGACTTCTCCCAGAGCTAATTGGAGCCAGGAGTGAGCCAACCTTGACTCCAATCAGTGTGATGATATTGGATGTGTTGCTGACAGTTGTCCTGCCCTAAAAAAACACACACCTGTTTTGGGTATACTGGTTTCAAGAAGCACTGTCTGATGTGAACCATGCCTCGCAGGAAAGAGCTCTCAGAGGACCTACGATCAAGAATTGTTGACTTGCATGAAGCTGGAAAGGGTTACAAAAGTATCTCCAAAAGCCTTGATGTTCATGTGTCCACGTTAAGACAGACTGTCTACAAATGGAGAAAGTTTAGCACTGTTGCTACTCTCCCTAGGCGTGGTCGTCCTGTAAAAATGACTGCAAGAGCACAGCGCAGAATGCTGCATGAGGTAAAGAAGAATCCCAGAGTGTCAGCTAAAGACCTACAGAAATCTCTGGCACATGTTAACATTTTTGTTGACACATCTACAATAAGGAAAACATTAAACAAGAATGGAGTACATGGGAGGACACCACGAAGGAAGCCATTGCTGTCCAAAAAGAATATTGCAGCACGTTTAAAGTTTGCAAAAGAGCACCTGGATGTTCCACAGCACTACTGGCAAAATATACTGTGGACAGATGAAACCAAGATTGAGTTGTTTGGGAAGAACACACAACACTATGTGTGGAGAAAAAAAGGCACAGCACACCAACATCAAAACCTCATCCCCACTGTAAAACATGGCGGAGGGAGCATCATGGTTTGGGGCTGCTTTGCTGCCTCAGGGCCTGGACGGATTGTTGTCATGGATGGGAAAATGAATTCCAGAGTTTATCAAGACATTTTGCAGGAAAACGTACGACCATCTGTCCGCCAACTGAAGCTCCGCAGAGGATGGGTGATGCAACAGGACAATGACCCAAAGCATACAAGTAATTCAACAAAACAATGGCTGCAACAGCACAGAATACGCCGTCTGGAGTGGCCCAGTCAGAGTCCTGAGCTCAACCCGATTGAAATGCTGTGGCATGACCTTAAGAGAGCGATTCACACCAGACATCCCAAGATTATTGCTACACTGAAACAGTTTTGTGAAGAGGAGTGGTCCAAAATGACTCCAGATCGTTGTGCAGGTCTGATCTGCAACTACAGGAAACGTTTGGTTGGGGTTATTGCTGCCAAAGGAGGGTCAACCAGTTATTAAGTCCAAAGGTTCACATACTTTTTCCTCCCTGCACTGTGAATGTTTACATGTTATGTGCAATTAAAGCATGGCAACATCTAATGTTTGTGTAGTATTATGTTCAGCAGACTGTGTTCTTCTATTGTTGTGACTTAGATGACGTTCAGAGCACATTTTATGCCCAATTCATGCAAAACTCCACATAATCCCAAGGGGTTCACATACTTTTTCTTGCAACTGTAGAACCCAGATAGGTATTTGGATGGCGTTTTTTTTAGCTTTTACTCAATATAGACAACATGTGACTAAGATCGTTGGTTCGATTCCCAACCACGGCATCACCTGCCTGGAGTTTGCATGTTCTCCCTGTGCCTGCATGGGTTTCCTCCGGATACTCCAGTTTCCTCCTACACTCCAAAGACATGCTTCTAGGCAAGGGGAGGACTGACAACTCATGGGGCCCCCCGGCAATAGGGGATCATGGGGCCCCTGTGTCCTTGCCCAAACTCAAAAAAGCCTATGAATAAGGTACCAGGGGCATCTCATGGGGCCCCCTACTGACCCTGGGCTCTTGGGGAGTGCCCGAGTTTCCAAATGGTCAGTCCGTCACTGCTTGTAGGTTAATTGGATCCTGTCTAAATTGTCCCTAGTATGTGTATGTATGAATGTGAGTTACGGACCTTAGATTGTACACCCCTTGAGGGTTAGGGACCTTAGATTGTACACCCCTTGAGGGTTAGGGACTGATGTGAATGTACAATATATATGTAAAGTGCTGCGTAAAAATTGACGGCGCTATAGAAGTACCTGTAATAATGTGGGGTAAGCAGACTTAAAGCCATTTTTGGCTCCACTTTAATATTGTAACACAGACTTTCTCAAACTTTTTAACAAGGGGGAACGAATGAAATAACTTTCAGGTCCTAGGGAACACCTGCTAATAATTATATCTACAGCTCTCAAGGGATTAGCATGAACAGTAAGTTGTAGATATAAAGAATAAAAAAAAAAAAAAATCAAGGATGAGGCATACTTCGCGTACATAAACACTCAGGGCTGGTCTGTGTGAACATATTTTGTAGTAGTAATTGGTGGTCAATGGAAAAATGACCCCTTACATGGATGGTCACTGGAGAAGTGCCCCTTTACACCTGTGGTCAATGGGAAGAATACTTCTTACATTGGTGGTTAGGGAAAAAATTACCCCTTACATTAATTACTTGCCCTACAGAAGAGTTACCCCCTTTTATAACCAGGTCCAGGGGTGGACTGACAACTCATGGGGCCCCCGGGCAATAGGGGATCATGGGGCCCCTGTGTCTTTGCCCCAACTCAAAAAAGCCTATGCAAAAGGCACCAGGGGCATCTCATGGGGCCCCCTACTGACCCTGGGCCCTCGGGAAGTGCCCGAGTTTCCAAATGATCAGTCCGCCCCTGACCAGGTCATTTTTTTGCTATACAGCTCTGTGCTACTTTAATTGACAATTGCACGGTCATGCAACACTGTACACATATTACATTTATATGATTTTTTCACACAAATAGAGCTTTCTTTTGGTGGTATTTGATCATCACTGGGTTTTTTTTGCGCTATGAAATTAAAAAAGATGAACATAATTCAAAAAGAAAAACAATATTTTTTACTTTTTGCTATATAACATGTTCAATAAAAAAAAAAAGTCATCATAAATTTAGGCCAAAATGTATTCTTCTACATGTCTTTGGTAAAACAATCCCAATAAGTGTATTTTAATTGGTTTTAGTGAAAGTTATAGTGTCTACAAATGGCAGGATATATAGTGGAATTTTTATGTATTTACTTTCTTATACTAGTAATGGCGGCGATTACCCGGGACTGCGATAGAACGGCGGGCATTCTGACACTAACTGACACTGGGTGGGAACTGACTAACTGCCAATGACATCACCAGAGACACTAATAAAAAGCACTGCCATTGTACTAATGACACTGGGCAGGACTTTGTACTTTGTTGTGTTTTACTTGGGGGACATGCTGACTTTTATCTCCCTTCTTTGCAGAGAGATAAAAACCAGCACGTCCCACTGTCAGCTGCGCCACCGATCACCGAGTCCCAGCAATGAATCACTGGCTGGGACCCTGTGATTGACACCTACAGGAGTCAATGACAGCGCGGGTAGGATGGCGCACGCACCCCCTACCCAGAAATGCAAAATCACGTATATATATATATATATATATATATATACACGTGATTTTGTGCAGAGCAGCCACACTGTAGCAGCAAGTGGGTAATGGTCATTTGTGAGTATACTGGTGGTCAGTGAGAAGAATGCTCCTTACATCAGTGGTCAAGGAGAAGAATGTTCCGTATGCTGGTGATCAATGGAAAGAATAATCCTTATATTGGTGACAGCGCGGGTAGGACGGCGCACGCATCCCCTACCCAGAAATGCAAAATCACGTATATATACACGTGATGTTGTGAAGAGCAGCCACATTATAGCAGCAAGTGGTTAATAGTCATTGGAGAGTTTACTGGTGGTCAGTGGGAAGAATACTCCTTATATTGGCGGAGAGTGGGAAGAATACTTCTTATATTGGTGGACAGTGAGAAGAATGCTCCTTATATTGGTGGACAGTGGGAAGAATGCTCCTTACATTGGTGGTCAGTGAGAAGAATGCTCCTTATATTGGTGGACAGTGAGAAGAATGCTCCTTATATTGGTAGTCATTGGGAAGAATGCTCCTTACATTGGTGGTCAGTGAGAAGAATGCTCCTTATATTGGTGGAGAGTGGGAAGAATACTCCTTATATTGGTGGACAGTGGGAAGAATGCTCCTTATATTGGTGCACAGTGGGAAGAATACTCCTTATATTGGTGGACAGTGAGAAGAATGCTCCTTATATCGGTGGACAGTGGGAAGAATGCTCCTTACATTGGTGGTCAGTGAGAAGAATGCTCCTTATATTGGTGGACAGTGAGAAGAATGCTCCTTATATTGGTAGTCAGTGGGAAGAATGCTCCTTACATTGGTGGTCAGTGAGAAGAATGCTCCTTATATTGGTGGACAGTGAGAAGAATGTCCTATACATTGGTGGACAGTGAGAAGAATGCTCCTTATATTGGTGGAGAGTGGGAAGAATGCTCCTTATATTGGTGGACAGTTGGAAGAATGCTCCTTACATTGGTGGACAGTGGGAAGAATGTCCCTTGTATTGGTGGAGAGTGGGAAGAATGTCCCTTATATTGGTGGAGAGTGAGAAGAATGCTCCTTATATTGGTGGACAGTGGGAAGAATGCTCCTTATATTGGTGGACAGTGAGAAGAATGCTCCTTATACTGGTGGACAGTGGGAAGAATGTCCCTTATATTGGTGGAGAGTGGGAAGAATACTCCTTATATTGGTGGTCTGTGGGAAGAATGCTCCTTATATTGGTGGACAGTGGGAAGAATGCTCCTTATATTGGTGGACAGTGGGAAGAATGCTCCTTATATTGGTGGACAGTGGGAAGAATGCTCCTTACATTGGTGGACAGTGGGAAGAATGCTCCTTACATTGGTGGACAGTGAGAAGAATGCTCCTTATATTGGTGGACAATGGGAAGAATGCCCCTTACATTGGTGTTCAGTGAGAAGAATGCCCCTTATATTGGTGGACAGTGGGAAGAATGCTCCTTATATTGGTGGACAGTGAGAAGAATGCCCCTTATATTGGTGGACAGTGGGAATAATGCTCCTTATATTGGTGGACAGTGGGAAGAATGCTCCTTATATTGGTGGACAGTGGGAAGAATGCTCCTTACATTAGTAGACAGTGGGAAGAATGCTCCTTACACTGGTGGTCAATGGAAAAATTACCCCTTACATTGATGGTCACTGGATAGGTGATCAGTGAAGCACTCTAGTACACTAGTGATCAGTGGGAAAAATGATTATTATATTGGTGGTCAGTGGCCCCCTTACATATACAGTAGGTGAAAAGATCTTTGGTGTTATGTGTACCCTATCTGAGAACCAAAAATTACTTATTGCTCAAGGAACACCTCGCAACCTCTAGAGGAATCCTAGGGTTCCACAGAACCTTTGGTTGAGAAAGGCTACTATAACATGATTTATAATTTCACTTTCCTGCCCTACAATATCAGACCTGTTATATAGGAACTCTTAAAAAAATGCAAGACTATAATAATGTGATCATTTCATTGGTTATTTTATGCAGGAATGGAAAAACGCAGACAAGTGAACTGAGATATTGACATCACAGGTAACGTAGGAGGAGGAAAAAAAGACTGCAATGTATTAATGTAAAGTTAGCTTGGTGTACCATTTAACAACCACTACACGCTGGTTTCCGGAAACTGGTGAAGATTGCAAAACAGTCTCACCAACTGCCAAGCCGGATATATTCTGCAAGGTGGTCTGCTTGTGCCCCATAACCTTCTATCTCTGCCGGAAAATTCTACCATAGCTCAAGGAAGTCTGGGGTTTGTGGGTGGATGTAGAACAGACATATGGATGAATTAGGCTTTGTGGGGTTTTTTTTGTGGACTTTATTGAAATGTTATTTAGCTAATGATGCAAGAAAAGGGGACTAGACACTGAAATGAACCTTTTAAAGCCTAAGCTCAACTGCAAAATGATGTCAGTACTAGCAAAGAGCAACAATATCATCACACTATACTTTCATTAGGAGCCTCTACAGATATTTCTGCGTAGGGAAGGCTTACGATCATCCCTGATCAGAAAGTGGTCATCACAAGCTGCCCAAGTATCCAAAGAAGGTTTAAAAGGGTATCTATTAGAGATGCCATTGTTGACTTTTTTCAAGGTGTAGGTTCCAGAGCTACTTTGTGAGACATTGACCTGGAATAAGCATTCAGTCAGACAAATATTGGTCTTACATTACTTGATAAGTACATTCATAGTCACTTAGTGGTAAAAGCCCACTTGAACATTCAGTTTAAACCAGCTAATGACATCTGGTGCATCATAATAAAAGGTGTACAAAGTCTTCCAGTTGACTTTCTTTAGAAAGCTGCCACAGCTGAGTAGAAAAGCCTTTCACCTTCAGCTGCTGGGCGGAGAATTCCCTGTTCATTGGGCCAGTGTCCTGTTATTATGTGAAAGCTTCCCACGGGTTAAACATTATATAAGATTTTAGTGCTTGGTAGTATTGTCACATGACATTGTCACCAACCCAACCAGCTGCAGTTGGAGAATTTAGGCTGAACCTGCAAGATGCTTCACAAGATAGCATGCTGCCGGCACAACCAGCTGTGGCTATGGAATTAGAGCCAAACCTGTGGTAGGCAGGCGATGATAGCAGGCCACCAGCCCAATAGCCATGGAATTCCCCACCCCACAGCCGCATATGGCAAAGGAGACACTGGCGACCTCATTCTCCTAATATGGCCACATGGCCATATTTGGACAATGTCATGGACATTAGGTCAATGTCACCAGTATCTCCTCCTTGGTTACGTGCAGATATGAGGCAGGGAATTACTTGGTCTGCTGGGAATTCAGGCCAAACCTGTAGAAAGCAGGTCATGATAGCAAGCCATCAGCCCAATGGCCATGGAATTCCCCACCCCGCAGCCGCATATAGCAAAGGAGACACTGGCGACCTCATTCTCCTAATATGGCCATATTTGGACAATGTCATGGACATTAGGTCAATGATGTCACCAGTATCTCCTCCTTTGTTACGTGCAGATATGAGGCAGGGAATTTCTTGGTTAGCTGGAAATTCAGGCCAAACCTGCAGGAAGCAGGTCATGATAGCAGGCCACCAGCCCAATAGCCATGGAATTCCCCACCACGCAGCCGCATATAGCAAAGGAGACACTGGCGACCTCATTCTCCTAATATGGCCACATGGCCATATTTGGACAATGTCATGGACATTAGGTCAGTGATGTCACCAGTATCTCCTCCTTTGTTACGTGCAGATATGAGGCAGGGAATTCCTTGGGCAGCTGGGTATTCAGGCCAAACCTGCAGGAAGCAGGTCATGATAGCAAGCCATCAGCCCAATGACCAATGAATTTTCCACCCTGCAGTCACATATAACAGAGAAGTGGATGCTGATGACATCATTGACTTAATATGGCCACACAGCCATATTTGGTCAATGATATTCTCCAAATATGGCCATGTGGCCATATTAGGTCAATTTTGTCACCAGTATTCCGTGTGCCTTTGTTACATGAGGCTGCAAGACCGGGATGCCAGTGACCATTTGAACAGTATTGTTGACTACATTTGACCATGTGGCTATATTAGGTCAATGATGTCACTGGAATCGGCATCCCTTTCTTATGTGAGGCTGCAGGGTGGGGAAGCTGGTGCCATCATTGGCTTAACATGGCCACATGGCCATAATTGGACAATATCATTGACCAAATATGGTCATGTGGCCGCATTAGGTCAATGATGTCACCAGCATCCCTGTCCCTTGTTACGTGAGGCTACAGGATGGAGTTGCTGGTGATATCATTGGCCTAATATGACCATATGGCCATAACTGGACAAGGTCTCTAACCATATATGCCCATGTGGCCATATTAAGTCAATGATGTTACCACCATTCCTGTCAATCTGATACTCAAGACTGCGGGGCGGGGATGCTGGTGACATCATTGACCTAATATGGCAACATGGCCATAATTGGACATTATCCTTGACCAAATATGGCCATGCAGCCATATTAGGTCAATGATTTCACCAACATCCCCTTCTTAGCTACGTGTGGCTGTGGGGTGGGGAATTCCTTGATTATTGGGCCAGCAGCCTGATATAGGATGACAGCTTCCCATAGGTTCCCCCTGAACCTTTCCTCATCCCTAGTGATTGGGTCTACATATACTTTAACAGTTTCGGACCTGCAAGGGAATGCTAGGTGAGTACAAGGAGGTGTCAATATATAAGAAGCCTCCTGCACAGGGATCATTGTAGGATACCTTAGATATAGGTAAAAAAGGGGAACACAAGACGTTGACACCCTTACGTAAGTTGTTCCGGGGTTCTGGTTTCAATCGTTATGTTCCTGTCTCTGCATATCAAAAAGGTCTAACTAGTACCATTGACCAAAAGGCATGGAATGCGCCCAATGTACAAGGACAAAATGCTAATTAGCTGCCCTGATTTCTTAATCCTCGCAGACACAAGGCTCTAAAATAGCTTGTGCAGAAGAAAAGTAAAAGTGCTGTCTCAGTGTATTACTAGCCAGATATTGGGTATATTTGCCTTGCCTTGCTTGTTACCACTAAGCTGGCAAAACAGCCTTGTTCTGGCCAAAGCCTTGAAAGGGAACGTGACCGTCCATAGACAGGCAGCTACTTAATACAACCGCCGCTATTCATGTTTTTTTATGAGTGCGTTCACTTGGAGAAATTAAATACGCTTGCAATTACAGCCTGCGAGGCTGACAGCGTTTGCCCAGACACGCCAACCCGACATGGCTATTAATATCTCCAACCTTTTAATATTATTTTATGTCCAGAAGATGAAGCTGATGGGACTGTTTTATTTTTCAGAAATAACATACCCTGAAAAAACAAGCTGGGGGGAGGCCTGCGGGGGGGGACGAGGATATTTGAAGCACAAAGACCGGTCTGGGGTAAAAGCTGTTAAACAATGGACTCAGCCCCCTCCACCAATCAACTCCTGGAGGTCCTCCACTATTGTATTTGTTTGCTTTTTATACTTATATTTTTCTATATCACAGAGGACAAGGGGGCGCTCTTTACGTCTGGAGAAAAACACGGAAAGGTTTCTTCACAGTGAGAGCTGTGAAAATGTGGAATAGACTCCCTCAAGAGTTGGTTCTGGCCAGCTCAGTGGATTGCTGTAGGAAAGTCCTGGATTCTTTCTTGGATATACAAAATATAACTGGGCGGACTGACAACTCATGGGGCCCCCGGGCAATAGGGGTTCATGGGGCCCCTGTGTCCTTGCCCAAACTCAAAAAAGCCTATGAAAAGGGTACCATTGGCATCTCATGGGGCCCCCTACAGACCCCGGGCCCTCGGGCAGTACCCGAGTTTCCAAATGGTCAGTCCGCCCCTGATACTAACATTTATAGGTAACGTTGATCCAGGGAATATCCGATTGCCTCTCAGGGGATCAGGAAGAAATTTTTTCCCAGCAGGAGCAAATTAGATCATGCTTTACTGGGTTTTTTTTGCCTTCCTCTGGATCATCTGTGGGTGTTGGATTATAACTTTTTTTATTTATTTTTAATGGTCGAACTGGATGGACTTTTGTCTTTTTTCAGCCAGACTGACTGTGTAACTGTGTACAGCCTTCAGACTCATTACATGATCTTTTTTTACAGGTATTTATAGAGCGCGAGCGCCAACAATTTACATATTGTCCACATCAGTCCTTGCCCTCAAGGAGCTTCCAATCTAAGGTCCCTATCACATATGCATAAAGGGGCCAATTTAGAGAGGAGCCCATTAACCTACCTGCATGGATTGTGGAAGGAATCTGGAGTACTTGGAGAAAATCCACACAAGCACAGGATGTAAAATTAAATGCCATGCAGATAACATCCTGACCAGGATTTGAACGAAGGACTCCAGTGCTGTAAGGCAGCAGTGCTAAACACTAATCCACTGTGCCGCCCTGGGCTTTTTCTTAGTCTGATCTTCTAGCAAAGGAGGGCGATCCCCAATGATTCAAAAAGCAGCACTGGTGTAATGATGTCAGCTCAGCTGTCTGCTATCATGTGAATGTAGTTTAGCACAACCCTCTTAGGAGCTGCAATAGATTTGGGTCCCCCTATAGCCCTGCACAGCCAAGCAACATACATTTTCCATTCAGACTTATAGCCAGGAGATAGTGACCGATTCCTGAGCTTGTTTTGATGTTTTATTAGGGGATGATAAAACTTGGATGGGTATGGGGTGTACAGGATTCCCCAGGGAACTGGAAATGAGGGGAAACTTCTTGAAACTACAGTGGGGCAAAAAAGTATTTAGTCAGCCACCAATTGTGCAAGTTCTCCCACTTAAAAAGATGAGAGGCCTGTAATTGGCATCATAGGTAGACCTCAACTATGAGAGACAAAATGAGAAACAAAATCCAGACAATCACATTGGCTGGTTTGGAAAGAATTTATTTGCAAATTATAGTGGAAAATAAGTATTTGGTCACCTACAAACAAGCAAGATTTCTGGCTCTCACAGACCTGTACCTTCTTCTTTCAGAGGCTCCTCTGTCCTGCACTCATTACCTGTATCAATGGCACCTGTTTGAACTTGTTATCAGTATAAAAGACAGCTGTCCACAACCTCAAACAGTCACACTCCAAACTCCACTATGGTGAAGACCAAAGAGCTGTCGAAGGTCACCAGCAACAAAATTGTAGACCTGCACCAGGCTGGGAAGACTGAATCTGCAATAGGCAAGCAGCTTGGTGTGAACAAATCAACTGTAGGAGCAATAATTAGAAAATGGAAGACATACAAGACCACTGATAATCTCCCTCGATCTGGGGCTCCACGCAAGATCTCACCCCGTGGGGTCAAAATGATCACAAGAACGGTGAGCAAAATCCCAGGACCACACATGGGGACCTAGTGAATGACCTGCATAGAGCTGGGACCAACGTAACAAAGGCTACCATCAGCAACACACTATGCCGCCAGGGACTCAGATCCTGCAGTGCCAGACGTGTCCCCCTGCTTAAGCCAGTACATGTTCGGGCCCGTCTGAAGTTTTCTAGAGAGCATTTGGATGATCCAGAAGAGGATTGGGAGAATGTCATATGGTCAGATGAAACCAAAATAGAACTGTTTGGTAGAAACACAACTCATCATGTTTGGAGGAGAGAGAATGCTGAGTTGCATCCAAAGAACACCATACCTACTGTGAAGCATGGGGGTGGCAACATCATGCTTTGGGGCTGTTTCTCCGCAAAGGAACCAGGACGACTGATCCATGTACAGGACAGAATGAATGGGGCCATGTATCGTGAGATTTTGAGTGCAAACCTCCTTCCATCAGCAAGGGCACTGAAGATGAAACGTGGCTGGGTCTTCCAACATGACAATGATCCCAAACGTACCGCCCGAGCAACTAAGGAGTGGCTTCGTAAGAAGCATTTCAAGGTCCTGGAGTGGCCTAGCCAGTCTCCAGATCTCAACCCCATAGAAAACCTTTGGAGGGAGTTGAAAGTCTGTGTTGCCCAGTGACAGCCCCAAAACATCACTGCTCTAGAAGAGATCTGCATGGAGGAATGGGCCAACATACCAGCAAGAATGTGTGCCAACCTTGTGAAGACTTACAGGAAACGTTTGACCTCTCTCATTGCCAACAAAGGATATATAACAAAGTATTGAGATGAACTTTTGATATTGACCAAATACTTATTTTCCACCATAATTTGCAAATACATTCTCTCCAAATCAGCCAATGTGATTGTCTGGATTTTTTTTCTCATTTTGTCTCTCATAGTTGAGGTCTACCTATGATGCCAATTACAGGCCTCTCTCATCTTTTTAAGTGGGAGAACTTGCACAATTGGTGGCTGATTAAATACTTTTTTGCCCCACTGTATTTACAAGTCTTTACAGCAAAAATCCTCTTCTGGAGAGATAGCCAGCTTCTCCTGTTGTACCACCCCAGATCCTCTTCAATCCAGCAGCTCTGGGTGAATCCCTGGGCAGGGGATCTAGTGCCTGCCACTACAGTGTGAATAGTCCCAAGTAAAAAGCTAATCCAGTTTCCCACCAGAGTTCTCCTGGCCCAGGGGGTGCAGGTTTACTAACTCAGTCCCTCTCCTGTGCTTCCAGTGGGTTGGTGGCTGCTACCAGGCGTTCTAGTGTAGCTGCTCCTTCCCTGCCTCACAGGTGGTCCTCTCTCAGGGGCCAGTGAAGTCCCAAGTTTTCAGCCTTCCAAGGTCCTCCACCTGCAGGTGAGCCCTTTTCCATCTGGGCCCTGTCACAACCTCCTGCCTCTAGTCTCTTACATCTCTCTCTCTCTTCCATCCAAACTCTCCTCCAGCTGAGCAGGCTCAGTTACTCTTAAAGGCTGTCCTGGCCCCTTGCCAACCCTCCTGTTGGGGATATACCAGGATCCTCAAAGAGTACAAACCAGCCACTCCTCAGATCCACCCACTGCTTCTAGACCTTTTTCCAAAGTTCTAGAGCACGGAAAAATTCCAGAGGAGCTGGCCTGCAGAGCCTCTCAGCCCTGACCCAGTTTTGACCCCCTGTTAGCTATTACTCCCAGGCTGCTACTCAGCCCTAGCTAACAATTGGAGTCTAGCTCCCCCTAGCTGTTTAGGAGGGTACTACATTAGGATGCTGTGGAGATCCCCCCCCCCTTAGGGGGTGGGTCCATGAAACATTTTTAGTAACTTTTCTGTGTCAGTAAAATCTTGGATCTTACATCATTTACAGTCCAAGTGGCAATGGTCACATGAACCAACACAGAGGGTGACATGGATACTAACCTGACAGGGGTTCTAACACTCTGCTCTATTAAAAGTACCTAAAACCAGATATATAATCTTAAGGTCACAAAACAATAAGTGCATAGTGCATACAGAAAAGTTCATTAAATGATATCAAGTTGCAAATGGTAATTAATGAGTTTCATGAAGGAAAGTTCATTCAGGTAGTATAGAGTTGCAGACAGTAATGAGTTCTTCTGATTATTAAAAAAGAGCTTCAGATTCCACCCTCGTGCTCCAAAAGCACACAACTGTTCTTGAACCACCACCAGGTGTGCTCTCACCTCATCGCTATGGCACACAGTATCTCACGGAAGTGAGTCCACTCCTCACATTTTTGTAAATATTTTATGATAACTTTTCATGTGACAACACTGAAGAAATGACACTTTGCTACAATGTGACGTAGTCAGTGTACAGCTTGTATAACATGTAAATTTGCTGTCCCCTCAAAATAACTCAACACACCGCCATTAATGTCTAAACTACTGGCAACAAAAGTGAGTCCACCGCTAAGTGACAAGGTCCAAATTGGGCCCTAGGTGTCAATATTTTGTGTGGCCGCCATTATTTTCCAGCACTGCCTTAACCCTTTTGGGCATGGAGTTCACTAGAGCTTCACAGATTGCCACTGGAGTCCTCTTCCACTCCTCCATGACGACATCAAGGAGCTGGTGGATGTTAGAGACCTTGCGCTCCTCCGCCTTCCATTTGAGGGTGCCCCAGAGATGCTCAATAGGGTTTAGGTCTGGAGACATGCTTGGCCAGTCCATCACCTTTACCCTCAACTTCTTTAGCAAGGCAGTGGTGGTCTTGGAGGTATGTTTGGGGTCGTTATCATGTTGCGGCCCAGTCTCCGAAGGGAGGAGATCATGCTCTGCTCAGTATATCACAGTACATGTTGGCATTCATGGTTCCCTCAATGAACTGTAGCCCCCCAGTGCCGGCAGCACTCATGCGGCCCCAGACCATGACACTCCCACCACCATGCTTGACTGTAGGCAAGACACACTTGTCTTTGTACTCCTCACCTGGTTGCCGCCACACACACTTGACACCATCTGAACCAAATCAGTTGATCTTGGTGTCATCAGACCACAGGATATGGTTCCAGTAATCCATGTCCTTAGTCTGCTTGTCTTCAGCAAACTGTTTGAGGGATTTCTTGTGCATCATCTTTAGAAGAGGCTATGCAGACCAATGTGATGCAGTGTGCGGCGTGTGGTCTGAGCACTGACAGGCTGACCCCTTCAACCTCTGCAGCAATGCTGGCAGCACTCATACGTCTATTTCCCAAAGACAACCTCTGGATATGACGCTGAGCACGTGCACTCAACTTATTTGGTCGACCATGGCGAGGCCTGTTCTGAGTGGAACCTGTCCGGTTATACCGCTGTATGGTCTTGGCCACCATGCTACAGCTCAGTTGCAGGGCCTTGGCAATCTTCTTATAGCCTAGGCCTTCTTCATGTAGAGCAACAATTCTTTTTTTCAGCTCCTCAGAGGGTTCTTTGCCATGAGGTACCATGCTGAACTTCCAGTGACGAGTATGAGAGAGTGAGAGTGATAACACCAAATTTAACACACCCGCTCCCCATTCACACCTGAGACCTTGTAACACTAACGAGGCACATGACACCAGGGAGGTAAAGGGACAATTGGGCCCAATTTGGACCTTGTCACTTAGGGGTGGACTCACTTTTGTTGCCAGTGGTTTACACATTAATGGCGGTGTGTTGAGTTATTTTGTGGGGACAGAAAATTTCCATGTTATACAAGCTGTACACTGACTACGTCACATTGTAGCAAAGTGTCATTTCTTCAGTGTTGTCACATGAAAAGAGAGAATAAAACATTTACAAAAATGTGAGGGGTGTTCTCACTTCTGGGAGATACTGTATGTGTTTGGCCATCATACGCTTTTGTCCAACCCAGCGGACTGTGTTATCCTCTTTGATGATGATCACACCATCAGTAACAGGAATCTCCTTCTCTTGCTCTTTCCACTCATCACCATGTCAACAAAAACAGCAAATCTAGTGCTTTATCCTTATAAAAAATGAATATGGCAAAAATTGTAGCATTTCAAATATATGTCAATATGTTGAAATGCGTTTTTAATACAAAATATATGAAAAATATTTTTAAAAATACATTTCAAATATACTGTATGTCTTTAAAAATTCAAATCTCCATTTTTGGAATTTACAAATATATGTAAAAATATATGTTAAAATTACTTTTTTATGGGGGGCGCTCGTGAGCAGCAGCCAGGATGGCTGCCTATTAACTTACTGTCTCGGCCACCGGACAAATCGGCCGATTTCTGACCCTCAGGGGGGGTCCCTCCGCTTCCTCCCTGTCCCCCTGTCCTTCTAGCACCCTGATGGGGAAAAAAACCCCGGCTGCCCGCACCTCCAGCGTACGACGGACCGTTCGGGAGGTTGCGGCCTACCCGCCGGAGATCGCGGGTGAAGCCGCGGGCTCGATTTTGGGCCGGCCGCCGGAGGCTTCCAGGACCCCGGCCGCGGATTCGCGGTTTTCGCCCGGGACAACAGCTGCAGCCCTGGCTGCAAGTTTGGGTCCCCTGCCATCACTACCTGCAGGTGAGATGGATCCTGGCAGTGGGGAGGACCTGGATCCCGAGCCATCCCGGCAGTCGCACATTCCATCCCTGCGGGATGCCGAGCTCCTGCGCCGCTTTAAAAGTATGTTGCAATCAGAATTGTCCTCCGCTACCTCCAAGCTGGCCGACCGTCTTTCGCGGGAAATTCGGGATTTGGGCAATCGGACGAATGATCTCGAAGATAAAATGGACGCTGCGACCACGGTCATTGAAAATCACGAACAGGACCTGTGCGACCTTAAGAAGGAATTGGCGGACGCACTACTGCGGCTTGAGGATTTCGAAAACCGTTCCCGCCGTGGCAATTTGCGGTTAAGGGGTATTCCGGAAACGGTCACGGATCTTACCTCCACTGCTACTGCTCTGTTTCAGGAGCTGACACCCGCTATTCCCATTGACCGGCTCGAATTTGACCGCATACATCGTTCTTTGGGCCCCAGACGACCGGATGGGCCCCCGAGGGACATTATCATCAAGTTTACTTATTACCGCACTAAGGAAACTATCCTCTTGGCGGCCAGAAATAACCCTGATCTTAGCTTCCAGGGGCACCGCTACCAGCTTTTCGCAGACCTCTCTCATACCACTCTCCAGAAGCGACGCCAGTTGAAGCCCTTCACTTCGGTCCTGGTGAAACACAGAATTAAATATGCCTGGGGCTTTCCGTTCCGCCTCACCTTCACCTACCAGGGCCGCAGTCATTCTGTGGCTACGCCGGAGGAGGCCCATTCTCTCTTGGAATCTCTACATCTTCTCTCGCCGGAAGCTGCTGATCGGAGCCCGGCTCATTCCTCTGGATCCTCGGCAAGGCCGCCCGCTCTGGGCCGCATCTGGGAGCGGTCGTCCACCAGGAGGGGGGCTCTCCCTCAGACCCCTTCGCGATCAAGTCCTTCCTGTTCTTCTCCAGGCTGAAGATGCGCCTTGGAACTCCCACATATTGTCTCACCGAGGGACTACCTTGACGAGATCGTGAGTTTGGCCCTTAGGGCCTCCCCGGTTTGTCAACATTCTAGGTTGAGACTGCTCCGGCTTGCCCCTTTGGGTTTCATTCCGGGTTGGGGGGGGGTCTCTTCCTGGACTTAGGAATCGGGACTTTTTGCTGCCGCAGCCTGTTTTGGGTCCATGTGATGGTGCTTGGGTCTACGTTTGTGGCCTTGGATGATGGTTCCCTTAGGCTCCGGGGTGGGAGGTTGACCCGGTGGGCCTGGTTGGGTGGAGGGGGGTTGGCCCCTGTGGTTCTCCGGGTTTCTCTGGGGAGGTTGTTGCGGAGGTTCCTGTTCCTGGGACTTTTAGTTTATTAAGATTTACTATATTCTATTATGTACATTGCCTTTTTGCCCCCTGAGGGCTTCTGTTTTGATGTTTCCATTTGCAGCCATTTGTCCGGTGGTAGAGTTACCCCTAACTGTATCCTTCATGTGTAGGATGCACGTCACCATTGGTGTGACACGATTGCACTGTTGTGTATACTTTTTGTGTCTTTTTCCTTTTTTCTTTCTTTGTTCTTCTCTTTTTCTCTGTTTTTTTTTGTTTTTGTTTTCTGCAGGGTTCCGGGACGCCATGGTCCGATCGCCATTGGGAGTGGAAATTGCTGGCTGCTTTGGGCTTTTTTCTGCTGAGCGTGTTGCGTTGATACCGCCATGGCCTCACCCCTTTTGAAAATATATTCACATAATGTTCAAGGCTTCAATTCGCCTCAGAAGCGGGCTAAAGTTTTTCATCATCTCAAGTCGCAACAAATTGATGTGGTATGTCTACAGGAGACCAGGTTTTCTCAGTCCTCCGCTCCGCGTTATCTTTCACCTCACTATCCCATCTTTTACACGGCCTCGGCTCCTGAGAAGCGTCGGGGTGTTCTGATAGCTTTTAAACGCAATCTCCCCTTTGTCTGTGCTCGGAATATAGCGGACCCCACGGGCAGGTATTTGCTTCTGCAAGGCACCCTCTGGGACCAGGAGGTTACCTTTGTCTCTTACTACGCGCCTAACCGTTTCCAGCATAAATTCTTTTCGCATCTTTGCACCATTATTTCTCGACACTCTAAGGGTCTTCTTCTTGTTATGGGGGATTCGAATGTTACCTTGGATTCCACACTGGATAGGCGCTACGCACAAGGAGCGACCCCCTCTCATGACTTGGTGCTGGAGGCACGTATGCGCTCTCTTTTGCGGACAGCGGGGTTAGCGGACGTCTGGAGGGAACTTCATCCAACTGAACGCGACTTTACGTTCTATTCTAACCCTCATGACAGTTTTTGTAGAATTGATCATATATTCATGCAGGTCCAGCAACTCCCCTCGGTCCGGCGGATAACTATTCCCTCCTCACCCTGGTCAGACCATGATCCTTTGGTACTCCTCCTTGCCCTTTCTGGGTCAGAACGACGCCCTTTTCATTGGCGCATCAATGACTCTTTACTGACCTCTCAGGCTACCTGCCAAGAAATAGAATTCTTCTTACGGACATATTTTACGGAAAACTCGGGATCGGTCTCTTCAGCAGTGCCCCTATGGGAAGCGCATAAGGCCACGGTGCGGGGTCATGTTATACAGCTGGCTGCGGTCCGGAAGCGGGAGCGGGAACGTCGACTCTCGGAGCTTCATTCTCTCCTGGCCTCTGCGGATGCGCGTTGGAGGTCATCTCCATCCGTGGCCCATAAACGCGCTCGGGACGCTCTGGCGACAGAATTGGACCTCCTTGCCTCTTCGGAGGCGGAACGGGCCTTGCGTTGGACCAAACATAAATTCTATTCGTGTGCTAATAAGCCCGGTCCCATGCTAGCCAGGAAACTAAATTCTGTGGGGAAACCCCATAAACCTATTCGGCTTCGACTTTCCACGGGTGGCTGTACTTCTAATCCCAAGCAGATTGTTTCCCGATTCTCGGACTTCCTTTCGCGCCTTTATGCTGCCCCAGATCCCTTCCCTGTGGCCCAGGCAGAGGCATTCTTTCAGGACCTCCATCTTCCTGGATTAACCGAGGCAGCACAGGCGGCCCTCAACGCAGGTGTCACCGTACCGGAAGTGCTACAAGCAATCAAATCTTTACGGTCCACTGCGGCCCCAGGTCCAGACGGCTTCTCCGGTCTCTATTATAAAAAATTCTCAGCCCTTTTGGCACCCTTTTTAGCTGCCTACTTTAATGAGTTACGACAGGGCTCCTTGCCCTCTCCGGACGCACTTAGGGCACATATCTCCATGATTCCTAAGACGACCGCTGATGTCCAGGAACCGCAAGCCTTCCGGCCCATCTCTCTTCTTAATGAGGACTTGAAAATATTGGGCAAGATCCTTAGTTTTCGCATCAATAAATATTTGTGTAGCCTGGTCCACAGGGACCAAGTAGGGTTCGTCCCCGGGAGGCAGGCGGGTGATAACGTCCGTAAGGTGGTCCATCTTATACATTTTCTGCAACAACGGAAAATTCCAGGATTCTTACTGTCCTTGGACATATATAAAGCTTTTGATTCTCTATCCTGGGAATATCTGCGGTTTGTCCTGTCTCGCTGGGGTTTCGGGGATTCTATTCTCTCATGGATTCAAGCCTTGTATTCCTTTCCTTCGGCTTCCGTTAAATACACTGGATATTTCTCGGATCCCTTTCCTGTTGGGCGAGGGACAAGGCAGGGCTGCCCACTGTCCCCGGCACTCTTTGTCCTGGCGCTTGAGCCACTGGCTTTAGCGCTCCGGACCGACTGCAATGTATCGGGGGTTCCATACGCGGGACAGGAGTTTAAGCTGAGCCTCTTTGCGGACGATGCCCTCTTGACCCTTACTAATCCTCTGACGACGCTTCCTAATTTGCAGGCAATTCTTGAACGCTTTTCCTTGATCTCGGGTCTACGTATTAATTTGGATAAAACCGTTGCTCTCAATATTACTTTGGCTTCAGATTTGGTTTCACGCCTACAATCCCATTTCCCTTACCGGTGGGCTTCCTCTTCTCTTGAATACTTGGGCATTCGCTTGACCCCCACCTATGACTCCCTTTTTGCTGCAAATTATTATCCTCTGCTTAGCTCCTTATCTTCTCTTATGCATTCCTGGCAATTTCCGCACCTGTCTTGGATAGGACTTGTTCACTCAGTGAAAATGACCATCTTGCCGAAATTGTTATATTATTTTCGCACCCTCCCAGTGCGGGTTCCCCCTCATTTTCTTCGGTTGCTTCAGGCGAAGTTTATGCGTTTTATCTGGGCCAATAAGCATCCCAGAGTTTCTAGAAATACGCTCTTTGCTCATAGACTCCAAGGTGGTCTTGGGGTACCCAATGTAACTAAGCATTATCAGGCGAGCCAAATTGCCCCGCTGTCTATGTTGCACGCTTCCTCCGACGTTCCTCTCTGGGTCCTGCTGGAACTACCTAATTGTGCCCCTATCGCACTATCGACACTTCTATGGCTTCCCCCTGCCCTGCGTCCTACGGCGCTGAGTCCGATGTTGCTCCATGGCCTACGAGTCTGGGACTCAGTACGTTACTCCAGTGGTCTGATGTCGCCTTTCTTGCCCTTGCTTCCAATCGTTAATAACCCTCTTTTCCCGCCGGGTCTAGATCACCCGAGGGCATTTTCTTGGTGGGTGGCTCATGGTTTCTCACAGGTGCAACACTTTTTGATTTTTCGGTCCTTTCCCACCTGGAATGTCCTCCGGGAGTCTCGGGATGTTCCCCCAGCGGAATTTTTTCGGTACCTTCAGTTGCGGCACTGGCTACTCTCGCTGAGGGCCACTTCTGCTTTCCCATATCAGAAATCTGCCTTTGAACGGCTTTGCCAGCAGCGTCCGGGCGCCCCGGGCCTTATCTCCCTTCTTTACGCAGCTTTGAACAGATGCTCGTCGCACACTTCTCTTTCATATGTAGTTCAGTGGGAACGCGACCTGGGAGTGGCTGTGGATCCGGAGGACTGGAATAAAGCCTGGTCACTCATAGCTAAATGTTCGTTTAATACGACCACGCTGGAAGCAGCCTATAAGGTATTGTTTCGTTGGTATTGGGTGCCGGCTCGTTTGGCCCAGGCTAACCCTGCCTGTAGTGATCGATGTTTTCGGGGTTGTGGCCATCGTGGCGATGTACTGCATATCTGGTGGTCATGCCCGAGGTTGGTTCATTTTTGGTCTCGTGTGTTTGGCCTCCTTTTCACTTTGTTTCATCTCTCCATACGCCGGGATGCTCGGTATGCTTTGCTTCATTGCCCCATGCCGGGCCTCTTGGCTCGTCAGCAGCGGTTGGCTTCCTATTTGTTTTTATCGGCCACTAGGACAATTGCCCAGGCCTGGAAGAGTCCGTTTGTACTTTTTCAGGGGGTGCGGGATCGTATGACTACTATGATGCTCAATGAACAGATGTCGAGTATATGCAACGACTCTCAACATAAATTTTTGACAATATGGGAGCCGTGGTTGCAATATGCCTTTCCCACGCTCCCCCCTGCCAGTATAGGGAGGTGAAGGAGTTTTGTATTGGCGCTCATGGACCCTTGCTCTTTGGTGTGTGTTTTTTTTTTTTTTTCTCTTTCTTTCTTCTCTGCTTTTCTTCTTTCCTTTTCTGTTTGTTTTGATGTGACAGTGGACAGCTGTCTTTAGGTGCGATAATCTGGGTTTCACTGATGTTATTGTAACCTATGTGCCATTGATAGCCCCTACGTGGGCATACGTTTTGCCTTATTGGAATTAGAGCGTTGTCTGCTCTATTATGCATTTTCTATCGGTGCAATTGATAGCCCCTGCGTGGGCGTGTTTTGTTGCCTCTGTTTTATACTGTTTAAAATTAATAAAAACCATTGAAATACAAAATTACTTTTTTATATGTTAAAAAAAATATGAAGAATATATTTAAAAAATATATATTTTTTAAAATATATTTCATATATTTTGTAATATATAAAAAACGCATTTCAACATGATATATATAGCATGTTGAAATGCGTTTTTTATATATTACAAAATATATGAAAAATATTTTTAAAAAAACATTTCAAAAATTCAAATCTGCATTTTTGGAATTTACAAATCAATGTAAAAATATATGTTAAAATTACTTTTTTATATTAAAAAAATATCTGAAGAATATATTTTAAAAAAATATATTTTTAACAATATTTTTGATATATTTTGTAATAGATAAAAACGCATTTCAACATGCAATGCAATTTCAACATGCAATATATGTATATACTGTATATACACATATAGCATGTTGAAATGCATTTTTTATATATTACAAAACATATGAAAAATATTTTTAAAAATAAATTTCAAATATACATTTCAAAAATTCAAATCTCCATTTTTGGAATTTACAAGTATATGTCAAAATATATGTTAAAATTACTTTTCAATATGTTAAAAAAAAATCTGAAGAATATATTTAAAAAATATATATTTTTTCCAATATTTTTCATATATTTTGTAATATTTAAAAAACGCATTTCAACATGCTCTCTCTCTATATATATATATATATATATATATATATACAGTTGCAAGAAAAAGTATGTGAACCCCTTGGGATTACGTGGAGTTTTGCATGAATTGGGCATAAAATGTGCTCTGAACGTCATCTAAGTCACAACAATAGAAGAACACAGTCTGCTGAACATAATACTACACAAACATTAGATGTTGCCATGCTTTAATTGCACATAACATGTAAACATTCACAGTGCAGGGAGGAAAAAGTATGTGAACCTTTGGACTTAATAACTGGTTGACCCTCCTTTGGCAGCAATAACCTCAACCAAACGTTTCCTGTAGTTGCAGATCAGACCTGCACAACGATCTGGAGTAATTTTGGACCACTCCTCTTCACAAAACTGTTTGAGTGTAGCAATATTCTTGGGATGTCTGGTGTGAATCGCTCTCTTAAGGTCATGCCACAGCATTTCAATCAGGTTGAGGTCAGGACTCTGCCTGGGCCACTCCAGAAGGCGTATTCTGTGCTGTTGCAGCCATTGTTTTGTTGAATGACTTGTATGCTTTGGGTCATTGTCCTGTTGCATCACCCATCCTCTGCGGAGCTTCAGTTGGAGGACAGATGGTCGTACGTTTTCCTGCAAAATGTCTTGATAAACTCTGGAATTCATTTTCCCATCAATGACAACAATCCGTCCAGGCCCTGAGGCAGCAAAGCAGCCCCAAACCATGCTGCTCCCTCCGCCATGTTTTACAGTGGGGATGAGGTTTTGATGTTGGTGCGCTGTGCCTTTTTTTCTCCACACATAGTGTTGTGTGTTCTTCCCAAACAACTCAATCTTGGTTTCATCTGTCCACAGTATATTTTGCCAGTAGTGCTGTGGAACATCCAGGTGCTCTTTTGCAAACTTCAAACGTGCTGCAATCTTCTTTTTGGACAGCAATGGCTTCCTCTGTGGTGTCCTCCCATGTACTTCATTCTTGTTTAATGGTTTCCTTATTGTAGATGTGTCAACAAAAATGTTAGCATGTGCCAGAGATTTCTGTAGGTCTTTAGCTGACACTCTGGGATTCTTCTTTACCTCATGCAGCATTCTGCGCTGTGCTCTTGCAGTCATTTTTACAGGGCGACCACTCCTAGGGAGAGTAGCAACAGTGCTAAACTTTCTCCATTTGTAGACAGTCTGTCTTACCGTGGACACATGAACATCAAGGCTTTTGGAGATACTTTTGTAACCCTTTCCAGCTTCATGCAAGTCAACAATTCTTGATCGTAGGTCTTGTGAGAGCTCTTTTCTGCGAGGCATGGTTCACATCAGACAGTGCTTCTTGAAACCAGTAAACCCAAAACAGGTGTGTGTTTTTAAAGGGCAGGACAGCTGTCAGCAACACATCCAATATCATCACACTGATTGGAGTCAAGGTTGGCTCACTCCTGGCTCCAATTAGCTCTGGGAGAAGTCATTAAGCTAGGGCCTCACATACTTTTTCCTCCCTGCACTGTGAATGTTTACAGGTTATGTGCAATTAAACCATGGTAACATCTAATGTTTGTGTAGTATTATGTTCAGCAGACTGTGTTCTTCTATTGTTGTGACTAAGATGACGTTCAGAGCATATTTTATGCCCAATTCATGTAAAACTCCACGTAATCCCAAGGGGTTCACATACTTTTTCTTGCAACTGTATATATATATATACACATATATCATGTTGAAATGCATTTTTTATATATTACAAAATATATGAAAAATATTTTTAAAAATGCATTTCAAATATACTGTATGTCTTTAAAAATTCAAATCTCCATTTTTGGAATTTACAAATATATGTAAAAATATGTTAAAATTACTTTTTTATATGTTAAAAAAAATCTGAAGAATATATTTCAAAAAAATATATTTTTAAAAATATATTTTTCATATATTTTGTAATATATGAAAAATGCATTTCAATATGCAGTGTGTATATATATATTTATTGAAATATATTGAATATGACCAAAATTGTAGCATATCAAATATATGTCAATATATCTGGGAAGAATATATATTAAATATATTTTATTTCCATGTGGGTAATCGGATCAAATAACTACACCTTGTCTATGCAAGTCGCACCTGAAGTTGTGCATGCACTACTTTAGAAATCGCTGCGACCAAGTCAGAACCCCACCGATAAGTCTGGTTTAATTGCTGACGATAGGATGCGACTTTCCATGCGATTTGCAACTCGCATAGCAAGTCACACCTGGTGAAACCAGGGACTGGATTGCCTTGCAGAAGTCCTGTAGATACATCTCTCAGGAAGTCGATATTACATGGCGTCTTTTTTTTCTCTGCTAACTGTCCCCAGTGAGCAGCAAATAACTAAATCTGGGCAGTTTGTTGCCGTGTCCCCATCATGTGCCCCCTTATACACCCCCCACTGAGCACAGAGCGCAGATAATAACGATTATAGATTGCTATTACTTTGTATTAGGAGATCTTACCGAAATTGCTGGTTGTGTAAGTTCAGGACTCGGGACAAGCCCAGACTCCAGTACTTCCCGCCCCACAGCTGATCCTCTCCCAGCGTTCCTTGCTCTAGTGAACGATCATGCAACGTATTCAAGGCAATCAGTCGACATGATCATGGCAGACCTGAGCACAAAGAGACAAACAGCCACAAAAACAATCCAATCACCTGAAAACCTCTCAAGTTATCAATGCATTTTTGCATTTCATCAGAACATTTTTTAAGAGATTTGATAAAAAGTTGCCCTAAAGTGCTATTGAACCCAAAAGCATACATTTATTATATTGCAGCTTACCTATCCTTAGATGTGATGGCTGCATTCATTTTCTTTTTTTTTTTTAGCCCGGGTTCACACTGATGCCGTACGGAATTTGCAGCGTTTTCAGTGCGAATTCCACACCGCATCAGAAATGGACCCCGTTCATGTGAACTGCTGCAGGTGTGTATGTTAAGTTAACATCACTCCGAAAGCGGTCCGCAAGACGCGGAGTGATGTGCAGAATCAGATCGCATAGGTGTGAATACCCATGCGATCCAATTCTCGTGCGGACCCAAAAAAGGGTCCTGCTCAGTTTGTTGGATTGGGCACGCACAGATCCAATGGACCACCCCTCCCACCATCCCCTGCTTTCATCAATATTGATGAGTTTGGACCATACTGTTTTAACTTAGGGAGAGCATTAGCATACCTAGTGTACCTAATTAGCATATTTGCTCTATCCTGACCTAGCACTTGGTGGTCCCTGGTTCCACCCCCACCAGTACAGATCCTTTTAGAGAATACAGAGGCAAGTAGCATTTAATGGTGTAAAGTTATTTCTATCGCTTCTGTGCCTTTTGGCTAAGATCAAGTGTAGTATCTGTTCTTATCAGTGTCCAGTAGGGGTGATCCACCATCATTCTAGCTGATTGGTTGTATAGTACCCCTGCTGGTAGGATGGGGGTCCTGATGGTTAGTACAGGCTGGAGCAGAAACCGAGGCGCCCACAGGCTGCTGGGGTCTGCAAACGTGCGAAAAACGAAAAACCCGTAAGTGTTCACAAAAAACGTGCAAGTGCAAAACACCACACAAAAAAAAGTGCAGTTAGGGGTGTGCTTTGTCCTTCCCCCGAAGGGGATGGACCTCTACCCTGATCCCCCGGGGCACGAAGCTCCTGACAGGGACAAGGTTCCCATGTGGTCCGCCTAGCCAAAAGGCCTGGTGGACCCTTGTGCCGAAGCCAGCCACCAAGTACTTGGTAAGGGGGCTCTCCCAAAGAGAAAACCCCCTAGGGACAGGGGAGGAAGGAACCAAAAGGCCACACATCCTCCCCCTAGACTTCAGGGTAGGCCTGAGGACCCACACCCTACCATCCTGTGAGAAAGAAAACACACACAAAAGTGAAAAGTGACAAACGTGGGAGAGAAAATAAATAAAATAAATAAGTGGCTGTGCAGATTGTGCACTGGCCAGGCCCTGAGGCCCGTAGCAAAAATTGCCCAGGACTTAGCCAAAAGGCCTAGCCCTAAAAGGCGCAGTGCAGGAAAAGCGTTTGAACACAGTGACCATGTGCCTTTTCACACGTTGGGGTCCCACACCCAAGTGTTACTAAGAGCACCCCTGAGGCGACCACTCTCAAGGGGCACTGGTTCACGGACTCTCTGCCTCCCCGGCACCTGGCCAGACAAGGTAGATCCGTTCAAATCAGGAGGAACTGGGCCCCTCTGGTTTTCCAGGGGGAATTACTCCCGGGCCACAGCAGCCTGTGGGCGCCTCGGTTTCTGTTCCAGCCTGTACTAACCATCAGGACCCTCATCCTACCAGCAGGGGTACTATACAACCAATCATCCCCGCAAGCAGGAATGATGGTGGAGCCCCCTACTGGACACTGATAAGAACAGATACTACACTTGATCTTAGCCAAAAGGCCGAGAAGACTCAGAGACTAGTGGCTATAGCAGTAGAGAGGCTCCCACCGACCAGCAGGATAGGTGTTCTGTCTCTCCAATCTAAACATTGATAATGTGATCTCTGTAAGTTACAGTTGTGATGAGATAGTGATAACTTCAACCTCAGTTGGATACCACAGTCAGTGACTCAATCAGAATGATATCTTGCAGATCTTGTGAAGTTTATTCCATAAACTGATAGAATCTTACAACAATGAACATTCGATAGGTCAAAATATCATAATGTTTCCTGCTCCATGACATGAGGCTAGAGCTGCAATGCATTTCTGGGAAAGGGGGAGGGCTATCTATACAGCATTAACTAAACCAAAGGAAAGGGAGGAGCAGAAACAAAATATAGAAACACTTAAAGGCATATGACAGTCATGTGAAACATGATAATAGGTACACAAAAGCAGATCACCCTGACGGATAACGTGGGCTCACCCAAGATGCTGGGTCTAAGCATTAACCGGGGTTCAACAGAGCTCCTGGTGGTGAAGATGGGTTTTAGTACCAGATGGCCATCCACAGGATTTCCCCACCAGGTGGTGAGCAAGCCAGGGTCCAGTAACAGATGTAGCAGGTAGGGATCAAGCTGAAGCATAGTCAGTAAACAAGCCAAAGGCCAGTAACAAGTGCTTGCAGGTTGGGATCAAGCAGAAGAATAGACAGGAAACAGGCCAAAGCTCGGTAGCGAGTGGTAGTGAAGATACGGACGACAGCAGGAGCGAGAAGAGCAAGATATTGGCTGGAAAGTGCACAATAATCTGGCAAATAGGAAGAGCAAATACACAGTTTAAAGAGAAAATTCATGGGAGTAGCAAAGGGTTCAAGAGAAACAAGGCAAGGTTGTCTAAAGGAATCAAACAGGGAGTTGTCCAGCATCTCAGGTGGCTCAGAAATAAGAGATACTGCCGGACACAGTAGAGGTTGTAGGTTGAGATCTGGGTCCTGACACTCTTGGAGTTTTTCATCCAGGCTTCAGGAAGTATGTAGAAGACCTGCACCTATAGCAAAGCCATTGGTCAAAGCTGTACAGTTTTTGTTTTTTTTTTATTATTATCTACAGGCACCCCTTACCTGCATAGGCAGTATTTTGGTAAACGTTTAACTAACGTTTAAGCCAGCAATACCAATAAGATAACCTTGCAGGTCCATTTTTCCACTTTCCTCAACTCACCAATCATATGAAGCCACTATTCGGGTATAAGGAAAGCCGGTGGCTCCTGCTGTCAGGATACAATAGCGGCAGAGGGAGACTTCTCTATCCACACCATTTATCATGGACGGAGGAACCAGTTCGATTTCTTTCATGCAGCCTGCAGGCCAAACCATCACTACCTGTGTATGGGCAGCTTTAGTTTTCTAATCAGAATTAACTTCTGCAGAATTCCTCCTTGGGCTTTCCCCAAGTTCAGAAAACAATGTGCCCTTGGACCAAGCCATGTAAATTATATCTTATTAGCTATTTCAACACATTTCGCTTTGATTTTACCAGCGTTGGGAAAATAACTGTTGAGACATTTTTTAAAATAAGCTCATGAATCATTCATTGTATAGCAAAGCCCTTCTTTGGTAGCGAAAAAAAAAAAACTTTCAACGGGACTTGTACAAGTTTGGCTCTTTATTTTCTACTATGTTCCCCCCGGAGGGAGTGAAAAATAATGATTTAATTTCAGTTTGATCAACGAATCCTAGAACTGAGGTCTTGAGAGCAGAAAAAGGACACCTGTGTTGTCAACGGCCGGGATAAAATTAGGACGAAGCATTCGATACCCGGCGCTGGAGTCACTGACTTCGGCCCATGGGACGGATGTGGGAGGGTAAAGAGAAGCTTTATTTGTCTAATAGCTCAGCAGAATGCGCTCAGTGTGAGAGCAAAGTATGTGCCCTGGGTGTAATTTTATGCAAAAAGAGGAGGGTGAGCTTTTTAAAGTGATCTGTTCAAAAACAGCATGAACACCGGCTACTGTAATATTCCTAATACAGAGCCGGCTTTATCTTTGACGCCGAACAAGAGAGGTCGCGGTCTCAAGACGGATGGTAGCAGCGCTGGAGAAATATGAGGAAGTGCTAGTTTACACGCTGGTTGATGGATTGATGGAGCAGACTACCAGCGTAGGTCGTTAATGTAAGCTCATGTTGCCGAAAATGATGTTTACAAACTATTTCAATTTCAAGGCTACTCTGAGTGAAGTTGAGAGAGAGCTTGTAACTTTGGTGACCCAACAGCCCCTTATGTCATGCCTAATGCAGCCTATAAACTATCTATATATATATATATATATATATATATATATCTATATATATATATATATATATATATATATATATATATATATATATATATACACAGTGGGGATCGAAAGTTTGGGCACCCCAGCTAAAAATTTGTATTAATGTGCATAAAGAAGCCAAGGAAAGATGGAAAAATCTCCAAAAGGCATCAAATTACAGATTAGACATTCTTATAATATGTCAACAAAAGTTAGATTTTATTTCCATCATTTACACTTTCAAAATAACAGAAAACAAAAAAATGGCGTCTGCAAAAGTTTGGGCACCCTGCAGAGTTAATATCTTGTACTGCCCCCTTTGGCAAGTATCACAGCTTGTAAATGCTTTTTGTAGCCAGCCAAGAGTCTTTCAATTCTTGTTTGAGGTATCTTTGCCCATTCTTCCTTACAAAAGTCTTCCAGTTCTTTGAGATTTCTGGGCTGTCTGTCACGCACTGCTCTTTTAAGATCTATCCATAGATTTTCAATTATGTTGAGGTCAGGAGATTGTGAAGGCCATGGCCATGAGTTTACGCCTCTTGATGTAATCCCCCGTGGATTTCGAGGTGTGTTTAGGATCATTATCCATTTGTAGAAGCCATCCTCTCTTTAACTTCAGCTTTTTCACAGATGGCATTAAGTTACCATCCAAAATTTGCTGAAATTTTATTGAATTCATTTTTCCTTCTACTCGTGAGATGTTCCCTGTGCCACTGGCTGCAACACAACCCCAAAGCATGATTGATCCAACCCCATGCTTAACAGTTGGACAGAGGTTTTTTTCATTAAATTCTGTGCCCCTTCTTCTCCAAACGTACCTTTGCTCATTCCGGCCAAAAAGTTCAATTTTAACCTCATCGGTCCACAGAACTTGTTTCCAAAATGCATCAGGCTTGTCTATATGTTCATTTGCAAAGTTCAAACGATGATTTTTGTGGTGAGGACGTAGAAGAGGTTTTCTTCTGATGACTCTTCCATGAAGACCATATTTGTACAAGTATCTCTTTATAGTGGAATAGTGTACCACAACTCCAGTGTCTGCCAGATCTTTCTGGAGGGATCGTGCAGTCAAACGTGGGTTTTGAATTGTTTTTCTCACAATCATGCGTGCTGTTCTGTCTGATATTTTTCTTGGTCTTCCAGATCTTGCTTTAACTTCCACTGTTCCTGATGACTGCCATTTCTTAATTACATTCCGAACAGAGGATATTGACATCTGAAAACGCTTTGCTATCTTCTTATAGCCTTCTCCAGCTTTGTGAGCGTCAACTATTTTCAGTTTCAGTTTTCTAGACAACTGCTTAGAAGAACCCATGGTGCTGATTGTTGGGGCAAGGTCAGATGAGTCTGGGCATTTAAAACCTTTGAGATTGACATCACCTGGTCTTCCCAGACGATGATTGAGAACTATCCATGACACTGGCAGGTCTCAGCTTTGCAAAGGGGGCAGTGCATGCTATAAATTCTGCAGGGTGCCCAAACTTTTGCAGACGCCATTTTTTGTTTTCTGTTATTTTGAAAGTGTAAATGATGGAAATAAAATCTAACTTTTGTTGACATATTATAAGAATGTCTAATCTGTAATTTGATGCCTTTTGGAGATTTTTCCATCTTTCCTTGGCTTCTTTATGCACATTAATACAAATTTTTAGCTGGGGTGCCCAAACTTTCAATCCCCACTGTATATATATATTCTTTATTTTTGCAAAAGGAATATAGACACAAGGAATGTAACAGTATACACACAACGTGCCCACATGACTACTACTATTCATCATAAGGATAAATAGTAGTACTCACATTCAATTGGACTTGTTCTGGATTGTTGAAGACATTTTGTCCTTCTCTGTACTTTCTCCAGTTCCCCAATGTTCTTTTTTGTGAATTGGTGCCCAAAACTGAACTGCATATTCCAGATGAGGTCTTACTAATGATTTGTACAGGGGTAAAATGATATCTCTCTCTAGAGTCTATACCTCTTTTGGGGAAAGCCCAAGCCATTTCTTCAGTTCTAGTGAGTGTCCAGAACCCATGCATTTACATCCTAACATGTAGCAGACACCTTTATCCAATCGCCATAGAATATGTCAAGGTAGAAGTTGGTCTGCATAGGTCACAAGAGGTGGAAAAGAGGCCATCTACGTCAAACTGGAACACTTGTCCGTCAACAGTGGTAAGGCCTTCAACACCATCTGTCTTCGACATATAATGCCATTTTAACATCTCTGCATATCTCACTATTTATATCCACAGAAGTAGCACAGACATTGTAAAGCTGTATTAAACTCTTTAAAAAAAAAAAATGTTTCCCTCTGAAAGGCAATATCGTAATGTGCTAGTATTCACAGCATACTTGCACATTATGAGAGACTTATCTTGAAACGAAGCCCTCCAGGGGCACATTGTCACCGCTGACAGGGCTTCCATCTTCACCCAGTCTTCTTTCTGGATTCGGCTCTGGCTGGCTGACTGGCCAAGCTGCGATGACATCATGGTGGCAGCACACAGCTCTGAAGGAATGGCATGGGTATGCCGTTCCTTCACAGTGCACGCACCAGTGACGTCACCAGTTGCTGCTCCGTAGAATATCTCCTAAACTGCATGTTTAGGAGATATTAAGTTTACCCAAACATAAGCTTTACTATAAGCTTACCTGTAAGTAAAAATAAAATGAGAGTTTACTACCACGGTAATCCATCCGCCATGGAATGTGTAAAGTTAGATGCTGATTGTCCAAGAATAGGATTTTGAAACTGGTTTGAAAGTTTTGGAACCAACTTGTTCTGCTCTCACGATCTGATCCTTCATTTGAAGAAGTCTGCCTAGGTGCTTAGACTTCTATTCACATAGCTGATGGTGCAAATTGTTGGAAAATTGTCATGGTAGGAACGTTCAAACTGAATTATATGTTGAAGACAGATGGTGCTAAAGGCCCTGCCCCTGTTGAGGGATGGTTGTTTCAATTTGACGTAGATGGCCTCTTTCGCACTTCTTGCGCCCTATGCAGGCCTCTTAACAAGCAGAAGATTATGTAACCAGAACAAGGTGGTTCCACCACGTTCTCACCCTCATCCTGTTCTTGGTTCCTGACACTCATCGGAACTTAAATGGAGAAGCTAACAAACATCAGCACTACAGAACAAGTCCAGTTGAATGTGGCCAACTACTTCTACAGTAAAACAGTAGATTGAAGCAAAGTTTTGCTGGAGTTCTACTTCAGGCTAGACAGTTGTCATTAATTGGTTGTTTTCATCAAGATCAATCAAAGATCTAATGTGCATATGGAGATGGGACCAGCCAGGCACTGGTCGATAGAATGGAAACCTATCCCAATCACTATTGTCTCCCCTTGATATACTGACACTGGTCTCTGCATCTCCATCTCCTTTCTCTTCCATTCACATAAATGTGTACAGCTGGCCAGCAACATGTCACAAAGTCTCTGTGTGAAATTCCAACTACAGTAGATCTGAATCATGCAGATGCTCATTATGCTTGGCTGTTCTCCCCTATGTGGCCCAGTAATTATATAAGCTTCACGTCAACTACCATGGCTTGCAAGTATTGGTCCACTCCTAAAGGTAGCCACAAAAAGATGTTCATCCAATCTGGCCAGTTGTGGTCAGATCAAGAAGTTATTGTATATCTACAAGCAGTCAATGAAAACATCCTTTGACAGATTTCAAGGTAAGAATCAACCATTTAGGACAAATCTTTACTGTCCATCAATGTTTCTTCCCTGAGTCTTCGGTCACACTGAATCCAATTTTGATTTCGTGCAACGTCACTTGAATTCGCACGATTTCAAAGCCGGATTTTAGTGCGAATTCAGGTGTGACTTGGAAGACATCTGTGTGACTTCATGCACAGATGTCTATGCAAGTCATACCTGAACTTGCAAAACGTAGTGCGGAAAGAACTTTCAAAATTGGTGCGACTCCAACAGAGTCGAAATAGCTCTGATATGATTGCCGCCTCCATTGGGGGGACTTGTCATGCAATTTGAAACTCAAATTGCACAACAAGTCTCACCGGGGACTTAGGTTAGGCCAGTGCCACAAGTATTTACTAGGGGTGTGCTTGGGCCAAGGGGTAGGCCAAAGGGTGTCTCAGTCCACCAGGCTTCACCTATACTTTTGGGAATTCTGAGCTTTACAAATACATCTGTGGACCACTTACTTGCTTTAAGAATGGGGACCCTTCAGTAACTTTTCATGTCTACATAAAAACCAGTCCTTGACCTCCAGTTTAATGACTTTATCTAGACTGAGATGATACCACTAGTCTGCTGGATGAAGTATTTCCTCAGTCTCCTGTCCCCCAGTGATCAGACTGCAACATTATAACAAGCCTAGAGTCTGAAATACGGGCTGATCTCTGTCTGATGTGTGCGAACAAAGCCAAGACTGTAAAGACACCAATTTACAATTGTGTAATCATAGAACCAACATCTCACTCCAGGACTTAGATGGTGACCCTGGACGATAACTCAACAAGGATGGATCCTTCCTTCTGGAGAGAAAAGCAGATTAAGGTAACATCGGGGGGGGGGGGGGGGGGTACTGTGATTAGGGCTCTTTTTCTTAGGGAATAGGTGCAGGAACTCCCTCCTCTGAGTCACCCCCTGTCTCCGCCCCCTATCCCCCTACGAGCACCATCCTTTGGTTCCACCGCTTATCCACCTACCAGTACCACCCCTTTTAGTGAATACAGAACCAAGTATCATGTTGTGGTGTTAAGTAATTTGTTTGGAATTTGCTAAAGATAACATAAAAAGCAGTAATATAGATCCCCTGCTGCCCGCAACAAAAGCAACCGCAACAACAATAGACCAACTCCAGCAACAATAGACCCCCACCAGTAACAACAGATCCCACAGCAGCCAACAACAACCGATCCCTCCCTCAACAGTATATCCCTCCCAGCAACAATTGACCCTTCAGCAACAATAGACCCCTTCCTCATCAAGAGTTTCCCCCTTACCCAGCAACAATAGATCCCCCAATAGCCAGCATCGATAGACCCTCCAGCACACCCCAGCACCCCTTGCCATTACATACATTCAGTGCTGGAGCTGCGTTCTCCTGGGTTCCCGCTGAAAAAAACACCCTGATGAGGGGTAATAGATAACTGGAAGTTTTACAATTACACATTATTTAGCATTCATGGACTAAATATGTATCATATGTAACCAATGCTAGGCCCTACATGGTTCGAATTCCGAACAATTTTTCGTCCAGAAAACTGAAAACGTTTCGATGGCGCCATCAATGATTTTGAAAATTGGCCGACCAAGTCATAAAGTTCACCCCATATTTAGTTGAAACTTCTGTTTTTTCCAGGTCACAGCTCATGGTCTCTTCGGAAAAACGATCGTACGATTTGACCATTAATGAGTCGAAAATTGGTCGTTTTTCACAAATTTTCCAACATGCCCGATCACCGAAATGGGGAGGAACCACGAAAATCGGTCGGTACCATTAACCCACTAACAGAGTGAAAATTCGGCCGATTATTCTTAGGTCCGATTTTCAGATTAAAAATCTGTCAAATTTTGACCCATGTATGGCCGGCATAAGTACGTGGTCCATAATAACCATGCTTGTCTCACAAATAGGTTTGCCCACATATTTCACGTGTCCTTCTTGGAGTAGCTGTGCTATGGCAATACAATTACATGCTATTTAGGCTTCCTGACTGCTGTTTTTTTTTTTTTTAGCCAAGGGCATTTTTATGCCACATGCATTGGGCACAAATCCACTTTAAAACGCACTGTGGAATTTTCCGGCCTCGGTAATGATCCCTGCTATCTGTCTACATCATTCACCTCAATATTAATATTCTGGGGGCATCTTTGGCTACGCTTGAGCGACAGCTTGGTATTGCTCGTTGTATTTATGGACCTAATCATTTTATTTATTTTAGACGCGGAGAACCCACATTAACAGCTATTTCAAGCTTTTCAGAGAAGCTGTGGGTTTCATTTTACAACCAACGAGGCTTGGAAGAGGAAGACATTGGGAGACGATAGATGAAAGGAGCATTAAATCTGAGTTTCCCAAATAGGGTTCTCTTAAAACGTTGTTAAGGATCACGATTGCATAATTGCACATAGCGGCTAATGTAAAAGAACATTCTGTGCCGTAACATACACACCATGCCCACACGTCAAATGCTTCTCGTCATTCCATTACGAAAAAATCTGACCCTCTGGGTCGATGGACCACACATTTCTGGTGAGTTCCTAATAAAAGGGGATGTGCCTTATCAATGTTTAAAGTAACACTATCACCAGAACAATTCTTTCAACAACAATCTCCCCATAAAATGATATGTTCAGAAATGTTATTTATGTTGTCCCCCTTTGTGTAGACATCCAAAAGTCCTGAAACTGCTGCTGGGCACCACCATCTTGGATCTTATGTCAGCACCAGCAGACCAGATCTGTCACTTAAGTGACACTTTATAGGAGTGGCCTTCAACTGTGGCCCTTTGCTTGCTTTAATCCTGCCCTTGGGGCATTATTCCTTCCACTGATATGAGGTACTATTCCTCCCACTGACTCCAATCATGGAGCACAATTCCTCCCACTGACACCAATGATGGGGCACTATTCCTTCCACTGACACTAATGATGGAGCACTATTCCTCCCACTGACCCCAAAGATGGGGCACTATTCCTCCCACTGACCCCAAAGATGGGGCACTATTCCTCCTACTGACAACAATAATGGGGCACTATTCCCCTACTAACACCAAAGATGTGGCACTATTCCTCCCACTGACTCCAATGATGGGGCACTATTCCTCCCACTGACACCAATGATGGGGCACTATTCCTTCTACTGACACCAAAGATGTGGCACTATTCCTCCCACTGATACCAATGATGGGGCACTATTCCTCCCACTGACTCCAATGATGGGGCACTAATCCTTCCACTGACACCAATGATGGGGCACTATTCCTTCTACTGACACCAATGATGGGGCACTATTCCTTTCACTGACACCAATGATGGGGCACTATTTCTTCCACTGTCACCAAAGGTGCAGCACTATTCCTCCCACTGACTCCAATGATGGGGCACTAATCCTTCCACTGACACCAATGATGGGGCACTAATCCTTCCACTGACACCAAAGGTGCAGCACTATTCCTCCCACTGACCCTAAAGATGGGGCACTATTCCTCCCACTGACCCTAAAGATGGGGCACTATTCCTCCTGCTGTCACCAATGATGGGGCACTAATCCTTCCACTGACAACAATAATGAGGCATTATTCCCCTACTAACACCAAAGATGTGGCACTATTCCTCCCACTGACACCAATGATGGGGCACAAATCCTTCCACTGACACCAACTATGGGGCACTATTCCTTCCACTGACACCAACTATGGGGAACTACTACTTCCATCAATGATAGAACACCATTCCTCCCACTGACTCAAGTGATAGGTCACTATATTTCCCACTGACACCAACGATGGGACACTATTCCTCCTCCTAATGACTACAGGCACTATGTACTTTTCTTAGTTCTGCTGATCACTAATCCTGGGGCATGGTTTACTCCCACTGGCCACAGTCACCCCCCACCCCAATGTCTAAAGGACAGTAAACTTGCCCTTGGTTTAGAAAGTTTGGGGGTCTCTGCTCTATAGTACTCCCCTTTGCTCCTCTCCCGACTGCTACATAAAAGGTCTTGAAGAGGAGCTGGGTCAGCTGGAAAGCAGAACTGTCATTCACATAAACACAAGCCAACTACATCGCACACCGGTGGCTACTACACTTGTCTGAATGATAGTGATGCTGTCCAGCCCAGTCAATCCAACACAAGCTGACAGTTACAAATGTACTCACTCCTTGGATCCGTGCTGCTGCTGGCAGGGGGAGGAGGCCTATGCTCACTAGCTTTCTTTACAGTACAAATGAAGATTGCAGAAGAGGTCCAGTGCATTCCAATTAAACAGGAGGTCTGCAGAAAGCAGAGGGGGGGTTGAAGTTTTGGCTGTGCCTCCCCTATAGAATTGTCCATAAATTGGGCTTCAGCCTGGGGTGGAGCTGCAACCAGCACTGACAAATAAAAATGTAAACTTATTTAAAAACCACTGCATACATTTTACTGGGGCAAAGTGCTATGTGCAATGGGCCCCCTGGGGGATTCAACTAGAGTTTTACAATTCGGTCAATACTTCATCTGGCTATGCCTTAAGCTATGAAAATCCCTTATGGATAAGCAGTGCTAGAGCAGATAGAACAGACACAGCTCTGCTTGACCGACATGGAGGAACATTTACATTGGAGGAGTCACTGCTACAGTGATTGATAGCTTCCTACAGGAATCCTTATCTTCTAATGTTCAAGAGGTTCAAGGGGAGACTGAAGGATATTTGTGTATCACAGAAAATTGGCATGACTAGTGCACCCGAGATAGGTTCATCCAGACCCCACTACACCACCATTACTCTTCCATACCAATCCCCTTTACTTACTATACTTACAGAAAACATAACACCAATTTTGGAGTAAAATGGCCAACACGGCCTTTTATTAACAAATCAAGTTTAAACACATCAACCATTCCTTATAACAGAAAACATAAAGAGTTGTCGTTGGTCTTTGAAGGCACCCCCAAAACGATCCGAAATGCACCTGCGGACAACCATATTCCACTAGGCCTCCAGCCGCAACCAACCAGCTCGGAGACAACCATACCGTCCGCAGTGCAGCACCACCACCTTCCAGTTAAACCTTGGTTAACTGGAATGTTCCCGGGCACACCATACCAACGATGGGTCCCACACCATTTTGTACCTCCAAGATAAGAACCGCCTCCAAAAACCAACCACCGCCCAGGAACCAAAATAACCCCCCCCCCCCAGGAGGAACACAACACTCACCAAACAAGGAGGGCGGGAGGGAAGCTCTCTCTCCCACGTCCAGCTCCCAACTGACGCCCCTCCCCAGGACACCCCACCCTAAAGTGCAGGAGACCCCACCTACACTCTCCTCTACCAACCAGATCCCCCAGCTATCCTTTACCAACCCTAATACTATCATTAACCCTGACACGTCTTCCTTCCCACTCTGGGCCTAGTCATGCCTGCCCTGCGCTAATTCTTTTCTTCTTTTATCGCTGCGGGCATTTCTTTCCAGTTAACCAAGGTTTAACTGGAAGGTGGTGGTGCTGCACTGCGGACGGTATGGTTGTCTCCGAGCTGGTTGGTTGCGGCTGGAGGCCTAGTGTAATATGGTTGTCCACAGGTGCATTTCAGATAATTTTTGGGGGTGCCTTCGAAGACCAACAACAACAACTCTGTATGTTTCTGTTATAAGGAATGGTTGGTGTGTTAAAATGTTTGTTAATAAAAGGCCATGTTGGCCATTTTACTCCAAATTGGTGTCATGTTTTCCTTTAAGTATAGCAAAAAGGGGGGGGGAGATTTGGATGACCTATCTCTGGTGCTCTAGTCAAGGTACCAGGGGTATCTCATGGGGCCCCCTACTGACCCCGAACCCTCGGGCAAAGACCAACCACCGCCCAGGAACCGAAATAACCCCCCCCCCAGGAGAAACACAACACTCACCAAACAGGGAGGGAAGCTCTCTCTCTCACGTCCAGCCCCGACTGACGCCCCTCACCAGGACACCCCACCCTAAGGTGCAGAAGACCCCACCTACACTCTCCTCTACCAACCAGATCCCCCAGCTATCCTTTACCAATTCTAATACTAACATTAACCCTGACACGTCTTCCTTCCCACTCTGGGCCTAGTCATGCCTGCCCTGCGCTAATTCTTTTTCTTCATTTATCGCTGTGGGCATTTCTTTTTTTTAAATCCTTGTGTTTAGACGTGTATGGGTCGTTTAGTTCAGAATCGAACTTCAGACAAAATTTTCGTTATTCTGAGATTTGGAGGTTTCTGAATTTCTGAAATACAATAGTAATGAATGAAAAAGAATCTGAAATAATGAAACAAAATTGCATCCAAAATTCGAATTGAATTTGAATATTTTTCACATGAGTGCTGTGACACTAGAGTGTTTTTTGCATGCTACACGTGTGGGACTTTAGTTTTGGTACTTAAGATAATACACTATGTTTAGAATTTGTTTTTTTGAGGTATTTGAAGAGCGTCTGTGATTGATCCTCATCCTCATCAGTGGAGTAGGAAGCACCTATTTATCAAGATTTGGTTTTCACTTTTGGACACATTTTTTTCAAGTTTTGGACACTTTTTTATTTTTGGGATTAATTTTTTGGGACTTGATTTATTATTGGAATTGTGGATTTTGTTTGTTTAAGTCGATTAACATATTAATGAAATATAAACATACTGCTGAAAATTGCTGATTTCCTTCAAAGACTGTGTGATTTAGTGTTAGAATATAGCAGTCTTCTGGAATTCAAATTCTGAAAAGAATAGAATAGAACATAAAAGAATAGAAAAGAAAGGAATAGAATAGAAAAGAGTAGAATAGAATAGATAAAAATAGAATAGATATGAATAGAATAGAAAATAATAGAGTAAACAGAAAAGAATATAGAGGAATAGAATAGCAAAAAAGAATAGAACATAATGGAATAGAATACTACGGAATAGAAAAGAATAGAATAGAAAAGAAGTGAAGAGGAAAGAATAGAATAGAAAATAATTGAATAGAAATAAAAGAATACAATAGTATAGGATAGAATAGAAAATAAAAGAACAGAATAGGAAAACATAAAATAGAAAAAATAGAATGGAATAGAATGAATTAGAACATAGCCGTCTTCCAAAATCTGAATTTCGAAAAGAATATAACCAGCAATTCGTCACCATGAATTCAGATCAATTCGAATACTTCAAATCCATTGGAAAATTTTGAATCCAGTTGAAAACAAATAAACGAAACAAAACACACTTTTTCATTCTGCACGTCTACTTGTTTTTTCATCTTTGGTTGCATTTTAGTGCTTTTGGTCCCCATGCAGCCTCTTTGCAGCAACTTCCTATCTACATGTACCCCATGTCTGCATGACATTTCCCATGGTGGGTTTCCTGAGGATCAAAACAGTGGTACTAGGTGTGTTGGAACAGCCACTTGTAGTCGCCATTGGAACTCCGCATGACTGGTCGACAACACAAGATCGCGGTTGGAAGATTGAGCATTGTGAACTGATAACAGCAAGTGCCTGAACAAGAACCGCCATGACATCATCACCAAGGATTATTTTAGTGAAAGCTCCAGAATAATACTGAAAATGACTTTTGTAATCAAATTTAATGTTAAAGATTATATGAAACTTTAGTGATTGGTTTTACATACACTATATTGCCAAAAGTATTGGTCGGCCAGCCTTTCCACGCACATGACCTTTAATGGCCCCCCAGTCTTAGTCCGTAGGGTTCAATATTGAGTTGGCCCCGCCCTTTCCACGCACATGACCTTTAATGGCCCCCCAGTCTTAGTCCGTAGGGTTCAATATTGAGTTGGCCCCGCCCTTTCCACGCACATGACCTTTAATGGCCCCCCAGTCTTAGTCCGTAGGGTTCAATATTAAGTTGGCCCCGCCCTTTGCAGCTATAACAGCTTCAACTCTTCTGGGAAGGACGTCCACAAGGTTTAGGAGGGTGTCTATGGGAAGGTTGGACCATTCTTCCAGAAGCACATTTGTCAGGTCAGGCACTGATGTCGGGGGAGGAGGCCTGGCTCGCAGTTTCAGCTCTAATTCACCCCAAAGGTGTTCTATGGGGTTGAGGTCAGGACTGTGTGCAGGACAGTCAAGTTCCTCCACCCCAAACTGACTCCTCCATGTCTTTATGGACCTTGCTTTGTGCACTGGTGCGCAGTCATGTTGGAACAGGAAGGGGCCATCCCAAACTCTTCCCACAAAGCTGGGAACATGAAATTGTCCAAAATGTCTTGGTATGCTGATGCCTTAAGAATTCCCTTCAATGGAACTAGGGGGCCAAGCCCGACCCCTGAAATACAACCCCACACCATAATCCCCCCTCCACCAAACTTTACACTTGGCACAATACAGTCAGGCAAGTACCGTTCTCCTGGCAAACGCCAAACCCAGACATGTCCGACAGAGAAGCGTGATTGGTCACTCAAGAGAACACGTCTCCACTGTTCTAGAGTCCAGTGGCGGCATGCTTTACACAACTGCATCTGAAGCTTTGCATTGCACTTGGTGATGTAAGGCTTGGATGCAGCTGCTCGGCCATGGCAACCCATTCCATGAAGCTCTCTACACACTGTTGTTGTGCTAATCTGAAGGCCACGCCGAGTTTGGAGGTCTTTAGCTATTGACTCTGCAGACAGTTGGCGACTTCTGCGCACTGTGCGCTTCAGCATGCGCTGACCCCGCTCTGTCATGTGACGTGGCCTACCACTTGGTGGCTGAGTTGCTGTTGTTCCCAGTGGCTTCCACTTTGTTATAATCCCACTAACAGTTGAGCGTGGAATATTTAGTAGCCAGGAAATGTCACGGATGGACTTATTGCACAGGTGACCACCTATCACGGGACCACGCTTGGTGTCACTGAGCTCCTGAGAGCGACCCATTCTTTCACCAATGTTTGTAGAAGCAGTCTGCATGCCTAGGTGATGATTGTATACACCTGTGTCCATGGAGGGGATTGGAACACCTGAATCACATGATTTGGAGGGCGGGGCCAATACATTGGGCAATATAGTGTATGTTTTACCAGCTGATGAACAGTTACAATACATGGAAAGGGTTAACCCTCAAGCTGGACCCTCACAACCCTCTATTATATTACAGGCGATGTATTTACATTGCTGTTGTTAATTTTGTCACATTCTTAATTCTTACGCGGGAGGGGAGGGGGTCATGTCTCCAAAAAGAAACCCAGGCAGCATTTTATATAGCGCAGCTGGACTAATTTGATGAAAGGAGAAAACAGATTTTGCAGCCAGGTTAAACACACGCAGTTCCTACCTACAAGCATCTCTCTGGGTCTCATATCGAGCCAAGTCAAACACGTCACTTTCGAACATGACAGGACTGGGGGGGGGGGGGATAGGATTACTAAATGAAGGGGGCTGGAAGGCTTTCATAACACGGCTATTCTATCATAACCTCCATCAATCAAGCTGGACGGAGGAGGGGGGGGACGCCACATACGCCTGTCCATGTTGTTTAAAAATAAGCAGCTGTGTCGTTCTATTTACTGAAAAAAGGTTTTTAGGGGGCCGGTAATAAGGATCAAAATTCAAATGAAACATTTTAAGGCAGAATTACTTTTCCTGGAATGTACTTTTATTAAACTTGCTGAGGAAAGTCTTGTATGTATTACAGCCAACATGCAGCCCGTGTATGTATTACAGCCAACACGCAGCCCGTGTATGTATTACAGCCAACACGCAGCCCGTGTATGTATTACAGCCAACATGCAGCCCGTGTATGTATTACAGCCAACATGCAGCCCGTGTATGCATTACAGCCAACATGCAGCCCGTGTATGTATTACAGCCAACATGCAGCCTGTGTATGTATTACAGCCAACACGCAGCCCGTGTATGTATTACAGCCAACACGCAGCCCGTGTATGTATTACAGCCAACACGCAGCCCGTGTATGTATTACAGCCAACACGCAGCCCGTGTATGTATTACAGCCAACATGCAGCCCGTGTATGTATTACAGCCAACATGCAGCCTGTGTATGTATTACAGCCAACACGCAGCCCGTGTATGTATTACAGCCAACATGCAGCCCGTGTATGTATTACAGCCAACATGCAGCCCGTGTATGTATTACAGCCAACATGCAGCCCGTGTATGCATTACAGCCAACATGCAGCCCGTGTATGTATTACAGCCAACATGCAGCCCGTGTATGTATTACAGCCAACATGCAGCCCGTGTATGCATTACAGCCAACATGCAGCCCGTGTATGCATTACAGCCAACATGCAGCCCGTGTATGTATTACAGCCAACATGCAGCCCGTGTATGCATTACAGCCAACATGCAGCCCGTGTATGCATTACAGCCAACATGCAGCCCGTGTATGCATTACAGCCAACACGCAGCCCGTGTATGCATTACAGCCAACATGCAGCCCGTGTATGTATTACAGCCAACATGCAGCCCGTGTATGTATTACAGCCAACATGCAGCTCTTGTATGTCCTTCAGACAATGTGAAGCTCATATACATACCATGGCCAAACTTGAACCTCTGTGTGTACTACACCAACATGAAGACCATGTATGTATTACAGCCAGCATGGAGCTCTTGTATGTACTACAGCGAACATGGAGCCCTTGTATCTACTACAGCCAACATGAAGCCCGTGTATGTACTACGGCCAACATGGATCCCTTGTATGTATTACAGCCAACATGGTGCTCTTGTATGTACTACAGCCAAAATGGATCCCTTGCATGTACTATGGCCAAAATGGATCCCTTGTATGTACTACAGCCAACATGGATCCCTTGTATGTACTATGGCCAACATGGATCCCTTGTATGTACTACTGCCAACCTGGAGCTCTTGTATATACTACAGCCAACATGTATCCCTTGTACATACTAGGCCAACATGGAGCCCTTGTATGTACAGTACTATAGCCAACATGGAGCCCTTGTATGTACTGCAGCCAACATGGATCCCTTATATGTATTATGGCCAAAATGGATCCCTTGTATGTACTACGGCCAAAATGGATCCCTTGTATGTACTACAGCCAAAATGGATCCCTTGTATGTACTATGGCCAAAATGGATCACTTGTATGTACTACAGCGAACATGGAGCCCTTGTATCTACTACAGCCAACCTGGAGCTCTTGTATGTACTACAGTCAACATGAAGCCAGTGTATGTACTATGGCCAACATGGATCCCTTGTATGTGTTACAGCCAACATGGTGCTCTTGTATGTACTACAGCCAAAATGGATCCCTTGCATGTGCTATGGCCAAAATGGATCCCTTGTATGTATTATTGCCAACATGGATCCCTTCTATGTACTATGGCCAACCTGGAGCTCTTGTATATACTACAACCAACATGCATCCCTTGTACATACTAGGCCAACATGGAGCCCTTGTATGTACAGTACTATAGCCAACATGCAGCCCTTGTATCTACTACAGCCAACATGAAGCCCGTGTATGTACTACAGCCAACATGGATCCCTTGTATATACTACGGCTAACATGGATCCCTTGTATGTACTATTTCCTACCTGGATCCCTTGTATGTACTACGGCCAACCTGCAGCTCTTGTGTGTACTATGGTCAACATGGAGCCCTTGTACAGACTAGGCCAACATGGAGCCCTTGTACATACTAGGCCAACATGGAGCCCTTGTATCTACTACAGCCAACATGGATCCCTTGTATATATTACGGCTAACATGGATCCCTTGTATATATTACGGCCAACGTGGATCCCTTGTATGTACTATGGCCAACGTGCAGCTCTTCTGTGTACTACAGCCAATATGGAGTCCTCCTATGTACAGAGGCCAACATCGTAATCACTATGGCTTGTGTTCCTGACTCTGTCCAAGCACTGTCTCATGGTGTACAATCTTGAAGGATTAGTGCTGACTGCTTTAGATCAACCTTTCTCAACCACTTTAACATTGCAGAACCCTTCAGATAATTTTTGGGTCTCAGGGAACCCCTAATAAGTACTGCTTTTTAGGGGTTGCAGCTCCAGCTCAGGGTACATTAATGTGAATATTGCACAAGAATAAAGCATGGGGCATACTTAAAATATTTGACACCCAGGGCTGCTCAGTGTATTCTGATATGTTGCAGTACATAGGAATAACATACAAGTTGGAAAGAAGCAAGCACACTGCAATCCGTCCTAATAATGCATTGGGGCACATGGTCATTTACAATGCACACCAGTGCTTGTCCATTGTGTACATAATAACATTCACAGTGTAGTGTCAATGAGCCCTTAGAAAACAAGTGAAACCAGAGTGTTTGCTGTGATTTTTGAGGATGAATTACTTCACAGCGCCTGCAGCTACAGAGGTCACTACAGGCTAGCTCAGTATATGTAAATACTTCATAGTCTAGACCAGGGGCGGACTGACCATTTAGACACTCGGGCAGTGCCCGAAGGCCCAGGGTCATTAGGGGGCCCCATGAGATGCCCCTGGACCATTTCATAGGCTTTTTTAGGTGTGGTTTAAGTGTGGTCAAGGAAACAGGGGCCCCATGATTTCCTATTGCCCGCGGCCCCATAAATTTTCAGTCCGCCCCTGGTCTGGACATAAGTGTGCTTTAAGGTGTCATGCACATGGCCACCTGGGACCATATGATGTAAATTTTAGCTGTGTTTTCTGTGGCGGAACCGTTACGCCTGGGCTTCCTCGTGCAGAGAGATGCGTCTCAGCCAATGGTCCCCTTTTCCGGCAAGTCTTCCAGCGCTCTGCCAAGGCAGTTATTAGAGCTCAAAGACGATCCTTCCCCGATATCCCAAACCACGAGTCAGAACTTCATGTAGGGTGAATGAATGAATGCTTTATTGAACACAGCTCAGTTTATACAGCAGGGGCAGACTGACAACTCATGGGGCCCCCGGGCAATAGGAAATCATGGGGCCCCTTTGTCCTTGTCCACACTCAAGCCATACCCAAAAAAGTCTATGAAAGGTACCAGGGGAATCTCATGGGGCCCCCTACTGACCCCGGCCCCTCGGACAGTGCCCGGGTGCCCAAATGGTCAGTCTGCCCCTGTTATACAGCATGTCCTGGCAGTAATCCCTGCCCCCTTCAGCCCCACCCACAACAAAACTCTACAACACAACAGCAATCAGCACAGTATGAAATCTAGAGAAGTGAAAGACTACAAGTTCACATGATCCTAAACAAACAGTGAAGAATACCTGTCTACATAACAGCTACTAAACATAAACAGCTTTAACAAGGGGAGAACCGGAAGACCACTTAACAAGGGGAGAAAACCCGAAGACCACTTAACAAGGGGAGAAAAGCCAAAGACCACTTAACAAGGGAAGAAAACCGGAACAGAATGGGCAAAATGTTATCACAAAGGGACGGTTCTTCACATTTTCCCATCCAGAAGAAGCCACAGGTGCTGACCTGGCACACAGAAAAAAGTTTTTTGTGGAGTTTCTCTTTGACCCTTAGGAACCAACTAGAGATCGTTGTATCTTTAACCCCCCTGGAGGTATTCCCGAGTGTAGATCGGGGTTAAGTTTGAGCACCACAAGCGGTAACCCTGAGCCAGGGGCAGACCGACAACTCATGGGGCCCCCGAGCAAAAGGGGATCATGGGGCCCCTGTGTTCTTACCCAAACTCAAAAAAGCCTATGAAAAAGGTACCAGGGGATCTCATGGGGCCCCCTACTGACCCCAGGCCCTCGGGCAGTGCCTGAGTTTCCAAATGGCCAGTCCGCCCCTGCCCCAAGCTACACTCAGGAATACACTGCAGCGTTGCTCCGGGATCTCTTCTGCACTTACCTTGTCCTGCGCTCCCGCGGTGTCCCTCCTGTAGTGTCCCTGGCAATGTCCTCCGGTGGATGCCGGCATCTGTCTTCCGGGTTCTGTTCCCTGCGACGTCATTTACATTTTGTCCCGAGTGCTTTGTCCTGCGCCCTGCCTGCATTTTTACTATTCTTTCTGCCTGGAAACTGAGAAACGTCCATGGCGTCCAAAAAGCGTCCCTTTAGGTCAAAAGCGGTTTTAGACTGCCTAGAGCACTGCCCGAGAGCCCGGGGTCAGTAGGGGGCCCCATGAGATACCCCTGGTACCCTTTTCATAGGCTTTTTTGAGTTTGGGAAAGGACACAGGGACCCCATGATCCCCTATTACCCAGGGGCCCCATGAGTTGTCAGTCCGCCCCTGTTTACTAGACTCTTGTTCGGACAGATTTCAGTGAGTTATTCCTAAAAATTACAGGCCAACAATAAAAAAAATACATATTTCCATGCAAAAAAAATGTACCGCTTTGAGCACAGAAATACTGACATAATCAGACCGCTAGGGAGGTTAAGAGCGAATGCTGACCTACTTAATCCCATCTTCCCCTTTGGGCAGCACAGTGGACAAATGGTTAGCACTTCCCCCTGGCAGTGCTAGGGTCGTCGGTTTGAATCCGCACCACTTGCCTGGAGTTTGCATTTTCTCCCTGTGCCTGCGTGGGTTTCCTCCAGGTACTCCGGTTTCCTCCCACACTCCTAAAGACATGCTGGTAGGTGAATTGGCTCCTGTCTAAATTGGCCCTAGTATGTGTATGTATGAATGTGAGTTAGGGACCTTAGATTGTACACCCCTTGAAGGTTAGGGACCTTAGATTGTACGCCCCTTGAGGGTTAGGGACCTTAGATTGTACGCCCCTTGAGGGTTAGGGACTGATGTGAATGTACAATATATATGTAAAGTGCTGCGTAAATTGACGGCGCTATATAAGTACCTGAAATAAATAAATATTATGCCAAAATTTCACCAAAATCTTAAGATTTTTGCTAAAATTTTGTTAATTTCTAGTGGGTACGGGTCCACTTTAAACAACCGAAGAAAGGTCAAATTGGTACATTTTTGTCATTCTGCATCTTGTGCCGTTGGTGTTTTCTGGAAAGGAACCAGACTTGTTTTTTTTCGGGTGCTTTAAGCGCGCTGGGCAGCCATGCAATGTATAATATATGCATCTATTCCTGCAGGGAAAGCATTTGCCATATCGTGGGTCGAGGTCAACTGACTAGGAAAATGCCAGCCATTCTCTGGGCTCATAAGGAGCTCTTTGCAGGCCGGCCCTGGTGAATGAGTGGAAGGGCAGCCGCGGTGACCAGCCTCTCCCAGACTTCTTTCGATCCTTTGTTCAGCAGCGAGAAGCTGACTTCTGAGAGATGAAAGGAACTTTAGAAAGTCAGTCGTTCCTTGTGATTCGCCTTGTCCCACTGTACACTTTCATGTTGCGGGTTCGCTCCATGCATAGACATGAACACAGGCTGCACACAATTAGCCAACACAGCACTTATTTCATGGCAATTCCGAGAGCTGCTGGAGCGCAGTGCGTTGCGCGTGACGTGGAGTCTTCTTAACCAATTCAATACCGGGCAATTTTCCACCTTCCTGCCCAGGCCAGGTTTCAGGTTTCAGCGCTCTCACACTTTGAATGACAATTGCGCGGTCATACAACATTTTACCCAAACTAAAATGTTATCATTTTCTTCACACAACTAGAGCTTTCTTTTGGTGGTATTTAATCACCACCGGGGTTTTTATTTTTTGCTAAATTAACAAAAAAAGACCAAAAATTTTGAAAAAAACACAAGTTTTTTTTTTGGTTTCTGTTATAAAAGTTTGCAAATAAATAATTGTTCTTCATAGATTTAGGCCGAGATGTATTCTGCTACATGTCTTTGGTGAAAATAACCCAAATTAGGATGTATTATTTAGTCTGTAGGAAAGATATAGAGTTCACAAACTATGGGATAGATCTGAATATTCACCAATCCTGAAGTACTGACAGCCAATCTAATTTCTTGAGGTCCAAGAATGTCAGGACGGTACAGATATCCCCAAATGTCAGAACGGTACAGATATCCCCCAAATGTCAGGACGGTACAGATATCCCCCAAATGTCAGAACGGTACAGATATCCCCCAAATGTCAGGACGGTACAGATATCCCCCAAATGTCAGGACGGTACAGATATCCCCCAAATGTCAGAACGGTACAGATATCCCCCAAATGTCAGGACGGTACAGATATCCCCCAAATGTCAGAACGATACAGATATCCCCCAAATGTCAGAACGATACAGATATCCCCCAAATGTCAGGACGGTACAGATATCCCCCAAATGTCAGAACGATACAGATATCCCCCAAATGTCAGGACGGTACAGATATCCCCCAAATGTCAGAACGGTACAGATATCCCCCAAATGTCAGAACGGTACAGATATCCCCCAAATGCCAGGACGGTACAGATATCCCCCAAATGTCAGAACGGTACAGATATCCCCCAAATGTCAGGACGGTACAGATATCCCCCAAATGTCAGAACGGTACAGATATCCCCCAAATGTCAGGACGGTACAGATATCCCCCAAATGTCAGAACGGTACAGATATCCCCCAAATGTCAGGACAGTACAGATATCCCCCAAATGTCAGGACGGTACAGATATCCCCCAAATGTCAGGACAGTACAGATATCCCCCAAATGTCAGGACAGTACAGATATCCCCCAAATGTCAGGACAGTACAGATATCCCCCAAATGTCAGAACGGTACAGATATCCCCAAATGTCAGAACAGTACAGATATCCCCCACATGTCAGGACAGTACAGATATCCCCCAAATGACCCCTTTTGCAGAGTAGACAGTCCGACGTACTTCATAAGAGGAATGGTGAGTTTTTTGAAGTTGTATTTTTTTGTGAAAATTTTTCGGAAAATGAAAAAATTTAAAAAATTAGTTTCACTAATTTTTTTTTACATACTGTCACCAGTGCAGTACAGCGTCATTATATAACTGGCATGGCGGTGATCATGGCGTTTTGAGTTTCTGCTCGCACGGGTTTGACGCGTTTTGCATTTTTATGGGTTTTCAGAATAATACTGAAAATTACTTTTGTAATCAAATTTAATGTTAAAGATTATAGGAAACTTTAGTGATTGGTTTTACATACAGCACAGGGGCTATGGGCAGCACAGTGGCTAAATGGTTAGCACTTCCGCATGGCAGTACTAGGGTCATTGGTTCAAATCCCAGCCATGGCACCACCTGCCTGGAGTTTGCATGTTCTCCCTGTGCCTGTGTGGGTTTCCTCTGGGTACTCTGGTTTCCTCCCACACTCCACAGACATGCTGGTAGGTTCATTGGATCCTGTCTAAATTGGCCCTTGTGTATGAATGTGAGTTAGGGCCCTTAGATTGTACGCCTCTTGAGGGTCAGGGACTGATGTGAATGTACAATATATATGTAAATTGCTGTGTAAATTGATGGCGCTATATAAGTACCTGAAATAAATAAATACGCTAACTGCCAAAAGTATTGGTCGGCCTGCCTTTCCCCGCACATGAACTTTAATGGCCCCCCAGTCTTAGTCCGTAGGGTTCAATATTGAGTTGGCCCCGCCCTTTGCAGCTATAACAGCTTCAACTCTTCTGGGAAGGCCGTCCACAAGGTTTAGGAGGGTGTCTATGGGAAGGTTGGACCATTCTTCCAGAAGCACATTTGTCAGGTCAGGCACTGATGTCGGGGGAGGAGGCCTGGCTCACAGTCTCCGCTCTAATTCATCCCAAAGGTGTTCTATGGGGTTGAGGTCAGGACTCTGTGCAGGACAGTCAAGTTCCTCCACCCCAAACTGGCTCCTCCATGTCTTTATGGACCTTGCTTTGTGCACTGGTGCGCAGTCATGTTGGAACAGGAAGGGGCCATCCCCAAACTCTTCCCACAAAGTTGGGAGCATGAAATTGTCCAAAATGTCTTGGTATGCTGACGCCTTAAGAGTTCCCTTCACTGGAACTAGAGGGCCAAGCCCAACCCCTGAAAAACAACCCCACACCATAATCCCCCCTCCAAATTTTACACTTGGCACAATGCGGTCAGGTAAGTACCATTCTCCTGGCAACCGCCAAACCCAGACATGTCCATCGGATTGCCAGACAGAGAAGCGCGATTGGTCACTCCAGAGAACAGGTCTCCCCTGCTCTAGAGTCCAGTGGCGGCGTGCTTTACACCACTGCATCTGACGCTTTGCATTGCACTTGGTGATATAAGGCTTGGATACGTTTTGAGTTTTTGCCCATGCGTTTTTGACGCGTTTTGCATTTTTATGGGTTTTTTGGCTAACTTGTTGCTGGCCAGATTAAAAATGCAAAACGCATCATAAAACGCGTCAGAAACGCACTGCATGCTTTTCTGCAGCATCTCCATTGAAGTTTATTGAAACAAAATGAATTAAAAATCCCTGACCCTCTCCAAAAATTGCACCAGTTGAAAATGTGGCGATGTGAACTTCACCCGTGGGAAATCATGTTACATAAACTGTAGCCGCACCACAAATCGCTTCGTGTGAACTAGAGATGCCCCAATACTGGATTTTTATCGGCGAGTACGAATACCATTACTTCAGGCCAGAACTCGCTGATACCGACTGCCGATACTTTGCGGTGAGATTTGTGTTAATGGACGCAAATTGCACCGCAAAGATTAGCACGCAAATTCCTGTCCAAATCGCATGCGGTGTCCCCTCTGCTCCTGTGTGATCCCAGGCTTGTCATATTCTGCGTTCACACTGGAAACCTCCCAACGCATGCTGGGTGTCAGCGGCAGCAGAGGAGAGAAAGTGGCGGGATTTGAAATTTCAACCGCTTTCCTTCCTCTCCTTGCAGCGATGACAGTTTGGACTAGACGGTATCTGATTGGTCGGCATCTGACTAATGATCACTTTTATTTATTTATGTAAAATTTTCATCCCAATATGAAAAAAAACAAACTGTGCTGTAACTGCTAATAAAGTGTGAGCTGGAGTTCAGATTCAATTTGTTAGTGTATCTAAATCTGCTAGTCCATCGAACACTCCCCTCCCCCCAGACTGACAATGCTGCTGTCCTAAGGTGCCCCCTGTGCTCCTTCATCCATAGTGGGGGGCTCTAATACAGGAGGTGAGTTACTGGCCAAATCCCCAGGTGATAGCAGAGGGGCAAAAGGTCCTTTCACACAGGCATTCCTTTTTTTTTTCTTCAGCTCAGTCACGGTTTTTCATGCATTTACATCCATTTTTTCATCTGTTTTACATCCGTTTTCATCCGTTTACATTGGTTTACATCTGTTTTTCATCCGTTTAGATCCGTTATTCATCCATTCAGATCGATTTTCATCCGTTCACATCCATTTTGATCCGTTTACATTGGTTTACATCTGTTTTTCATCTGTTTAGATCCGTTATTCATCCATTCAGATCCATTTTCATCCGTTCACATCCATTTTGATCCGTTTACATTGGTTTACATCTGTTTTTCATCCGTTTAGATCTGTTTACATCTTTTTTTTTCATCTGTTTACATCTGTTTTCAACCGTTTACATCCATTTTTGGTCCATTTACATTGATTTATAGCAATTTTTTCATCCGTTTACATCTGTTTTTGGTCTGTTTACATTGGTTTACATCTGTTTTTTCATCAGTTTACATTGTTTTACATCTGTTTTTCATCCATTTAGATCCGTTTCTGGTCCATTTATATCCATTTTTTACCTGTTTACATTGTTTTACATCTGTTTTTCATCTATTTAGATCCGTTTACATCTGTTTTTTCATCCATTTATATCTGTTATTTTATTTGTTCTCACGTCCTCTTTTTCATCCATTTACATTGGTTTACATCTGTTTTTCATCCGTTTAGATCTGTTTTTGGTCTGTTTACATTGGTTTACATCCATTATTTCATCAGTTTACATTGTTATACATCTGTTTTTCATCCATTTAGATCTGTTTACATCAGTTTTTCATCCGTTTAGATCCATTTTCATCTGTTTACATCCGTTTTTGGTCTGTTTACATCCGTTTTTCGTCCATTTTGGGTTTTTTTTCATCAGTTTACATTGTTTTATATCAATTCTTTCATCCGTTTACATCCGTTTTTCATCCGTTTACATCAGTTTTTGGTCTTTTTACATTGGTTTACATTCGTTTTTTCATCAGTTTACATTGTTTTACATCTGTTTTTCATCCATTTAGGTCTGGTTACATCAGTTTTTCATCCGTTTAGATCTATTTTCATCTGTTTACATCCGTTTTTGGTCTGTTTATGTCCGATTTTTGTCCATTTTGGTTTTTTTTTTCATCAGTTTACATTGTTTTTTTATCAATTCTTTCATCCGTTTACATCCGTTTTTCATTCGTTTACATCCGTTATTTGTCTGTTTACATTGGTTTACATCCGTTTTTTCATCCATTTACATCCGTTTTTTCATCAGTTTACATTGCTTTATATCTATTTTTCATCCATTTAGATTTGTTTACATCAGTTTTTCAACTGTTTAGATCCATTTTCACCCGTTTACATCTGTTTTTCATCCATTCTGGGTTTTTTTGAACTGAAGAAAATTAGGATTTTCTCCCGTTCGAAAAAAACGTATGCGACAATTAACAAATGTAAAAAGATGTTTATCCGTTTACATCCGCAAGTCCGTAGAAATACATGGGGGTCCGTTTTTCATCTTTAAACGGACAGGTGAAAAACGGACATATAGAACGCCCATGTGAAAGAGGCCTAAGAATAGAAAACAAATGCAGCCACCACATCTAATGATTGACAAACTGCAATAGATTACAATTTTGATGTTGGATTTAATCCCGCTTTACCTATCCTCAGTGAGCAGTCCCTACTCTTTTACAGATCGACCCGAATAGGACATGTAGGTCTATGCCTAGACTTTTCCATTCTGAAACTTGATGGAAAAAGTACAATGTGGCCATTTCATCTAAACAGGAAGCATGGGAAGCTTTTACTGGCTTCTGGGCAGGACGAATCTCTCCCCCCCCCCCTTTAGATCCGTTTAGATCTGTTTACACCCATTTTTTCATCTGTTTTTCACCCGTTTTTCACCCATTTACATTGGTTTATATCTGTTTTTCATCAGTTTAGATCCATTTACATCCATTTTACACCTGTTACATCCATTTTTGGTTTGTTTACATTGGTTTACATCCTTTTTTTCATCCGTTTACATCTGTTTTTTGCATCTGTTTTTCATCCATTTTTCATCCGTTTACATTGGTTTTCATCCATTTACATCCATTTTTCATCCATTTAAATCTGTTTACATCTGTTTTTTATCTGTTTAGATCCGTTTTCATCCATTTAGATCTGTTTTTGGTTTGTTTACATTGGTTTACATCCTTTTTCATCCGTTTTTGGTTTGTTTACATTGGTTTACATCCTTTTTCATCCGTTTACATCCGTTTTTTCATGTTTTTCATCCACTTTTTTATCTGTTTACATTGGTTTACATCTGTTTTTCATCTGTTTAGATCCATTTGCATCCGTTTTTCATCCGTTTAGATCCGTTTTCATCCGTGTTTGGTTTGTTTACATTAGTTTACATTTTTTTCATCCATCCGTTTTTGGTTTGTTTACATTGGTTTACATCCTTTTTCATCTGTTTACATCAGTTTTTTCATGTTTTTTATTCGTTTTTAATCTGTTTACTTTGGTTTACATCTGTTTTCATCCGTTTAGATCCATTTACATCCGTTTTTCATCCGTTTAGATCCGTTTTCATCCGTGTTTGGTTAGTTTACATTAGTTTACATTTTTTTCATCCATCCGTTTTTGTTTTGTTTACATTGGTTTACATCCTTTTTCATCCGTTTACATCAGTTTTTTCATGTTTTTCATCAATTTTTAATCTGTTTACATTGGTTTACATCTGTTTTTCATCCGTTTAGATCTGTTTACATCTGTTTTTCATCCATTTAGATCCATTTACATCCGTTTTTCATCCATTTAGATCCGTTTTCATCCGTGTTTGGTTTGTTTACATTAGTTTACTTTTTTTTCATCCATCTACGTTGTTTTTTCATCTGTTTTTCATCCGTTTTTATCCGTTTACATTGGTTTACATCTCTTTTTCATCTGCTTAAATCTGTTTACATCCGTTTTTCATCTGTTTAGATCCATTTTCATCCATTCAGCCTAAGAATAGAAAACGAATGCAGCCACCACATCTAATGATTGGCAAACTGCAATAGATTACAATTTTGATGTTGGATTTAATCCCGCTTTACCTTTCCTTAGTGAGCAGTCCCTACTCTTTTACAGATCGACCCGAATAGGACATGTAGGTCTATGCCTAGACTTTTCCATTCTGAAACTTGATGGAAAAAGTACAATGTGGCCATTTCATCTAAACAGGAAGCATGGGAAGCTTTTACTGGCTTCTGGGCAGGACGAATCTCTCCCCCCCCCCCTTTAGATCCGTTTAGATCTGTTTACACCCATTTTTTCATCTGTTTTTCACCCGTTTTTCACCCATTTACATTGGTTTATATCTGTTTTTCATCAGTTTAGATCCATTTACATCCATTTTACACCTGTTACATCCATTTTTGGTTTGTTTACATTGGTTTACATCCTTTTTTTCATCCGTTTACATCTGTTTTTTGCATCTGTTTTTCATCCATTTTTCATCCGTTTACATTGGTTTTCATCCATTTACATCCATTTTTCATCCATTTAAATCTGTTTACATCTGTTTTTTATCTGTTTAGATCCGTTTTCATCCATTTAGATCTGTTTTTGGTTTGTTTACATTGGTTTACATCCTTTTTCATCCGTTTTTGGTTTGTTTACATTGGTTTACATCCTTTTTCATCCGTTTACATCCGTTTTTTCATGTTTTTCATCCACTTTTTTATCTGTTTACATTGGTTTACATCTGTTTTTCATCTGTTTAGATCCATTTGCATCCGTTTTTCATCCGTTTAGATCCGTTTTCATCCGTGTTTGGTTTGTTTACATTAGTTTACATTTTTTTCATCCATCCGTTTTTGGTTTGTTTACATTGGTTTACATCCTTTTTCATCTGTTTACATCAGTTTTTTCATGTTTTTTATTCGTTTTTAATCTGTTTACTTTGGTTTACATCTGTTTTCATCCGTTTAGATCCATTTACATCCGTTTTTCATCCGTTTAGATCCGTTTTCATCCGTGTTTGGTTAGTTTACATTAGTTTACATTTTTTTCATCCATCCGTTTTTGTTTTGTTTACATTGGTTTACATCCTTTTTCATCCGTTTACATCAGTTTTTTCATGTTTTTCATCAATTTTTAATCTGTTTACATTGGTTTACATCTGTTTTTCATCCGTTTAGATCTGTTTACATCTGTTTTTCATCCATTTAGATCCATTTACATCCGTTTTTCATCCATTTAGATCCGTTTTCATCCGTGTTTGGTTTGTTTACATTAGTTTACTTTTTTTTCATCCATCTACGTTGTTTTTTCATCTGTTTTTCATCCGTTTTTATCCGTTTACATTGGTTTACATCTCTTTTTCATCTGCTTAAATCTGTTTACATCCGTTTTTCATCTGTTTAGATCCATTTTCATCCATTCAGCCTAAGAATAGAAAACGAATGCAGCCACCACATCTAATGATTGGCAAACTGCAATAGATTACAATTTTGATGTTGGATTTAATCCCGCTTTACCTTTCCTTAGTGAGCAGTCTCTACTCTTTTACAGATCGACCCGAATAGGACATGTAGGTCTATGCCTAGACTTTTCCATTCTGAAACTTGATGGAAAAAGTACAATGTGGCCATTTCATCCAAACAGGAAGCATGAGAAGCTTTTACTGGCTTCTGGGCAGGACAAATCTCCCCCGCTGAATAGAATTAGATCTGACATCACACAATGGTTCCACAAATTTGAGGGGGACAAATCTCATAGAACACACATATAGGAAGCTACAAGCGTAAAGCGGACCATATTCGGTTCGGATTGTTTTTATTGGCTCTAACTTTAGACATTCATCACACATACCGGCTCTACAAACAACATTCACAGCCTTTTCCCCATAGCATGAGACGCATTTGCTGAAGATGTCGAGGCTGTCAGTACGGCGAGCCTGTGTTGGCTTTGAATCCCCAATTATGTGAAAGAAGAATTGAGATTTTTCCTTGATGATCGGTCGATTGAAATAAACACAACTTCACCGAATTGACTTTGCTAACAGTAGGGATTATTATGATACAGGATTTATATAGTGCCAACAGTTTGCTCAGCGCTTTACAATATAACTGGAGACAATACAGTTCAATACAAGAGGGATAGGAGGGCCCTGATCCTGGGAGCTTACAATCTAGGAGGGAGGGGCTAGTGGTACAAAAGGTAGTAACTGTGGGGGATGGATTGGTAGGAAGAGTAGAAGATTCCAGTATTAGCTGAGGGCAGGATAGGCTTCCCTGAAGAGATAGGTTTTCAGAGATCGCCTAAAAGTGAGCAGAGTAGGCGATAGTCTGATAGATTGGGGTAGAGAGTTCCAGAGGATGGGGGAAGCTCTGGAGAAGTCCAGGAGGTGAACATGGGAGGAGGAGACAAGGGAGCTAGAGAGATTAGGAGGTCATGGGAGGAGCGGAGAGTACGGTTTGGGTGGTTCGGGTTCTATCTGAATCTCAGTCCTTACGCACACGGGACGTTTTGATAACGCTGGTAACATTAGCTGTGTAAAGTCACGTTAAAAACGTGAGTTTTTCAGCTTTCTTTTAGCGTTTAGTCGCGTTTTCCCACGTTTACATTTTTTAGCATTTTTTTAACCAAAAAAAATTAATCTGGGGCGATCAAAGGGTTAACTGTGTGCTGTTTTACTACGTGGGCAGTGTGTGTGTGCTTCACTGTAAGCACACTGCTTTGTATTGGTCTGCTATGCAGAGCCATACAAAGCAGTGTGCAGGAGCTGACAGGGGAGAGATCTGTATTGTTTACATACAGGTCTCTCCCCCTACGGAAATCCTTGGAGATCGCCAGGTGCCAGCAGGGAATCACCGGCCGGGACCTGGTGATTGAGAGCCAAGGCCCCTACCCAGAAATGCCGCTCTGTGGCAGTATTTCTGCTATAGGGCGGCGCGGAAGCGGTTAAAGGGATAAATCATCCAAATATGGCATTTCAGTTTTCAGCAGTTGCCGGTAGATTGGTGTACCCATCTTGTTCTGTTTCAAATACCAACTTATGCATTGTCATACCTCCTTTGACCAGTCTGTCCAGACAGTATGGTCACCTGCTGACTTGACTTGATTCACAGGCAGCTTAACTCTTCAATAGATAGAAATTGAATCCAATGGGCAGCGCAGTGGCTAAATGGGTAGCACTTCTGCCTGGCAGTGTTAGGGTCATTGGTTCAAATACCAGTCTGTCCAGACAGTATGGTCACCTGCTGACTTGACTCGATTCACAGGCAGCTTAACTCTTCAATAGACAGAAATTAAATCCAATGGGCAGCGCAGTGGCTAAATGGTTAGCACTTCTGCCTGGCAGTGTTAGGGTCATTGGTTCAAATACCAGCACCTCCTGCCTGGAGTTTGTATGTTCTCCCTGTGCCTGCGTGGGTTTCCTCCGGGTACTCCAGTTTCCTCCCACACTCCAAAGACATGCTGGTAGGTTAATGGATCCTGTCTAAATTGTCCCTAGTATGTGTATGTATGAATGTGAGTTAGGGACCTTAGATTGTACACCCCTTGAGGGTTAGGGACCTTAGATTGTACACCCCTTGAGGGTTAGGGACTGATGTGAACGTACAATATATATGTAAAGTGCTGTATAAATTCACAACGCTCTATAAGTACCTGTAATAGATAAATAATCAAAAAAAGGTAAAAAAAATGTCAGTTTGCAGCGTTTCTCAGCATTAGAGCGTTTTTACAGCTAAAAAACTCCTCCAGAAGCCCACTAGTTTTGTTTTTTTTTCCAGCCAAAAAATGTCCGAGCCAAAAAACATTGATTCCAGTCTCTGTGTGTATGGACACCTAGGATAACATGCTGGGGGGTTTACCGGCTGTAGAAAAAAATGTCAAAAGCCAAAAAAAGTGTGCATGAGGACTAAGATTGGACGACCTGCCCACACACCTTGGGAGATGTAGTTCTGGGGGTGTGCTTACATCAATATTTGCTGACCTCCCGCGGCTGGACTGGAATGAAATGTATAAGTCGGGTGATGATGTCACAGGAGCAAGAAAAGATGAATACTCTAGAGGAGGGTTTGGGATCAATTTGGATAATTCTGGGACATCCGTGACCAATCAGCGATCATGTGTTGGAAGACAATGCAAGCGGCGGAGAGGTGGATCCTGATCAGTTGCCGCTTCCTCTTCCCACCACCGGCCTTTGCGCTGCGGCAAATCCTTTCATCGTGGCATGTAAAATGTTTTGTCGCTCCAGATTATCAGCCGCGGCTCGCGCTGTGCGTAGTGGTTTGCTCAGCTCTGTTTGCATACTGGAATCTTATCAGAAGGAAACGTTCCCGAAAAAATATAAACTGAACACTAAATAAACATTCTCTTGTTGTCTTCAAACAGAAAAATGACAGCGAGAGTTTCATAAGCCAGAGGAGCGTAACGTATCAGACCAAACAGACGGCCGAGCCCCAAACAGCAGCGCAGTGATGTCACCGAGCGAAAAATGCCACCAGATGCCGTCTAAAGCCGTCGCAGATGTCAGTTGTTCATCGGGGAGCGGTCACCATACACAGTGCGCAGCAATCAGCATGCAAGCAGGGGTGGACTGACCATTTGGAAACTCGGGCACTGCCCGAGGGCCCGGGGTCAGTAGGGGGCCCAATGAGATGCCCCTGGTACCTTTTTCATAGGCTTTTTTGAGTGTGGGCAAGGACACAGGGGCCCCATGATCCCCTATTGCCCGGGGGCCCCATGAATTGTCAGTCCGCCCCTGCATGCAAGTACTTGGTTCTGCTGCCCTGTGCATGTATTACCCACTTACCCTCCATAGCAGGGGCGGACTGACCATTTGGAAACTCAGGCACTGCCCGAGGGCCCGGGGTCAGTAGGGGGCCCAATGAGATGCCCCTGGTACCTTTTTCATAGGCTTTTTTGAATTTGGGCAGGAACACAGGGGCCCCATGATCCCCTATTGCCCGGGGGCCCCATGAGTTGTCAGTACGCCCCTGCTCCAGAGGATTTCCCCTCCTTCCTGACCAGGACATTTTTTGTGATACGGCGCTGCGTTACTTTAACCACCTTCCGCCCGCCCTATAGTACAATGACGGGCGCAAGGTGGTTCTCTCTTTCTGATAGGACGTCATACGACATCCTACCATTCTCACTGCGCACGCGCGGCTCAGGGAGCGGCGATCGCCGGTGTGCTGTGTGCCTCGGACACAGCGGATCACGGAAAGAGCCGGAGATGTCGGCTCGGTCATGTGATCAGCTGTGTCCAATCACAGCTGATCACATGTAAACACGGAAATGCCGGTTATCGGCATTTCTCTCCTCTCGAGCTGTCACCCTGACAGAGGAGAGCCGGTAATCGGCTTCCTGCGGAGGGGACATGTGTACTGATCATCAGGGCACTGATGATCAGTGTGCCCTGATGATCAGTGTGGCCCCAGAAGTGCCACTTGTCAGTGCCCATCAGTGCCACATCAATGCCACATATCAGTGCATACCAGTGCACATCAATGCCACATATCAGTGCCCATCTGAGCTGCCTTTCAATGTCACCCATCAGTGCCAGTCAGTGCTACATATCAATGCCAATCAGTGCCACCTATCAGTGCTGCCAACCAGTGCAACCCATCAGTGTCAGTCAGTGCCGCCTATCAATGCGCATTAGTGCCAGTCAGTGCCGCCTATCAGTGCCAGTCAGTGCCGCCTAACAGTGCCAGTCAGTGCCACCTATCAGTGCCAGTCAGTGCCGCCTAACAGTGCCAGTCAATGCCACCTATCAGTGCCAGTCAGTGCCACCTATCAGTGCCAGTCAGTGCCGCCTATCAGTGCCATATATCAGTGTCATGTATCAGTGCTGCCTTTCAGTGCCCATCAGTGATGCCTGTCAATGCCCATCAGTGCCACCTACCAGTGCCTCCTCATCAGTGCCCATAAGTGTCACCTATCAGTGACCATCAGTGCAGCCTATCAGTGCCCATCACTGCAGCCTCATTAGCGCACATCAGTGAAGGAGAAAAATCACTTATTTACAAAATTGTATAACAAAAACAAATTTTCAGTGGTTTTTGGTTTGTTTAAGAAAAAATGAAAATCCCCGAGGTGATTAAATACCACCAAAAGAAAGCTCTATCTGTCACAAAAAAATGATAAAAATTTCACATGGGTACAGTGTTGCATGACCGCGCAATTGTCATTCAAAGTGTGACAGCGCTGAAAGCTGGGAATTGGCCTGGGCAGGAAGGGGGTGACAGTGCCCTGTAGGCTAACTGACAATTGCACAGTCATGCAACACTGCACACAAAAAAAATGTACGTCCTTTTTTCCCACTAAATTATCTTTCTGTTGGTGGTATTTGATCACTTGTGCATTTTTAAATTTTTGTGCTATAAACAAAAAAATAGACAGACAATTTTGAGAACGTCCAGTAAAAAAATGTAAAAAATCTAATTTCGCTATAAATTTAGGCCAAAATATATTCTGCTCTGTGTCTTTGCTAAAAAAAAATCCCAATACGTGCAAATTAATTGGTTTACGTGAAAGTTATAGCGTTTACAAATGGCGGTATGTATACTGGGATTAATTGTTTGTTACTAGTAATGGTGGCAATCAGCTACTTATAGTGGGACTGCGGCGGACATTCTGACACTGGGGGGGGGGGGGAACTGACTTGGTGTCACTGACAACCCCAGTAACATCAATACAGTGATCAGTGCTAATACAAAGCTCTAATGGCACTGGGGAGGAAGGGGTTAACATGTGGGGCGATCAAAGGGTTAACTGTGTGCTGTTCTACTACGTGGGCTGTGTGTGTGTTTCACTGTAAGCACACTGCTTTGTATGGGTCTGCTATGCAGAGCCATACAAAGCAGTGTGCAGGAGCTGACAGGGGAGAGATCTGTATTGTTTACATACAGGTCTCCCCCCCATCGGAAATTCTTGGAGATCGCTGGGTGCCAGTGGGGTATCACCGACAGGGACCCAGTGATTGAGAGCCGAGGCCCCTACCCGGAACTACAAAGTCACATAGATACGCATGATTTTGCACACCCGTGCCACTCTGTGGCAGTATTTCTGCTATAGGGCGGCGCGGAAGCGGTTAAAGAGATAAATCATCCAAATATGGTGTTTCAGTTTTCAGCAGTTGCCGGTAGATTGGTGTACCCATCTTGTTCTGTTTCAAATACCAACTTATGCATTGTCATACCTCCTTTGACCAGTCTGTCCAGACAGTATGGTCACCTGCTGACTTGACTCAATTCACAGGCAGCTTAACTCTTCAATAGACAGAAATTTAATCTGATGGGCAGCACAGTGGTTAAATGGTTAGCACTCCCCCTGGTAGTATTAGGGTTGTTGGTTCAAATCCCAACCACATCACCTTCTGCCTGGAGTTTGCATGCTCTTCCTGTTCCTGCGTGGGTTTCCTCCGGGTACTCTGGTTTCCTTCCACACTCCAAAGACATGCTGGTAGGTAAATTGGCTCCTGTCTAAATTGGCCCTAGTATGTGTATGTATGAATGTGAGTTAGGGACCTTAGATTGTACGCCCCTTGAGGGTTAGGGACCTTAGATTGTACGCCCCTTGAGGGTTAGGGACCTTAGATTGTATACCCCTTGAGGGTTAGGGACCTTAGATTGTACACCCCTTGAGGGTTAGGGACCTTAGATTGTACGCCCCTTGAGGGTTAGGGACCTTAGATTGTACGCCCCTTGAGGGTTAGGGACCTTAGATTGTACGCCCCTTGAGGGTTAGGGACCTTAGATTGTACGCCCCTTGAGGGTTAGGGACTTTAGATTGTACGCCCCTTGAGGGTTAGGGACTGATGTGAATGTACAATATATATGTAAAGCACTGTGTAAATTGACAGCACTATATAAGTACCTGAAATAAATAAATAATTGCAGCTCAGAGGATCTTTTTGAGTCTTTGGAAGTGTAAGAAGACAATGACTTTCCTAAGCCCTGTCTCGAGAGGAGCTTAAGCAAGCCATAGATTATACAATTTTCTTTCCTTCCAACATAGGTGGAAAGAAAATTGCTAGATTCCCCCATCAACACAGTAGGTGTTGATGGGGAATCCCTCCTGCAGCACTGTTATGTTCTGCCAGTGGGGAGCCTTCACTGCCAGCAGAACACAATGATTACTGCTGGTGGCTATTGCTACCAGCAGAGATTGCATACACAAAATCCAGCAGGCTGGGTGTACTGAAGTCAATCGATGATTGACTTCACTACAACCAGCCTGACCATAGATGGATCGAATCTCAGCCAGTCCCTGTTGAATTTTACATCAGATAATTGCAGTACAGAGGATGTCTTTCTAGTCTTTTGAAGTGTAAGAAGACAATGACTTTTCTAAGCCCTGTCTGTGTGAAAAACTAACACTGATGGAGAGAACAGAGAAGAGATAGGGAGGGTCTAGGTGGGGTTGAGCCATTAGCACAGTAGCTCAATGGTTAGCACTTTCACCTGGCAGTACTAGGTTTGATGGTTTAAATCCCAACCACAGCACCACCTGCCTGGAGTTTACATGTTCTCCCTGTGCCTGCGTGGGTTTCCTCCGGGTATTCCGGTTTCCTTCCACACTCCAAAGACATGCTGGTAGATGAATTGGATCCTGTCTATATTGGCCCTAGTATGTGTATGTATGAATGTGAGTTAGGGACCTTAGACTGTACACCCCTTGAGGGTTAGGGACTGATATGAATGTACAATATATATGTAAAGTGCTGTGTAAATTGACGGCGCTATATAACTACCTGAAATTAATAAATGAATAAAATAATTAGCACTAAACTGGAGGAGATACCAAATCACAGAAATAAACAAGTTGCAGTGGCCCTAAACTACCACTAGATGTCATATTACTGCATAACAGTAGTATCCTGATGCCATTCAATACAACACAGACAAAATACATAGAAGTGGAACACAACAAACCACTTTGTTATAAGGATTCAAAGGTCCCCATCAGAGTGCCCCCTTACATCAGGTGTCCCCATCAGAGTGCCCCCTTACATCAGGTGTCCCAATCAAAGTGTCCCCTAACATCAGGTGTCCCCATCAGAGTGCCCCCTTACATCAATTGTCCCCAACAGAGTTTCTCCTTGCATATGATCATTCCCATCAGAGTGCCCCTTACATCACAGTCCCTATCAGAGTGCGCCATTACATCAGATGTCCCCATCAGAGTGCCCCCTTACATCAGATGTCCCCATCAGAGTGCCCCCTTACATCAGGTGTCCCCATCAAAGTGTCCCCTAACATCAGGTGTCCCCATCAGAATGCCCCCTTACATCAATTGTCCCCAACAGAGTTTCCCCTTACATATGATCATTCCCATCAGAGTGCCCCTTACATCACAGTCCCTATCAAAGTGCGCCATTACATCAGGTGCCTCCATCAGAGTGCCCCCTTACATCAGGTATCTCCATCAGAGTGCCCCCTTACATCAGGTATCTCCATCAGAGTGCCCCCTTACATCAGATGTCCCCATCAGAGTGCCCCCTTACATCAGGTATCTCCATCAGAGTGCCCCCTTACATCAGGTGTTCCATCAGAGTGCCCCCTTACATCAGGTATCTCCATCAGAGTGTCCCCTTACATCCGGTGTTCCATCAGAGTGCCCCCTTACATCAAGTGTTCCATCAGAGTGCCCCCTTACATCAGGTATCTCCATCACAGTGCCCCCTTACATCAGATGTCCCCATCAGAGTGCCCCCTTACATCAGGTATCTCCATCAGAGTGCCCCCTTACATCAGGTGTTCCATCAGAGTGCCCCCTTACATCAGGTGTTCCATCAGAGTGCCCCCTTACATCAAGTGTTCCATCAGAGTACCCCCTTACATCAATTGTCCCCAACAGAGTTCCCCTTTACGTATGATCCTTTACATCAGAGTGCCCTCTTACATCAATTGTCCCCAACAGAGTTTCTCCTTGTATGTTCTCCCTGTGCTTGTGTTTTTCTAGTTTCCTCCCACACTTCCTCCCACAGGAGCGGAGGATCAGGTAAGTAAAACTGCTTTACCCCATGCCCCTAGACATAAGCGATCCATTAACCCTTTCAGCCCTGCTACAAGAGAGACCTTTACTTTCCCCAGTGGTTAGTGGCTCAGCGCTTAGCATTGCTGCCTTGCAGCATCAGGGTCCTTAGTTGAAACCCTTGCCCAAAACCCTGTCCACATGCAGTTTGCATGTACTTGTGTGGGTTTCCTCTCACACTCCAAAGAGATGCTGCTAGGCAACTTGGCTGCATGGAGTGTGTATGCTCTCTGTGTGCTTGCATGCTCCATGACATACTGCTAGGCTAATTGGCTTGTGTCCAAATTGTCACTAATCAGGGGCGGACTGACCGTTCAGACACTCGGGCACTGGGACAAGCTCTCTCCTCCCCTTCACCCATAAGTGGTAGTCACCGGAGTCTTGGATGTCCACTTAGAAAGGCACCTCCATATCTAAGCCCTGTGGATGGGGTGAAATGCGTACATGTACATAGAGCTGGGACAAGTTCTCTCCTCCCCTGCACCTGTAAGTGGGAGTCACCGGATTCTTGGATGGCCACCTAGAATGGCACCTCCATGACTAAGCCCTATGGATGGGGTGAAACGCGTACATGTACATAGAGCTGGGACAAGCTCTCTCCTCCCCTTCACCCATAAGTGGGAGTCACCGGAGTCTTGGATGTCCACTTAGAAAGGCACCTCCATATCTAAGCCCTGTGGATGGGGTGAAATGCGTACATGTATATAGGGCTGGGACAAGCTCTCTCCTCCCCTGCACATGTAAGTGGGAGTCACCGGAGTCTTGGATGGCCACCTGGAATGGCACCTCCATGTCTAAGCCCTGTGGATGGGGTGAAATGCATACATGTACATAGGGCTGGGACAAGCTCTCTCCTCCCCTGCACATGTAAGTGGGAGTCACCGGAGTCTTGGATGGCCACCTGGAACGGCACCTCCATGTGTAAGCCCTGTGGATGGGGTGAAATGCATACATGTACATAGAGCCGGGACAAGCTCTCTCCTCCCCTGCACCCGTAAGTGGAAGTCACCGGAGTCTTGGATGGCCACCTAGAATAGCACCTCCATGACTAAGCCTTGTGGATGGGGTGAAACGCGTACATGTACATACAGCTGGGACAAGCTCTCTCCACCCTTGCACCCATAAGTGGAAGTCACTGGAGTCGTGGATGGCCATGTGGAATGGCGCCTCCATGACTAAGCCCTGTGGGTGGGGTGAAACGCGTACATGTGCATAGAGCTGGGACAAGCTCTCTCCTCCCCTGCGTCCATAAATGGGAGTCACCGGAGTCATGGATAGCCACCTGGAACGGCACCTCCATGACTAAGCCCTGTGGGTGGGGTGAAACATATACATGTACATAGAGCTGGGACCAGCTCTCTCCTCCTCTGGTCCCATAAGTGGGTGTCACCAAAGTCTTGGATGGCCACCTGGAATGGCACCTCCAAGACTAAGCCCTGTGGGTGGGGTGAAATGCATACGTGTACATAGAGCTGGGACCAGCTCTCTCCTCCTCTGGACCCATAACTTTGAGTCACTGGAGTCTTGGATGGCCACCTGGAACAGCACCTCCATTACTAAACCCTGTGGGTAAGGTGAAATGCATAAATGTACATAGAGCCGGGACAAGCTCTCTCCTCCTCTGGACCTGTAAGTGGAAGTCACCGGAGTCTTGGATGGCCACCTGGAACAGCACCTCCATGACTAAGCCCTGTGGATGGGGTGAAACGCATACATGTACATAGAGCCGGGACAAGCTCTCTCCTCCCCTGCACCCATAAGTGGGAGTCACCAGAGTCTTGGATGGCCACCTGGAACGGCACCCTAAGTTACCTATGGTCATGGGGGTGTACATGTGCCGTGTCACTGGCAGGAATCATACCTCCTGTCACTTTTGATGGGCACTATGTTTGACCCGTTCAAGGTAACCGGGCCAATCTGCAAGCACCCCGCAACCACATGCAAAGCACGCAGTTGCAGAGCGCTAGTGTAGGGTTGGAGGAGTTAGAGCAGGCAGCGAGGAGGTGAATTTATATATCTGTACGCAATTTATCCAGTTGGTTTTGCCAGCTGCTAATAAAGGATCTGCCAGCGTGATTTCCGTTTTGTTAAAACGCCTCCTCACTGGCTGTCAAATACTCTATGAAGAGCATTCCGAATGCGGATCACTCATCAGAGAGAAAACCTCATCTGAGCGAGCCTTAAGTGAGATAACGTAGAGAAATGTCACCGGCGCACCAAGGATCTTCAATGTGGGTCTGAAAAGGCCTTAATGAAGGTTTACATAGTTACAGCAAGGCGACGTTTCGGAGTCTCACAGGCCCCCTTCATCAGGCATGTGACACAAAACGTTGCCTCGCTGTAACTATGTAAACCTTCATTAACCCCTTCACGCCAGCGCCTTCCGGCCCTTTAAGAGTTTCAGAAGCCGGGAGGCGGGTCGGGGTTTAGGGTCATGTGACCGCCGTGACACGCCGTCACGGCGGTCACATGATCGGGAAAGGTCCCTATCGAAAGAGGAGATCAGGACCTTTCCGTGAGTACCGGACATGTGTGCTGGGAGCGTGCTCTCGGCACATATATCCTTTTTTAATGGAACGCAAATGTGCGGCCGCTCGGCGTCTAGGCCCAGATGCTGGGAGGCCGCACATTTGCGTTCGCCCGGCATGAAGAGGTTAAAGTGGAGGTCCACCTGAAAAAAATAAAATACAAGTCAGCAGCTACAAAAACTGTAGCTGCTGATTTTTAAAATACAGCCACTTACCTGTCCCTCGGTCCAGCGGTGTCCTCACCACGGCTGGTTTCACCGGCCGTCTTCTCTCCCTGGTGCCGGCATCTTCAGTGTTGGCACCCGGCTGGGATAGCTTGCAGCTTCACAGCCGGGTGCTCACTGCGCATGTGCGAGAGGCGCTGCGGTTTGTGAATGGTCCCGTAGTTTTCTGGGACACGTGACAGGTCCCAGAAGACTACAGGGAGGGAGGGGGGGATAACTTCCGCTTCTGACGATTGCAGCGAAAGTGGGAGTGGGTACCTGTCAAATTCAGGTACCCGCTCCCCAAAGGTGCCAATCCTTAATGGGGAGCGGGGACAGTGCTGTATTTCGGTTTTATGCTGCCCTAGGCAACGGAACAATTGAACACCCCCCTGTGGAGAGAACCTGATATTGACGAGCAACACCCCTGCTCCCCACCTGAAAGAGCCTTCCACTAACACATATCCCCCACCCCGCCCAGCGAGAGAGAGAAAGACCCTCACCTTCACAGCTTCAGACATCCCTGGGAATGTGAGTCGGGCTCTGCATACACCATCAAGCAGCCCGCAGCCCGCAGCCTCTCTTGGATCCCACCTGGTCCCTATGCCGCATGTGTCCCTTTTTCAGTCCCTTTTTCCACGGAGCGATGCTGCCCCCCCCTGCAAAATGCTGCCCTAGGCAAGTGCCTTGTTTGCCTTGTGGTAAATACGCCCCTGAGTGGGAGACAAAGGCTTTAAGCGAAACGTCGCCTTTTGGGTGAGGCTCCGCTTTAAAGCCTTTCCGGACCCACATTGGAGATCCTTGGTGTGCCGGTTGACTCTGCTCGGTTCCAGCCGACAGTCACGGCAGCACCCACCTATGCCTACAGCCATTTCTTGCAGGAAAGCGCGCGTTGGGATTGTGCAATTTCCTTAAGTGAGATAGGGACTGTAGATTGTAAGCTCTTTGACCGCAGCAACTGATGTGAATGTACAATGCACTGCGCAGGGGAGGACTGACAACTCATGGGGCCCTCAGGCAATAGGGGAAGATTGGGGCCCCTGTGTCCTCGCCCACACTCAAACCACACCCAAAAAAGCATGTGAAAGGTACCAGGGGCATCTCATGGGGGCCCCCACTGACCCCGGGCCCTCGCAAATGGTCAGTCCGCCCCTGACACCGCGCAATATAAACGCCTGTAAGTCACTAAATTACAAAGTATCAAATGACCCTTTACCACGCCTGCAAGTCTAGGTTTCGGCCAGCAGATGGCGCTGCCTGCTTGCCTATTGAGGCCATTGCCTACAATTATGGGATGCATGTCAGCAGCCTCAGCAGCAGAGATGGATAGATAATTCCCTCTTACTATGAAAAGGGAATAAGGGAAAAAAAAAAACAAAAAAAAACCCCAATTGTGTCTTTCCTCGGTTATTAATCATAATTTATTGCTTAACATTTTCAGCGCAGACACACCTCCTTAAAACCTCACTCCTCTATGCCTACAGAAAGGCCAAGGAGGAGGGGAGAGAAGAAAAAAAAAAATCCGGTGTACACAGATTCTAAATATTTCAGGTTGTGTGACTTTGTGTTTGACCTTATGAGAAGATGAACTAATCCTGCAATATAATAGACTTTTATAGAGATATGGAAAACGGCTCCGCTTTATCAGAGTTGCCACGGCAACCATCAGACTATGGGCCTTGCTGGGATGCAAGGGAGGTTATTAAATGTGTGCTGGTGTATATTGGAAAAATACAGCTTTTTGTCATTGTGAGTCACTCGCGGCCTTTTCATACGTAATGTTTGGGTTATTAAAAAAAAAAAAAACAACATGTTCAGTTCTGTACATGGTGGGGGGGCCGGGGGGGGGGGGGGTTAAGAAATCCGGGGCTGCCGAAATAGCACGATGGCGAAATATTTTGCGGTCCTTATTTAAAGGATTTTTTTTTTATATATGTTGCATGGAACGGGCGTAATTAAACCAACCGTATTTAGAGCCTTTGAGTTGTAATAGTAAGATCGCAGGCGTCGGACACTTGATCCAGACAATAGAGGTCGGGCCAGAAAGTGAGCTTTGCATGTGTCCCCTGGTTGGCTGTTTTAAAGGAGAAATTCGAATGGATTTTTCCAGGCTGGTCGCTGGTCTGGTCTTTCTGGAACATGGCGACCATCCTGAATAAAATCCATTTGTGATGTGGCCTTCCCAGGATGTTTTGGTGGGGCACTGGCTACATCACCAGCGCCTTCCCATCTCGTCATCATTCTGTAAAATCATTGCATCCTGGTGTTGGCCGTGGTCCAGGAGGACCGGCGACCATCCTGGAAAAATCCATTTGTGATATAGCCTTCCCAGGATGTATTGGTGAGGCACTGGCTACATCACCAGCGCCTTCCCATCTCGTCATCATTCTGTAAAATCATTCATTGCATCCTGGCACCGGCCAAATTCCAGGAGGATCGGCGACCTTCCTGAAAAAATCCATTTGTGATGTAGCCTTGCTAGGATGTATTGGTGGGGCACTGGGTACATCACCAGCGCCTCTACAGAATGACTGTATGTCACACGGACCTTTCCCACCTATATCTACAGCTAAGGTTATCTAAACCCCTCCCAAAATCCAATATATTGCAGCTTAATGGTCCTCAGTTGTGAATGCTTAATTCATTTTCCCTTTTTCAGATTTTTTTTCCTTTTATTTTCACCCAATAAATTTGTAGGCGAATGTCACGGGTATTTGCCCAGCCCTCACGAATTCTGGCCGTATTTTCCTAAAAGTGTTGCTAAACCCCGGACCCTGCATTCACTATATCCGGTCTCCCTGGACCCTGCATTCACTATATCCGGTCTCCCTGGACCCTGCATTTCACTATATCCGGTCTTCCCGGACCCTGCATTCACTATATCCGGTCTCCCTGGACCCTGCATTCAGTATATCCGATCTCCCCGGACCCTGCATTCAGTATATCCGGTCTCCCCGGACCCTGCATTCACTATATCTGGTCTCCCCGGACCCCGCATTCACTATATCTGGTCTCCCCCGGACCCTGCATTCACTATATCCGGTCTCCACGGACCCTGCATTCACTATATCTGGTCTCCCCGGACCCTGCATTCACTATATCTGGTCTCCTCAGACCCTGCATTCACTATATCCGATCTCCCCGGACCCCGCATTCACTATATCTGGTCTCCCCGGACCCTGCATTCACTATATCTGGTCTCCCCGGACCCTGCATTCACTATATCTGCTCGCCACGGACCCTGCATTCACTATATCTGGTTTCCCAGGACCCTGCATTCATTATATCTGGTCTCCCAGAACCCTGCATTCATTATATCTAGTCTCCCCGGACCCTGCATTCACTATATCTGGTCTGTCTGGACCCTGCATTCACTATATCTGGTCTCCCTGGACCCTGCATTCACTATATCCGGTCTCCCCGGAGCCTGCATTCACTATATCTGGTCTTCCTAGACCCTGCATTCACTATATCTGGTCTCCCTGGACCCTGCATTCACTATATCTGGTCTCCCCGGATCCTGCATTCACTATATCTGGTCTCCCCGGATCCTGCATTCACTATATCTGGTCTCCCCGGATCCTGCATTCACTATATCTGGTCTCCCTGGACCCTGCATTCACTATATCCGCTCTCCCTGGACCCTGCATTCACTATATCTAGTCTCCCCGGACCCTGCATTCACTATATCTGGTCTGTCTGGACCCTGCATTCACTATATCTGGTCTCCCCGGATCCTGCATTCACTATATCTGGTCTCCCCGGACCCCGCATTCACTATATCCGGTCTCCCCGGAGCCTGCATTCACTATATCTGGTCTCCCTGGACCCTGCATTCACTATATCTGGTCTCCCTGGATCCTGCATTCACTATATCTGGTCTCCCCGGATCCTGCATTCACTATATCTGGTCTCCCCGGATCCTGCATTCATTATATCCGCTCTCCCTGGACCCTGCATTCACTATATCTGCTCTCCCCGGACCCTGCATTCACTATATCTAGTCTCCCCGGACCCTGCATTCACTATATCCGGTCTCCCCGGACCCTGCATTCACTATATCTGGTCTCCCCGGACCCTGCATTCACTATATCCGGTCTCCCAGGACCCCGCATTCACTATATCCGCTCTCCCCGGACCCCGCATTCACTATATCCGCTCTCCCCGGACCCCGCATTCACTATATCCGCTCTCCCCGGACCCTGCATTCACTATATCCGCTCTCCCCGGACCCTGCATTCACTATATCTGGTCTCCCACAGTACACAGAATTACTGATTTATTCGTAACATGGAAATTCAATTATTTTAGTAAATATAAACTGCTAAATACCTTTTCTCATCAGCAGTATATAGCAGTCTTGTGACTTCTATCAGTGTTCAGCCCAGCACTGGTTAAAGCTTGTAGGAGGAGTTTTCTTTCTGCTCTAGGAGGATGGAGGACCCCTGACCTCTGTCTGGACAGTGCTGATTGGTCCAGTGCTAATTCCATGCACCCTCCCAAGAGAAAAAAAAAAAACCTCTCTAGCAATACACACTAAACTGAGCATGTGCAGAATGGCTACAGGTTCAGTCTGTCTTATCAGGAGATAAGATGTGGACATTTGAACATGAGGAGGATCAGATAAGACAGGATGGAGCAGCCTTTTACACAATGCAGAGGATTAACCCCTTAGGTTCCACAGTGAGTATAACAAGCATGCTTTACTGCATCTACAGACTGATTGTACTGTTGGGGGTTTAGTAACACTTTAATATAGTAATTTCCTTTGATTGACAGCCCCATCTAGTGGCTATATAATGTTATTGAGGTTTTTTAGGAAAAATATTGCATTATGGGCATGAGATGGCGGTAATGATCATTGGAAATGACTGTGTTAATGAAAATCGTGCTGGCTGGGTGATCATTCATTCATCTAATTTTTAATTGGATTTTACATTTTTTAATTAATTTAATTTTTTTTATTATATAGAACCCCCCCCCCCCCCCCCCCGGTGACCCTGCCAGTAACACACTTCCTGTCCTAGGGTGACAATGCTCACTCATTGACCTGTGTGTATAGAAGAGCAGCATTGCCACCTAAGCTGCTCTCTTTATTTGGACTACAAACGCCTCCCTTTCTCCTTTTCACTATTACATAGAGAGGAATTGCTTTCTAGTAGAAGATATCTGGGAAAGCTTACACTCCACCTCACCTCCTCTCTCTAAACACACGTCCAATGAAATATTTATATCAATGCATCCTTATTTTTCATCTCTCGTGGATATCATCTACCTGTCAACAATTACTAAAATTAATGGAGGTGATGTCAGTCTTAGGAATAGTGCCCTATCATTGGCGTCCTTAGAAGGAATTTAGCCCCTTCATTGGTGTCAGTGGGAGAAAATATGCACAATTGTTGGTGTCAGTGGGAGAAATAGTGCCCAATACTTGGTGCCAATGGTAAGAATTGTGCCTCATTGTTGGTGTCATTGGGAGGAATTGAGCCCCATTGTGCATGCTATTGGGAGAAATTGAGCCCCATTGTTGGTGTCATTGGGAGGAATTGAGCCCCATTGTGCATGCTATTGGGAGAAATTGAGCCCCATTGTTGGTGTCATTGGGAGGAATTGAGCCCCATTGTGCATGCTACTGGGAGAAATTGAGCCCCATTGTTGGTGTCATTGGGAGGAATAGAGCCCCATTGTGCATGCTATTGGGATAAATTGAGCCCCATTGTTGGTGTCATTGGGAGGAATTGAGCCCCATTGTGCATGCTATTGGGAGAAATTGAGCTCCCATTGTTGGTGTCATCGGGAGGAATTGAGCCCCATTGTGCATGTTTTTGGGAGAAATTGAACCCCATTGTTGGTGTCATTGGGAGGAATGGTGCCCCTTCATTTGTACTGGTGGGAGGAATAGAGCCGCATCATTGGTGTCCTTAGAAGGAATTTAACCCCTTCGTTGGTGTCAGTGGGAGAAATAGTGCCCAATACTTGGTGCCAATGTTAAGAGTTGTGCCTCATTGTTGGTGTCTTTGGGATGAATTGAGCCCCATTGTTGGTGTCATTGGGAGGAATTGTGCCCCATTGTGCATGCTATTAGGAGAAATTGAGCCCCATTGTTGGTGTCATTAGGAGGAATTGTGCCCCATTGTGCATGCTATTAGGAGAAATTGAGCCCCATTGTTGGTGTCATTAGGAGGAATTGAGCCCCATTATGCATGCTATTAGGAGAAATTGAGCCCCATTGTGCATGCTATTGGGATGAATTGAGCCCCATTGTGCATGCTATTGGGAGGAATTGAGCCCCATTGTGCATGCTATTGGGAGGAATTGAGCCCCATTGTGCATGCTATTGGGAGGAATTGAACCCCATTGTTGGTGTCATTGGGAGGAATGGTGCCCCATCATTGGTATCGGTGGGAGGAATAGAGCTGCATCATTGGTGTCATTAGCATGAATTTTTGCCCCTTCACTGGTGTTAGTGGGAAACGCTCCGCAAACGCCGGACCAACGCTTGTCAAACGCTATAGGGGCGTTTGGCAAGAGTTGGAAAAAAAGTCAAGCATGAACAACCCTAGTGCTGCCAGGCAGAAGTGCTAACCATTTAGCCACAGTGCCCACAGGCAGCACACAGGAAATAACAAGTACACCAGATTTCTGGCAGGATCAAATTTTTTTTTGCTACTAATCCAAGGACCGGCAAGCTGCACTATATTAAAAATAAAACATACAATATATTTTTCACTGTCATTGCTCACCGCCCTCGTAAAATGCAAGTTGCCTGGCTGGTATTCTCACTCTCTGCCTTTAATAGTACACTGATTTGTAACATATATGCAGAAAAGTCGGAATTCCTGTTCTGCCTACTTGTTTCAGGTCAGCGACTCGGAATCAAGTCATGACAGCCGAGCGAAAAAAAATTTCTAGAAGGAGAGTTTAACAATGGCAGCTTTCAATTTTCTCTAATGATAGGTCCCTCTAACAACACAACATCATCTCATTTGCTATGCTAGGTAATCACACACTTTGCTAAGTGGTCAGCCTAAACCCTTTTAGTAAATCGGCTCCATTGCATTTCCTACAGACATCAATTAAACCTGCAGAGGGAAATGGCAGTTGGCAAATGCAAGTTTGATACATTGATATGTAAGCTCCCAGGATCAGGCCCTCCTATCCCTCTTGTATTGAACTGTATTGTTGCTGTATTGTCTCCCGTTATATTGTGAAGTGCTGAGCAAACTGTTGGTGCTATATAAATCCTGTATAATAATAATAATAATAATATAAATCCTGTATAATAATAATAATATATAAATCCTGTATAATAATAATAATATATATAAATCCTGTATAATAATAATATATATAAATCCTGTATAATAATAATATATAAATCCTGTATAATAATAATAATAATAATATATATAAATCCTGTATAATAATAATAATAATATAAATCCTGTATAATAATAATAATATATATAAATCCTGTATAATAATAATAATATATAAATCCTGTATAATAATAATAATAATATATATAAATCCTGTATAATAATAATATATAAATCCTGTATAATAATAATAATAATAATATATATAAATCCTGTATAATAATAATAATATATAAATCCTGTATAATAATAATAATATATATAAATCCTGTATAATAATAATAATATATAAATCCTGTATAATAATAATATATAATAATAGTATAATATAATAATATTAATTGATATCAAACAAATATAAAGTTTTTAGTTATGTTTTAAACACCTTAGAAAATTAAATCTCATCTATTTTTGTGCCCCCCCCCCCCCCCCCCGCTTTGGGACTTCAAATATGGACAATTTTCGTGCGACCTTCGAATTTCAGTAATCGGTAGGGGCGGACTGACCATTTGGAAACTCGGGCACTGCCCGAAGGACCGGGGTCAGTAGGGAGCCCCATGAGATGCCCCTGGTACCTTTTTCATAGGCTTTTTTGAGTTTGGGCAAGAACACAGGGGCCCCATGATTCCCTATTGCCCGGGGGCCCCATGAGTTGTCAGTCCACCCCTGGTGATCGGGCATGTTGGAAATTTAAAAAAAAAATGAACAAATTTCTAATCAATAATGGGAGAATCGTGCGAGAAATATCATTGAAAAAGAAACAAGCATGAGCGGTGGCCTGGAAAGAAGAGAAAATTCTTGGCCACGAAAATTCTTTTCCGTAGCAGCACAGGGTGAAATTGAAGACTTGGTTGGTCGAGTTTTGAAATCAATGGTGGCACCATCGAGTTACAAAACGCACAAAATTTCTGATTTTCTAAAGAAAATTTGTTCAGAATTTGACCAATGTATGGTCTGCATTAGCCCTGGTTTACATATATGCGGCCATGCGGGCTGCGGTTTGCGCGGGCATGAGAGCCCATTCATTTGAATGAACACCTGTGCCCATGACACACAGGGAAGAAGTCCCTGCACTTCTGAAAACACAGTCCGCACGGGAACCTCGGTTCACAGTATGGTTGCGTTTTCCAGTGCGGGTGGCGTGCCATTAGAACTAATGGCATCTGCCCGCGGGTCCGCATTTCTCTGTGCGGGTGGTGCGGCTGCACAGATTTTCACGCGGACCCGCAGCTGCACCACCCGCACAGACGTGAACCTAGCCTTAGTTCTATTCACACTCTACATCAGCTATCATTGTCATTTTTTTTAATGGGCTTGGAGCACTTGGCATTCGCTAATACCGTGCCCTGCCTGTCAATATGACTTCATTCTGAGACCTCAGCTGCCAGTTTGCCAATAGTTGACTTAAGCAGGCCATACGCGGGTCGAATTCCGAAACAATTTTCTTTTGAAAACCTTTTGCTAAGAATTTGCGTTCGAATTTCGTACCATTAGTGAAACATCTGATTTTTGTGCGACCATCAAATTTGAATAATCGGGTGTTTGGAGTGTTGGAGTATTTTTGAAAAATGAAGGAATTTCTAATCAAGGATTGGAAAATCGTGGGAGAAATATCATCGAAAAAGAAACATGCATGAGAGGTGTCCTGGAAAGAAAATTCTTGAATACGAAAATTCTTTTCTGTAGCAAGATGTGAAACTGAAGGCTTGGTTGGTTGAATTTTGACATCAATGGTGGCACCCTCGTACTATTAGTGAAACATCTGATTTTCGTACGATCATCGAATTTGAATAATCGGGCATATTGGAGATTTTTTGAAAAATGAACAAATTTCTAATCAATGATGGGAGAATCGAGCGAGAAATATCATTGAAAAAGAAACAAGCATGAGCGGTGGCCTGGAAAGAAAAGAAAATTCTTGGCCACGAAAATTCTTTTCTGTAGCAAGATGTGAAACTGAAGGCTTGGTTGAATTTTGACATCAATGGTGGCACCCTCGTACCATTAGTGAAACATCAGATTTTTGTACGATCATCGAATTTGAATAATCGGGCATGTTGGAGATTTTTTTGAAAAATGAACAAATTTCTAATCAATGATGGGAGAATCGTGCGAGAAATATAATTGAAAAAGAAACAAGCATGAGCGGTGGCCTGGAAAGAAGAGAAAATTCTTGGCCACGAAAATTCTTTTCTGTAGCAAGATGTGAAACTGAAGGCTTGGTTGGTTGAATTTTGACATCAATGGTGGCACCCTCGGATTACAAAATGCACGAAAATTTGGATTTTCTAAAGAAAATTTGTTTGGAATTCAACCTGTGTGCATTAAGTTAGCCAGGGATGAATCCCCCCTGCTGAACCATCCATTTCAGCTCCAGCGACGCGCCCGTACGTCGCCTGAGTTTGAGCCGTTATACCGGGAGGACGCCTGCAGCTGCAGGAATGATCACATTATTGTTTTTAGAGCTCTTTTGTAATAGCAATCGGAGCTGCTAACTGGCTGCTTGATTGCTATTACAAGCAACAGGAGAGAATGTGTCCGTCCCCCCCCCCCCCCCCCCCCCGCTGCCCTCTGTGGCTTTAACAGGATCTCCCTTTCCCACTGGGACCCACCAGGACACCCGATCGCCCAGCCGGCGCTTTTTCCGGCTGATCACAGAACCAAAAGAAAGACCGGATCAGCTTTGTTTGGCTTTATGATGTAGTAACCTGGACCTTACATCACAGGGGTAAATCGCATGCTGTTAAGGGCAGATGAAGGATTTGGGGTCTTTTTGACCCCAGGTCTCTCCATAAAGAATACCTGTACCTGGAGGAAGGAAGGGAAAGGGGAGACATGATTGAAACCTTTAAAAACATCAAGGGGGTGATTATGGTTCAGGAGCAGGGGTGGACTGACAACTCATGGGGCCCCCGGGCAATAGGGGTTCATGGGGCCCCTGTGTCCTTGCCCATACTCAAAAAAGCCTATGAAAAAGGTACCGGGGCATCTCATGGGGCCCCCTACTGACCCCGGGCCCTCGGGCAATGCCCAAGTTTCCAAATGGTCAGTCCGCCCCTGTTCAGGAGGGCAGCATTTTAAACATGAAACTAAAATCAAGAACACGGGGACATGACCTCAAACTAACTGGAGGAAAGTTCAAAACCAATCTCAGAAATTCCGGCCATAGATGGTTCGAAAATCGGCCGATTTTTCGTCCGGCTGATTTTCCTACTGTTAGTGGGTTAATTCGTCAGCCGTTTTTCGCGTTTTCTCCACTTTTGGATTATCGGTCATGTTGGAAAATACGTGGAAAACTACCGATTTTCGCGTCAAAGATGGTCAAATCATATGATCGTTTTTACAAAACAAAAATGCGCATGAGCCATGACCTGTTATATGTCATGATTTTTATGCCTTGGTCGGCCGATTTTCATAATAATTGGTGGTTACGTTGCTTTAATGAGTGACCGATGTTTCGTTTATCGGAGGAAAAAACGGACGGTTTTCGAGCCATCTATGGCCTGCAAAAGTCCTTTTTCACTGAAATATTTTTTGGAATAAACTTCCAGCAGAGGAAGTGATCCAGTCAACAATAAATAGCTTCAAACATGCTTGGGACAAACACAGATCTATAATCAGAAAAAAAGGTGACCAAAAAAACATTAAAAAAAAGCAAAAAACAAGCAAACAAGCAAAAACATTAAAAAAACAAACAAAAAAAGGGGCAGACTCGATGGACCACTGTGTCCTTTCCTGCCATCACTTTTCTATGTTTCTGTCCAGGGGCGGACTGACCATTTGGAAACTCGGGCACTGCCAGAGGGCCCGGGGTCAGTAGGGGGCCCCATAAGATGCCCCTGGTACCTTTTTCATAGGCTTTTATGAGTTTGGGCAAGGACACAGGGGCCCCATGATCCCCTACTCCCCGGGGGGGTCAGTAGGGGGCCCCATGAGATGCCCCTGGTCCTTTTTTCATAGGCTTTTTTGAATTTGGGCAAGGACACAGGGTCCCCATGATCCCCTATTGCCCGGGGGTCCCATGAGTTGTCAGTCCGCCCCTGTTTCTCTCTCATGCCTATTGCTGTGACAAGGGATGTGTAGTGGAGTCAGGCTACTTTCACACTGAGGTGTTTTTGAAGCACTTTTGCATTAAAAAAGCACTTGAAAAGCTCAAGTAAACATCTTCCCTATGTATATCTATGTATGTTTTCATGCTGGGGAATTGCGCTTCCATTGCGGTGTAAAAACTCCTGCTTGCAGCATCTTTGGAGCATGTTTGTTCAGTTAAAAAAAAAACACCCCAAAAATGCCTCTTCCCATTGAAATCAATGGAAAACGCCTGAAAAATGTCTGAAGAGTGCCTGAAAAAGTGCCTAATAAATGCCTCTGAGAAGCGTTGGTGCAGTTTTTAAGTCACGTGTCCTTTAAAAAACACTCTGAAAAAACGCATTTGCTGTGTTTTTGCGGCTATCAGTGTGAAAGCCGCAAAAATTAGCAATTGTTTTCGAACCTTGTGACGGAAAATTTAATTCAAACGAGCAGGATGAAAATTCTTTCTTGTTTCTTAAAGCCCCAGTTTCATTCCCCCTTTTTACAGGTTGTATAATGCCACACCTTGACTTTCGTCACACGCAACCACTTTGTACCCGTTACGCTTCCATTGTGGTGTAAAAACTCCTGCTTGCAGCATCTTTGGAGCATGTTTGTTCAGTTTAAACAAAAAAATGCCCCAAAAACGCCTCTTCCCATTGAAATCAATGGAAAACGCTGAAAAATGTCTGAGGAGTGCGTAAAAAAGTGCCTCATAAATGCCTCTGAGAAGCATTGGTGCAGTTTTTAAGTCACGTGTCCTTTAAAAAATGCTCAGAATAATGCATATGCGTTTTTGCTGTGTTTTTGCGGTTATCAGTGTGAAAGAAGCCTTAAATTGGCAATTGCTTTCGAACATTGCGACGGAAAATGTAATTCAAAGGAGCAGGATGAAAAATCTTTCTTGTTTCTTAAAGTCCCCGTTGCATTCCCGCTCTTTGCAGGTTGTATAATGCCACACCTTAACTTTCGTCACACGTGACCACTTTGTACCCGTAGCTCCTCCAACTCCTTTGGCGTTACATCTCCCGACGTGCCTTGCAGCGCATCCTGGATCTTGCGGTGCCTCGGCGAGTGATGGGACCTTAATAGTAATTTTTGGTTTCACTCCCTCAAAAAATAATTGGGTCCGAGCTTTGTTGAGACTGTTTGTTTTTTTATTCTAGATAGCAATAATAAAGTGCTCACGTCTTGAGAGCCGCCACTGTAGATTCATCAAGGGATATAAGAGTTATATTTTTGCCTCTATCATCAGATAAATCAGAAATTGTTGCTTTTAATTTTGCGGTGGGAGTGTGCAATAAATAAACTGTGAAATATGCTACCGGCAAGCACAAGTCGAGATTTGTTCTATCACCATTAAAGCTTTTGTTTATATCAGCTTTAAATGGGTTTGTCATGACGCTTAAAGTGTTAAAATTTGACTTTTTAAATAGAGAATAATTGAGTCGATTGTAAAGCTCATAGCTTGCCCATTTAATTTGTAATTAGATTTTGTGTTTATTTAGCACCCCTCGTAGGACTGTGTAGAGATTCTGCTTGTATCTGGGGGCAGCCATTTTTTTGCTGTTGCAATGGCAGGTACTTTAGCAGTATTATTATTATTATTATTACTACGAGTTTATATAGCGCCAAAGGGTTTGCTCAGCGCTGTACAATAGGGGGGGACAATACATGGCACAATTGCGGACAGTGCCACTCTGAGGATCAACAGGCAAAAAAAGGTATTCAATTGCGGCCAAAGATGATTAATGCTCTAACAGGGCCGGATCCAGGGGCGGACTGACCATTTGGAAACTCAGGCACTGCCCGAGGGCCCGGGGTCAGTAGGGGGCCCCATGAGATGCCCCTGGTACCTTTTTCATAGGCTTTTTTGAGTTTGGGCATGGACACAGGGGCCCCATGATCCCCTATTGCCCGGGGGGCCCCATGAGTTGTCAGTCCGCCCCTGGCCGGATCTAGTCTATCTGATCTGGGGGTGCAGTAGAAAAAAGTCTGGGGGCCTAACGTCAATAGTGTGACAGGGATGGATGGAACCAGTATACCCTGTTCAATCGGCACACCTCTGTAACACAGAGTCATAACGTCTGACAGGTAGTGCAGACCAGGGGCGGACTGACCATTTGGAAACTTGGGCACTGCCCGAGGGCCCGGGGTCAGTAGGGGGCCCCATGAGATGCCCCTGGTACCTTTTTCATAGGCTTTTTTGAGTTTGGGCAAGGACACAGGGGCCCCATGATCCCCTATTGCCTGGGGGCCCCATGAGTTGTCAGTCCGCCCCTGGTGCAGAGGTGGTGCAGGAGTCAACTGGGAATGCTAGTATGAATTAGGCTGTCATTAGTTTAGGGTGATTAAACAGATCATGTGCCCCCTTACATCAGGTGTCCCCCTAATGCTCCTATAAGAGTCCCTCCCTAGATCAGGTGTCCTCACCAGAGTGCCCCTTACATAAAATGTCCCCATCAGGGTGCCCTCTTACATCAACAGGAAGATGCAACAGGAAGTTAGAAGAAATCTCCCAAGGAAATGGGAATTCCCCTCTTAGGCAGTTGTCTCAGAAAAGGTATCCCATTGGAAGATTTGCCATCTCCTCTTGTTCTGGTGACATCTCTAAACTTTGGAATTCCCCCTCACTTTATTTCTCAGGAGGGGAACTCCCTTCTTAGAGAGATGATCATGGAACAGGTCTTCCCAATGGAAGATTTCCCCTCACCTCTTGTTTTGGGAACCACTCTAAAATTCTGGATATCCCCTCACTTTCTTAATCCATTTGGGGACATTTACCTTCACTTGTTGTCCAAGAGATGCAACAGGAACATTTACATTTTTTTTTCTGTGTCTCTGCTGGGAATGATCATCCTCTCTACTGCAGCAGAAAGTGATGCAAAATCCCACAAATTAGAGTTGTTATGGGGGGAGTTCAGATCTTACACAGTTGCCTCCAGAATAGGTGTTCCATTGGAACATTTCCCATCAGCTCTTGTCTGGAGGACAACTCTAAACTTTTGGATTCCCCTTCACTTTCTTTTTTGGTAATGGTCACCAGTAGCAAAAGAGAAAATTAAATCCCCTGTTACATTTTTTTTTCTATCTGTGTCTCTGCTAGGAATGATCATCCTCTCTACTGCAGCAGAAAGTGATGGAAAATCCCAAAACATTGGAGTTGTCATGGGAAGAGGAGGTGACGGAAAATCTTGCAATGGGCAATCCTTTCTAAGAGGAAATATCCCCTCAATTTGCCAAGATGACTTTTTCCTATTGTCTGTCTGGGACAGGAAGTGAAGAGAAATCTCTCCAACAGGAGAAACCCATGACTGTGGCCCTAACCATTTCTTATCTATTCAAAACTAAAAAAAAGTTACATTGACTTACATTGACAGGAATACCAGTGCTGAGGGATAGTACTACGTCTGCTGCTGTTCCCCCTCTGAAAATTCTAGTTTACGGGAACTGCAAACATAGAAACGTGTAAAACTGAAAAGTCTTGTGAGCTGGAAAATGTTTTTGGAAATAACAGCGAGTACACAAGCAAACACATAACAAACGATTAGGATAGAAGCAAAGGGGGCCCATAAGCAGGCACATTTTTCACAAGCATTGAACAGACTTGAGCATAGCCTGAGCTAACCCGAAATGCATTGGTACAATAATGAGCCATCCAAAAATTTGAAAAGGCCAGGTGTGTTGTTCAGCCGCAGAGGCACATGGTTGACAATCTCTGCACCAGATCAGTAACCATTCACAGATATATAGAAGTAAGCAAAGAGAAGAAAATAAGAAACCTTGGCCTAATAATAATCTTTCTCCTATTAATTTTTTTTTTTTTTTCCATGCACAGCCTGTCACACTTGTCAGTATTTCACTGACATACTGTTTCCCAGCTTCACTAAGCAGTACTACGTTTGCTTCTTCTCTGCAATTAATTTTCTGCAATCTTCAATTAGCTCCTCAGTCAGATCACTGTCTAGCTAGATAGAAAAAAAGACTGTTGAACTGGCAAGGTTATTATGTGTCTGTATGATCACTGTGGGTTTATGTCACTGAAACCAAAAAAAGACCTAAACCTGATCCCAACAGGGGCATTCTCCTACCACAATACACCTTAGAGCATCCCACATCCCTCTTTGCCAAATGAATAATAAATTAGTAGTTGGAGGCTGGAGCAAAACCTTCAAAACACTTGGCATAGAGAATGATATTTATTGCACACACACATCAGTGTGTTTATTAAGCAGTGGTATTAATATTGCCAAATTAATCATGTCACTTTCAATGCACACTTCATCCAATATAGTAGCCAAATATCATTTTACAAATAAATAAAAAATAAATATATAGATATATATATATATATTATTATTATTGTGTGTGTGTGTGTGTGTGTGTGTGTGTGTGTGTGTGTGTGTGTGTGTGTGTGTGTGTGTGTGTGTGTGTGTGTGTGTGTGTGTGTGTGTGTGTGTGTGTGTGTGTGTGTGTGTGTGTGTGTGTGTGTGTGTGTGTGTGTGTGTGTGTGTGTGTGTGTGTGTGTGTGTGTGTATATATATATAATGGCTTGTAAACTTGTAAAGCTCCCATGTTGGGCCATTATCATCATGAACTTTCATGAAGAAATATGAACTTTCATATATACATATATATATATATCTATATATATATATCTATATATATATATATATATATATATATATATATATATATATATATACACAAAATAAAACTAAATAAAAAAATAATTATATATATA